>NC_064635.1:106271303-106587667 GCF_023864275.1 Schistocerca cancellata
TTTAAGTGAAGACAATACCGGCCGTGAAAGCCTACATTGTATGATTACCTCTAATTTTCTGTGGTTGCCGATCATAATCCACTAAATCTTGATGATTAGCATATATATATTTTAAGATATCTTGCAGGACGGAAGAAATTACTGCCTCTTCTTACGATTGCAGGCAGAAGCCGTGCTTGTGAACGAATATTGGCGTAATAAATAAAAATATTTTTGCGGCGATGATAACTTTTAATATTTATATTTTCTTGTATGTTTACACACACATAGCATTTAGTATACACATTGTTGACGCACGTCCTTTATTGTGAGATCTGAAACATAATTACTCTCAAGGGAGACTGAAACAAAAGTTGTTTAGAAATTGAATATTCTCCGGACATTGCTCTTCTGTTACAAGGATAATTTCAAAAGCCTAGCCGGTCGCTGTGGCCGAGCGGTTCTAGGCGCTTCAGTCCGGAACCACGCGGCTGCTTCGGTCGCAGGTTCGAATCCTGCCTCGGGCATGGATGTGTGTGCTGCCGTTAGGTTAGTCAGGTTTAAGTACTTCTAAGTGTAGGGGACTGATGACCTCAGGTTAAGCCCATAGCGCTCAGAGCCATTTGAACCATCAAAAGCCTATCTCTGCCGTCTTCTGCGGCAGTGTACAAATTTATTATTACTAATGAGGACACGAAAACGTTCAAACAAATTAAAAACGAGAGAAAAGAAAAAAAGCAAAACGGTATCATATTGGGAGCTGGTTGTTTAGGTACTACACAAGTCGCGGAGTTGAAAACATACCCCAGCGAGAGACTGTTGAAACAGTTGTAACCTCCCAACAGTAAAAATATGTATAACATTCACATTTTAGTGTAACCTCCCCCACGGATATATTCCGTACCCTACCAATAGCACAATAATGGAAAATGTGACTCATATATAACCTTTCAATAATTGTCTGAGAATGTAAACTGGTAAATTTGGACGTCAGCAGTGTTGCGTCATGGCCCTGAATAATCATACTGAATAAAATGAAAATTCTTACCTCAATTATGTCGAAGGATAACGCGTATACATCTGCTCCTATAGCAAATTTTTCTAGCACAGCCCAGTGCAATGCTGCCCACTAGATTTGTCATGTATAGAAAGAAACAACAGATTTTTCTTTACGATAATCTGGATGACAATGGATTGCATAAATTAGTAAATTCTTTAAATTCCGATGAATGATTGTCACAAAGTTAATTTTATAAAAAGGATTATTATTAAAAGATTTTTTGAAACATTTAAATGGGACTTGATATAACAATAGTACATATGCGCGAGGCTGCTTTTACCTTATACTACATCGCTCAGGCATCGCCATCGCTCCCCACGACCGACCCAGCCAACTCGATACACCAGACTGCTAGCTACTACTTATTCCTACTGCTACAGACACTGCTCTTACTGCATACAACACTACTCTCTGGTCTGAGATTCTCTTATACCTTACTTACCGCAGGCAGCGCATGAGCAATCCATCGAAATTACATCTGCTCGAGTGCGCTAGCAACAAATTCCTTAATCATGGACCTCTTACACAGTGAAGGAGAATTATTATTGAAGACTGAAGTTTCTGTTGTGTTTGTTAGACTTAAGGAGAAACTCTACGAACTTGCGTACCAAACCAATAACTGCGGACCTATCACAGTTCCCTGTGGCGCATACTCCACGAAACCAGCTATCTCTTGAGGTGGGTAGAATAATATTGGTTGCAGAGAGATGACGACTTCGGCAGAGGTGTCGCGGGTAACCTTCCTCGTTTCCACTCCAGCACCTCTACGTTCTACTTCGCAGGGGGGATGGGCCACTTGCTCGTCCTTTTCTCAGCTTTTCTTCCCTCGCTCGCACCTCCGGGCATCGTCCATCACTTTGCGGGCTGTCTTCCGTTCCGGTGACCACGATTCGGCTCTTCTCTATTTGGCGCAAAATCGTTATCGCCGCAAGAGGTCAAAGGTCACGCTTTAGCTGCGGGCGCTAGACGCGGGGAAGATCAAAGAGCGTTCTGCCGAGCCGCGCGTCCAAAACTCGTTGAGGGCGCAGGTCGATGTGGGGCGACGCGAGCTGTGCTGCTTCTGTGGGCGGCGAGTCGCAGGCAGGTGCGCTGGGATCTGTGTGACTTATCTGTGGAAAGACGGATAAAAGAAAGTGAATTGCCCTGAAGAGAGAACCGGTGAGGAAGCAATTCCTACAGGGTCGAGATTTTAACGATCTAACGCGCCAGTTGGACAGGATTTTGCACGATATCCCTCAAGAGGACATCCAACAACTCCGTCAATGAATACTTAACCGAATAACTGCTCGCGTAAGGACCAGAGGCAGAACAACGTGTTATTAACTTGTTCAATTTGTGAAGCTCTGTTTTCTCTTGTATACACTACTGGCCATTAAAATTGCTACACCACGAAGATGACGTGCTACAGACGGGAAATTTGACCGACAGGGAGAAGATGCTGTGATATGCAAATGATTAGCTTTTCAGATCATTCACACAAGGTTGGCATCTACAAGGTGCTGACATGAGGAAAGTTTCCAACCGATTTCTCATACACAAACAGCAGTTGACCGGCGTTGCCTGGTGAAACGTTGTTGTGATGCATCGTGTAAGGAGGAGAAATGCGTACCATCACGTTTCCGACTTTGATAAAGGTCGGATTGTAGCCTATCGCGATTGCGGTTTATCGTATCGCGGCATTGCTGCTCGAGTTGGTCGAGATCCAATGACTGTTAGCAGAATATGGAATCGGTTGATTCAGGAGGGTAATGCGGAACGCCGTGCTGTATCCCAACGGCCGCGTATCACTAGCAGTCGAGATGACAGACATCTTATCCGCATGGCTGTAACGGATCGTGCAGCCACGTCTCGATCCCTAAGTCAATAGATGGGGACGTTTGCAAGACGACAACCATCTGCACGAACAGTTCGACGACGTTTGCAGCAGCATGGACTATCAGCTCGGAGACCATGGCTGCGGTTACCCCTGACGCTGCATCACAGACAGGAACGTCTGCGATGGTGAACTCAACGACGAACCTGGGTGCACCAATGGCAAAACGTCATTTTTTCGGATGAATCCAGGTTCTGTTTACATCATCGTGATGGTCGCATCCGTGTTTGGCGACATCACAGTGAACGCACCTTGGAAGCGTGTATTCGTCATCGCCATACTGGCATATCACTCGGTGTGATGGTATCGGGTGCCGTTGGTTACACGTCTCGGTCACCTCTTGTTCGCAATGACGGTACTTTGAACAGTGGATGTTACATTTCAGATGTGTTACAACCTGTGACTCTACCCTTCATTAGATCCCTGCGAAACCCTATATTTCAGCAGGATAATGCACGACTGCATGTTGCACGTCCGGTACGGGCCTTTCTGGATACAGAAAATGTTCGACTGCTGCCCTGGCCATCACATTCTCCAGGTCTCTCACCAATTGAAAACGTCTGGTGAATGGTGGCCGAGCAACTGGCTCGTCAGAATACGCCAGGTCTTGATGACCTGTGGTAGCGTGTTGCAGTTGCATGGGCAACTGTACCTGTACACGCCATCCAAGCTCTGCTTGACTCAATGCCCAGGCGTATTTACGGCCAGAGGTGGTTGCTCTGGGTTCCGATTTCTCAGGATCTATGCACCCAAATCGCGTGAAAACGTAATCACATGTCAGTTCTAGTATAATATATTTGTCCAATGAATACCCGTTTATCATCTGCATTTCTTCCTGGTATAGCAATTTTAATGGCCAGTAGTGTAAATCACACAGTTTTTTCAAAGATGTAGACGTATGTCACATCCGCCGATTTCCTCCCCATTCGGATACATCTACGTCTAAACTTACATTGATACTCTGCAAAGCACACTGAAGTGCTTGGCAGAGGTTTCATCGAACCAAATTCACAATAAGTCTCTACTATTTTCAGTCTCGAACAGCGCGCGGAAAAAAACGAACTCCTATCTCTTTCCTCGAGAGGTCTGATTTACCTTATTTTATTATGACGATCTCCCTATGTAGGCCGGCGTCAGCAAAATATTTTCGCATTCGGAGGAGAAAGCTGGTGATCGAAATTTCGTGAGAAGACTCCGCCGCCAAAACAATCGCCTTTGTTTTAATGATGTCCACCCCAAATCCTGTATCATGTCAGTGACACTCTCCTATTTCGCGAGAATACAAAACGCGCTGCTCTTCTTTGAACTTTCTCGAGATATTCCGTTAAACCTATCTGGACGCGATCCATAAAAGAGGAAGGACAAGCGTAGCGTAGGCAGTCTCTTTAGCCGATCTCTTCTATCTTCTAAGCTTTCTGCCAATAAATCGCAGTCTTTGTTTTGCCTCTCACACGACATTTTCTATGAGTTTTTTCCAATTTATATTGTTCGTAATTGTAATTCCTAGTTATTTAGTTGAATTTACGGGCTTTAGATTTCACTGGTTTATCGTTTAACTGAAGTTTAACGGATTACGTTTAGTACTAATGTGGATAACCTCACACTTTTCATTATTTAGGGTCAATTGCCAATATTCGCAGCATACATATATCTTTTCTAAATCGTTTTGCAATTTGGTTTGATCTTCACATAAGTTTACTAGACGATAAACCATAGCATCATCTGCAAACAACCTAAGTCTGCTGCTCAGATTGTCTCCTAAATCGTTTAGATAGATAAGGAACATCAAAGGTCCTCTGACACTACGTTCGGGAACGCCAGAAATCACTTCTGTTTTATGCGATGACTCTCCGTGAGTTACTGAGCTCTGACAGGAAATAACGAAACCAGTCACATAAGTGAGACCCTGTTCCATAAGCACACAGTTTCGCTGCAGGCCGCTTGTGTGGTACAGTGTCAAAAGGCTTAAGGAAATCTAGAAATACGGAATGTATTTGAAGTCCCTTGTCAATAGCACTCAAGATTTCGTGTGCGTAAAGCGTTAGTTGTGTTTCACAAGGGCAATATTTTCTCAATCCTTGTTGATTTGTGTTTCAATAGACCGTTCTCTTCGAGGTAATTCATAATGTTCGAACACAATATATGTTCCAGAATCCTGCTGCACATCGCCGTTAATGATATGGGCCTGTAATTAAGCTGATTACTCCTACTACCTTTCTTGAATATTGGTGTGACCTGTGCAACTTAGCAGTCTATGAATACGGATCTTTCGTCGAGCGAGGGGTTGTATATGATTGTTAAGTATGGAGCTATTGCATCAGAACACTCTGAAAGGAACCTAACTGGTGTACCGTATGGACCGGAAGACTTGCTTTTATTAAGTCATATAAGCTGCTTCACTACTCCGAGGATATCTACGATAACCGAGAGAGGTGGCGCAGTGACTAGCACCCTGGACTCGCATTCGGGAGGACAACGGTTCAATCCCGTGTCCGGTCATCCTGATTTAGGTTTTCCGTGATTTCCCTAAATCGCTCCTGGCATATGCCGGGATGCTTCCTTCGAAAGGGCACGGCCGACGTCCTTCCCCGTCCTTTCCTAATCCGATGAGACCGATGACCTCGCAGTCTGGTCTCCTCCCCCAAAAAAACCGCAACTTCTAACTTACTCATGTTGGCAGCTGTTCTTGACTCGAATAATGGAATGTTTACTTCGTCTTCTTTGGTGATCGAACTTTGTACACGAGCATACGATCACCTTGTACCGGATGGTCATAACTAAAGTGCAGCTACTCATGAAGGTCCAGTGTGGGGTGTAATTATCGTATGACAGCGAAACTTGGCACGTATGCTAATGCGTTGATGTGGGACCGATTTAAGCTACAAAGCAAATTAGTTCCAGTTTTGGCAACTAGGTGCAATGTGCCACTGTACACTGTTCTTTTGACGGTATGACATCCATGCTGTCATTTTTGAAGCGATAACCTGAGTAAACAATATAGTTAAAGAGAAGAGCGCTGCGCTACGCTGTTAGTGAAAATGTCTCATGTGAACGGTAACAGTTAAAGTGCCGTCTTGAGAGAAAGTCGCCGACTGCAAAGTCTGACGAGAGCCCCGAAGTCATTAAGTGGTTTAAAGAAGGTGGTGATAAAATTCTAAAAGATGGGTGAGCTTCGTCTGGCACATGGAAGAGGAATGCGCCCTATCCTAAATATCTAGGAATTACATTTACGAGCAACTTAAATTGGAAAGATGACATAGATAATATTGTGGGGAAGGCGAAACAAAGACTGCGATTTCTTGGCAGAACACTTACGAGATGCGACAAACCCACTAAAGAGACAGCCTACATTACAATTGTCTGTCCTGCGCAGTGTGGGATCCTTACCAGGTAGGATTGACGGACGACATTGAAAAAGTGCAAAGAAGGGCAGCCCGTTTCGTGTTATCGCGCAATAGGTGTGAGAGTGTCGCTGATATGATACGCGAGTTGGGGTGGCAGTCACTGTAACAAACGGTGTTCTCTTTGCGGCGGGAACTGTTTACGAAATTTCAATCACCAACTTTCTCTTCCGAATGCGAAAATATTTTGTTGACACCCACCTACGTAGGGAGAAATGATCACCATAATAAAATAAGGAAAATCTGAGTTCGAACGGAAAGATTTAGGTATTCTTTTTTCCCACGCGCCATTCGAGAGCGGAATGGTAGAGTGGTATGAAAATGCTTCGATGAACTCTCTGCGAGGCACGTAAGTGTGAATTGGAGAGTAACCATATAGATGTACTTGTAGATGTAGATCCCGATGGAAGGTACTGACGTGGTTGCTGTTGCTGTAATCGACCATGCAGCAAGTGCCCCAGTTAGTGCTCGTCCTCGGTGCAGTGTTACGAGAATCATCCACGTGCAGCTGTGAAGGGATCGCAATACACCTGCTACGCGATAATGCGATCGTCACTTGGCGACGTAAGGATTGGGCGGCCAGAACGTTGACGCCGCGTTTTGTTTCCCTCGCCTTCTCACTCAAGCCAACATTGTGCCATGTCACGTTAAAACGCCCCAAACGCCTGGATATTTCACGTTTCGTCTGTTCGACCACACCCAAACTCAAAATATCCTCCGTTTCAAACTAAGTCACGTGCTGTTGTCCCTGTCTCACGCGAGCACGTGGCAAACACCGCGCTACCTCATAGCGCCCTCTAATCGCCTGACGTAGTACACGCCTGCCACATACTTCTACATCTACGTTATATACGTACTTCGTAGTCTACCTGACGGTGCATGGTGGAGGGTGCTTCCACTGCCATTAGCAGATACCCCATCGCCTTCAGGTGTTTACCCAGCTTTTTTTTTATATCTAGAGTTAGGTGAGCACGTCTAATTAAGTTAGGAGCGCTTCAAATTCCGGTACTTCTTTTCGAATGCTTCGGCAGTTGACCACTACGATTTGCGCTGCGCCTTATGTGTGGGACAGTCGAACGACTGTTCTTCTATTATTTCCTTTCACCCCGAAGGACTATCGCGTCAACGACTGCTGGCATTCCTACATATGTCCCTTTCGTTTCTATTTCCGTCCCCAATATACGTTTCCCTTCCTTCGTAATACGAGGGTTGGAACTGTTTATTTGCAGCTCGTACAAAGTAGATACGTGTTTCAAAGTTTTACTGACCTTCAAAGTAGTCACCAGCCTTGTGTATAACCCGTTGCCAGCGATGTGGAAGTCGTAGGATGGTCTTAGCACTGCCAGTTATGTTGACAGTTCGACCGCCGCGGTCTATTGCCCGACGAATTTGTAGCAGTTCTGAAGCGAATGCCTTCAGTTTAGATGATGGTTCAGATGGCTCTGAGCACTATGGGACTTAACATCTTGGGTCATCAGTCCCCTAGAACTTAGAACTACACACATCCATGCCCGAGGCAGGATTCGAACCTGCGATCGTAGCAGTAGCGCGGTTCCGAACTGAAGAGCCTAGAACCGCACGGCCACAACGGCTGGCTTCAGTTTAGAAATCTAGGCGAACTTACGAGGGCTTAAGTCAGCCGAGTGCCATAGATGGTATAGCACTTAACAGCCCCATCAGTCAAACAAATGAATAGCAGCTTGCACTGTACGTGTTTGAGCATTGTCCCGCAAAATGATGGTCAGGCCCTGCAGAAAGTTGAAACGTCCCCTTAGAACAATTTATACATATGAAATGTCCGCTTAGAACAATTATACAAGCCTGTGCTTAACCTGGCACACAATAATTTTAGCGCAACGCAATCTGACTATCAAAAATCCCTGCAAAAGAATGGCCCTGACAAACATTAAACTATACCTTTCAGAAATCACTTACCTCACAAAAATCTCCGTTACTCGAACTACTGCAATACGGCGAGCGCCACTACTGCCAGCTAAATAAAAGATTCAAACTACTGAAGGCACTAACTACTGATAGTCTTAGCAAATGAAAGATTCTAATAGAGAACAAACAATGTATTTACCTTAATATTCATAATTGACATTCAGTCTTACAGATTATCAAAACTCCGCCATCTCTCTCCCCACGTCCACCACTGCTGGCGGCTCACCTCCAACTGCCCAACGCTACGCGCTGTTCACATCCAGCTGTAGCAGTTCATGACAACAATGGCAGACAACAATGCAAACTAGCCACATACTGCACACAGCACAGCCAGTGATTTTCATATAGAGCGCTATGTGGCATTACCCATATAAAAATCTAAACAGCCTACTTACATAGCCCCCATGCTCCCCACAAAAAATTTTACAAATTTTTTTGGCCAGTGGCCAATAATGATTTGAGAAAATTTTTTTATAATTACACTAACAAAGATATCCAATGCACACACTTATTGATACAATGTTGGTCAAAAGCTAAAATTTTCTCACAGTCCATAAAGACAGTCCTGATCGTTCATCACAATAGTAATTACAGTTTTTTTTTAGATTGTCTCATTAGTAAAAAAAATTGCACACAGAAGTAGTGGTTTTCCATGCAGTCTTGAAGAAGTAGTGTGGTCTTTCCAACGGAAAGACAGTGCTGACTCTTGACATGCAGACAGGTAATGGGCCACAACAGAGCAAACCCACAGCAGAGTCATTCGACATTTTGAAGAAGATTGGTAGATAGGTCATCACAGAGTAGACCTACTGTAGTCCTGGTAGAGATTGTGGTATTGGTGGGCCACCAGAGGTGCAGACCCACTGTAGACCTTGTAGAAAGTGTGGACAGGCCCACTGTAGTCCTGGTAGAGATGGCCAGCGGCCATCTGTTGCGACTGTGCAGGTGCACATTCACCATCGAAGAGTCTTGCGGATAATATAGCAAGTCCATAAACCACCACTCATGCACTCACAAAGTTTTTTTTTTTTTCTAATTGTCCTTAGAACCAGCAATGCTGTTAATCAGTCCCTTGCTGAATTATTAACACACGTGCAAACACTATCAGTCCCTACTTCTCACATATCGTCCATATACTATGACCAACAGAAATGTGTGCAGTGAGATGGAACTTACAAGTTACTTAATTTGATGAACTGCTGTCAATTACAATTTTATAACATAAGAATACAATGACAAAGGTACAAAATACATAATTAAAAACATAATACAGATAATATTTGTAGTAATAGGGGCTTTACAAAAGAATAGAAATAAACATATACATCAGTGTTACAGGAATGATGACATGAGTACAAAAATAAAAGATCAGAATCACTTTTGAAACGTCAACTTCACACATGAGCATTAAAACAAAACAGAATAAATAAAGTCTAAGCATCTTTACAAAGAAAATAACAGAATATTAGAAAAATTCTACAACATAGCTCTCATCAGCTAAACACATAAAGACAGGAAAAAAACACAAATACACAAGGGTACACAAACACATAGTGGGATAACACCAAAAGGAAAGGACAACACACAATTACATATTTGGAAAAAGCAGCAAAGAGGAAAGGACAGGGTTTGGTTTACTGCAGTATTTTGCTTGGAGATCTCCCTTCATTCCATAGATCGTTCGTCTTATTTCAACCTTTGCTTCCACCAAAAAATTCTATCTAAGCATGCTTTCTGTATTTATGTTCACACATTGCTTACCTCATCATTTATTTCCAAGAAAATCCTACCTATACCTCGTTCCTGTATTCTATTCATATTTCTTTCAAAATAATTATTTCTGATTGTACCATACTCATTTGGGCCCAAATCTTTCTTCGCAATGCATTCTTTACCTATTCTCCATAGTCAGTTTCTTATATAGTCTACCCCCTCTTAAGCTAACTTAAATCTACTGAGCTCAGATATATATACCAAGGGACGAGGCAATGCAGCATGACAACAAATCAACACAAACAGAAATGACAAAAAATACAAATTGGCAAAGCTAGCAGCATAAATTAGCAAAGCAAGTGCAATATTACAACTAATATAAGGCACTGTGCAGGAAACAAGAAAAACTAGCTTAGAAGAGTAACACAAAGTCCAATTCAGTAACACTATGCCTGGCAAACAGCAGCAACTTATACCTAAACATGACATAGCTCAAGCAGAAAAAATATTACAGGAAACAACAATGCAGACAAGGGAAATGCATATTCACATCTTAATGTCTATGTAATTAAAGTGGTGCACCATAACAACTGATTGTAAAAAAAATATTACCATGTACTTGAAAAGAAAATCATGTTTTACTGTTACGAGTTCCTTCGTATTGTTCTTTCCTTTCCAAGTGCTCCTTTTTAAAGAATGTGGATCATAAAATAATTATTTAATAGATCTGTTGACAGAAAGTGTTCACATTAGCAAATGCATTTTATTTTATAAAAGCAATGCTGCTACACAGCTGGAAACCAGACATCAAATGAAATAAGCAATAACGCAAACCAAAGCATAAAAATGTCATTCAGTAGTCATGTGACATTTCATTTCATAAGTTAATTGCTCTCAACTCTCGTACAAAGACTCTTGTCATAATCAGGTGTGCAGATGTAAAAATATTTCTTGTCATTTTGTTAGGCATTTCAGTAAATATCATAAATTTTTAAGTAACGAGGGTGTCGCATTAGCGATGAAAGGCACATCCTAATGGCTTGTTCTCCAGGTGTTTGACACAGCTGTGTGCCCACAACGCATTACAAAAATCATATGTTTTCAAGTAACGAGCGTGTCGCATTAGCGATGCCCTCTACAAAGAATTGTCAACAGCGAGTTTAATGGCCTCTCTTTGTCCTTCTCTTCCACCTGTGCCTCTGGCACACCCTAATGGCTTTCTTTTCTACCTGAGCGTCTGAAAAGGCTTGTTCTCCAGGTGTCTGACACACCTGGGTGCCCACGTCACATTATGTGCAGGTGGTCACTTAACTTTCTTACGGAAATATTTACGACAGTAGTTTCCGCTACAGTGACAGTCTCATATAAAAACATTTCATAGGTCAAGAATTTTATTGACATAAACATACCTCAACAGCATAATACACATCGTCGTCGTAAAAATAACATCATAACACCTCAGTCAAATCTCAAAATCGTCGTAGCTTCCTCCAATAATTTCAAAACCTAACAAAATTCTCTGCTCATGTCAAAAGTGTCATCTGCCTCCAACGTACTTTAAAATCATACTCCCTTACCAAATACATCATTCAAAGTTCTCATAGTATCACAATGGTTTCAAAAAAATTATGAACAGTTCACAAAGTACAGACAAAATACAATTTCGTAAGTGTGAAGTTATCCAACGGTGTAATTGCGTAAACATGTGTCACTGACGTAGTAAAAGGATGTTTGTTTCTCTGTTAAATGATCAGATAGGTGTGTAATTTATGTGTTAGAGAAATATGGTACCGATGTGTAAAGTTGTATAAGCAAATACCATATTAGCTAGGGCTCCTTGTGCTTGCCAAACACATGGTACACAAAGTAGGCGTGTACCCCCCTGAGGTTTATTGTAATTATACCCTCAGGTGTTACAGATTACAGCAATGGAATGAAATGTATCACGAAAAACTTTCTTTGTAATTCAAAAATCTTTAAAAATAAATGTTTTAAGTACAAAATTAATCACTTAAATACGTGTCCTGTAGCGCTAAATGTGCGTCTTGCTGTAAGATAATCTCTGGGAAGTGTCGTAGTCATTGTCCTCCGAAAGCTAAGTTCTGCAGAAGTCAATGTACTTACCTCATGATAAACAAAGTGAAATGCTTTGCGTATAGATAACTTAGTTATTACGCTTATTGCCGTGATGAGGAAAGTACTGTGCTGTAACGTATTGTTGTCCTACGGAAAAGGCTGTCTCCTTGTAGCAATAGCACAAAAGTCACCACTAAAACATGTCTCACTTTATAGAAGAATTCAGGAAAAACTGTGCAGATATAAAACAGATACACCGCAAAAGCACATTGTAAATTGTCACTCATTAGTAACATCGTGATATAATCGTGTAGCTGTCAAAGAAACCAAATACTAAGTCATCTTGAATCTCACAGAAAGTACTTCAAATCCTGAATCCACTCTCAAGCAAACCAAAATGTTGCATGAAAATTTCATTAGCAGTGCTGGTAAATGTTCTAATCGTGCAACTAACAAGCAAGAATGTACACACACAATTACACTGTGTCGTCTGTTCGCAATAACAATGCATTCGTAATTTCTGTTTAAATAATTTCTCTTGGTTCTTGACTGGATGGTTAGTTAGCTTTAAAACATAGTTGCATGTTAACAGTTTCTCAGTGTGACAAATTGTACAAGTAGCGTGAAGTGAAAATTGCAAAGACTAAGTTAAAAAGCAGATTATCTGTCAATAAATGGTTTTACATGAGAAATGTGGTGTAAACCTTTACTCTTCCTAGTACGCAGAGTTTCAACTTTAACGCAATTATTATGTGGTATACGTCCGTAAAGAATACGGGAATTTTGCTCAAGGTTAGCGTCAATGTCATTTTTCTCGGAGCCAGTCGGCGCACGCAGCTGCCTGCGGTGCGAGTCATTGTCTGTTTCTTTGTTGGCGCGCGCCGTTATTGGGATTTGGAGACCTAACTTCCACAAACTCGCCTTGCCCAGAGGGCCCAGCTCTGTTTAAAACTCGCCAGTTCTGATGCAATTCAGGTCTGTCGTTACGATCATATCGTCTGTCGTCATGTCGGTAGTTTCGATAGTTTCTTTCTTGTCTGTTACGTGGTGGAGAATTTCTGCCTGAGTCGTAACTGCGTGCTGGACCGTTACGTCTGAAGTTATTCTGTCTCCCTTGATAATAATTGTTTTGGTTTCCATATTGTCTGTTTCTCTGATTGTCTCTGTGATAGTCATTACTGCGGAGAGGTGATCTTTCCCTGTAACTATTACTCTGCCAGTGGTTGTCATATGGGTGGTGTCTGTTTTGGTCACGATTTACGTTGTAAGAATAGGTTTGTCGTGGCCATTTATTGTTTCTGTCGTCACGGAATTGTGACGGATGTGACCTGTAATGATTGTTTTCCTGTTTTCGCATCCCGCGACTGTCTGTGTCAATTTCCAGTTCTTGTAACAGTCCCTGAAAAGCTTCAATGTCGTCTTTGCAACGTCCTGCTAAAATAATATGTCTCAAATGTTCAGGCAGTTTGATTAAGCAAATGCGGATGAGTTCTGAGGGGCTGTATGGGTTTGACAGGTATTGATTCTTGTGCAACATGTCTTCAAAATATTTGACAAGACTGGAAAATTCAGATTGTTCAAAGTGTTTCATCATCATGATACTATGTTTCACGCGATCTTGTGTAGCTTGTGACCAATATGCTGAGAGGAACGCATGGTAAAATTCTCCTTCACTGTGGCAATCGTGAATGACCGATCGCATTCTTACAGCTGGTTCATTCTCCAAATAGCCACACATAAATTCTAATCTGTGTTCTAATGACCAGTTGGGAGGGAAACAATGAGAGAATTGATGGAGCCATGCTTGTGGATGAATGTCGTTGCCAGAATTCTTAAATGTTTTGAATTTACGTGTAGTAATGAACAGCTTATAGTCAAAATCATCGTGTCGGCGAGTAGCATGTCGGTCATTGTCACGTCGTTTCGGCGGTTCCATCTCAAAATTCGGTGTACCTTGCCAATTTCTTTCATAATTACCGAAATGCCCTGTGCTATTATTTTGTGGCTTTTCCGTATTTCTAAGTTCCTCTTCCCGTGTTGGAGCGCGAGTATCCTCTGAAATATGTAATTCTTGTATTACCTGTGTCAACTGATCTTGTACTTCCCGGATTTCTCTTTTGTACTGTGTATTGATTTGATTTTGATTTTGTTTGAATTTTCTTATTTGTTCATACTCTTCTGTGTCAGTGAAGGCTACGGGTCTTGTGTCATTCAGATCTTCATCTACCTTTGTAGATAAGTTAGTGACCTGATCCGAAAGTTCGGCTACTTTCTCTGATAATGAACTAATTTCCCCCATGTGTCTTTCTACTGTGTCCTTTAAGTTTTCCTGAGTTTTTGCAAGTTGCGTAACCGAATCGGTAGATGCAACTGAGTCCATTTTAGCTTGCAAGGTCTCATGATTTTCATGAACAATAGTTTGCAGCTCTTTTATGGCTGCTTCGTGATTCTGTAATGCATTTTCATGCCGCGAAAAAATAGGCTGAAAATGCTCACAAATTTGTGTTTTTACGTCATTACAGACTTTTTGGCATTTCGATTCAATGTTATGTAACTCAGTAGTTAGATCTTCACGTGTTTGTTCAAGTGTGGTGTCTAACTTCCGAAGATTTTGTTCCATTGTGTCTAACTTTTGAAGATTTTGTTCCACTGTGTCTAACTTTTTAAGATTTTGTTCCACTGTGTCTAACTTTTTAAGATTTTGTTCCACTGTGTCTAACTTTTTAAGATTTTGTTCCATTGTGTCTAACTTTTGAAGATTTTGTCCCATCTGTCTCTGATTTTGTTCCATTTGTTGCATTAGTTGTAATAACAATGCATTAGTGTCTGGAATCTGTTCCTCTACTCTTTTCGGCAGTGCATTTGCGCCGGCAACATTCACATTTTGACAAGCTGAAAATGTGTCTTATTTGAGAAAACGGTGAGGACGCAAAACCTGAATCTACAGTATTTGCAATATTGTGTCCTATCATTTCGGATTCCTGAGGCGAGCTGTTGCCGACCGACCGATCGATAATGCTTCCCTGTTCACTACCTGTTTGACTGTCTACGCCATTGTTTGACGCCCGCTCCATTTCCCTATGCACAGTTACCAAATTACTACTTTGAACATTAGTTAACTCATTACACAGTGGCGCTAACACATTGCTTTCGTCTTCACTGTCGTTTCTTAGTTTACTTTGGAGCCGAGTGTTACGTTTTTCACACGCCATTATTGAGACAATATTTCACACGATAACACACAAAAACACAATTTGAAGAGCAAAAATAGGAGAACACATTAACATAGCACTGAAAATAATATCTAGTTAATTGCAGCTGCGAAATACTTGGTGCAAATCTACATGCATACCACAACTGTTTTACAGTACAACAATGAAAGGCTGCAACTACAAAGGAGATTCTCTCTACAATTACGCGCTAGCTATAAACAAAAGCTACACTAAATACACAAACTACAAGAAAAAATCAGAAGATTCCAGTGAGGTATCCTAGGCTAAGGGTCGACATATGAAACATCCCCTTTGAACAATTTATACATATGAAATGTCCGCTTAGAACAATTATACAAGCCTGTGCTTAACCTGGCACACAATAATTTTAGCGCAACGCAATCTGACTATCAAAAATCCCTGCAAAAGAATGGCCCTGACAAACATTAAACTATACCTTTCAGAAATCACTTACCTCACAAAAATCTCCGTTACTCGAACTACTGCAATACGGCGAGCGCCACTACTGCCAGCTAAATAAAAGATTCAAACTACTGAAGGCACTAACTACTGATAGTCTTAGCAAATGAAAGATTCTAATAGAGAACAAACAATGTATTTACCTTAATATTCATAATTGACATTCAGTCTTACAGATTATCAAAACTCCGCCATCTCTCTCCCCACGTCCACCACTGCTGGCGGCTCACCTCCAACTGCCCAACGCTACGCGCTGTTCACATCCAGCTGTAGCAGTTCATGACAACAATGGCAGACAACAATGCAAACTAGCCACATACTGCACACAGCACAGCCAGTGATTTTCATATAGAGCGCTATGTGGCATTACCCATATAAAAATCTAAACAGCCTACTTACAAAGTGTCATCACTTCTGGCACTATGCTGTTAATTTTTGGAACACAGCCTGTGACCAACTTAGACACAGAAGTGGTGACACGTTCTGCAGGACCTGACCATCATTTTGCAGGACAATGCTCAAACACATACAGTGCAAGCTGCTATTCATTTGTTTGACTGATGGGGCTGTTAAGTGCTATTCCATCTATGGCACTCCGCTGACTTAAGCCCTCGATTTATAAACTGAAGGAAACACTTCACGGCATTCGCTTCAGAACTGCTACAAATTCGTCGGGCAATACACCGCGCCGCTCTAACTGTCAACACAGCTGGCACTGCTAAGAGTATCCCAAGACTTCCACATCGCTGGCAACGGGTTATACACCATGCTGGTGACTACTTTGAAGGTCAGTAAAACTTTGAAACATGTATCTGTTTTGTACGAGCTGTAAATAAATAGTTGCCACTATTAAAGTTCCAACCCTCGTATTTTCGTCAAGTGTTTGAGCGGAGCGAGAACCAGACTCCCCTATAAATTACACGATGGGCTTTCGTCCGAGCTGTGGGAAATGGACAAATAAGGTATCAAAATGATAAGGGTGAGGTCTACTTTTACAAGAAAGTGTTTATTTGCTTAAAAGTAATCAGGGCAATTAAGAATTTGATTTGACTAAACATTTTTGTATTTTCACAGAAAAATGAAGAGTGAGAAATGTACAATTGGGGTACCAGACTGAACGGCGTGAGGTGTAATTTTGAAAAGGAAAATTGCTTTAAAGTAAGTAGGTTAGCTGACAAAAACTTAGTAATTTGAGCGAAAATTGAAATATTTCACGAACAACTGCAGCTCCTATGTAAATGAAGTGCCAGAAAGTTCATCTCTTCAAGGCCTAGCCATTTTGGCATAAAATGGTATTTTCGTGTGATATTTAACTATCAAAATGGTTTCCTACGAATCGAGTACTAAATTCAAAACATTTCAAGGACAAAAGATGCTCGGGAAGCACATGAAGTGTCAATCACGTCATGCTTTCTGGATGACACAAATAAAAAAAATTGAAAAAATTAAATATTTTGTGAAATGATTTGTCTAAAGTAAAATATAAAATAGACTGGAGAAACATTTGACGCGCTCTTGAATAATGCTCGCGTCAGCAAATAAGATGCGTCAATTGTTTCTCTAATCAAGTTTATTTTTTACGTTAACACAAAGCATTTAGTAAAAGATTTGAGCTATTTTTTATTTTTTTGTATTTACATTTTAGTTAAAGGACACTAAGGAGTGTAAATATCTAGGAATAAACTATAATGTAAAAAAAGTCACGAATATTCGTTTGTTATTCTGTTTTTATGTGATTATAGTGATACATATAAATTGCTTGTGACTGTAATTAAATAGTGAAGGCAAACTAATTATATCAACCTTTCCTTAATTATTGATCACTCTCATTTCACGGTACCGAATATTAATTTAGACATTTCAGTATATAACTGTTACTTGAGACAAAGAATGATCGTGTATTCCAGAACTAAAACTGATTCATACAAAGAATTTCTTGACATATAGCTCTGTGACATGACGTTGAGAGAATTTCTTTTCTTGATCTTCCTCTTCAACTTGATTCATGCAGACAATATAGCTCACTCATATATCTCTTCATTCCCTTATTTTTTGTCACCGTTAATAGCCGAAGATTTTTTCTAGAAGGCCGAATGGTACACAGTCTCATACTCGTTTGCAACTGATGAAACTTAATTCATAGTTTTAATAAGAGTCTCCACCACACGCATTTCTTTTCAGTATTTGCGACAATCCACTAATAGATTGCGCTAACTCTTATTGTGTTTTCTTGCTTGACTTCATGTTCGCAAAAATCATAGCTACAAATTACCGATATTACTCTAATAAATGCTTTCAAACATTAACAGTTTGTTTATGAACTGGTAACACTGTAATTGGCTGAACTTTGTGTAAACGCTGGTGAATTTATCACGACACTGTAAGAGATTACAGATAGCCACTGCCTATGAGGTGTTTGCTAGCCGTTGAACTTTGTGTAAACGCTGGTAATGAAATTATCACAACTCTGTTAGAGATTGCAGATAGTCACGGTGTGTGCGACGTGTGCTAGTAGTTGTAGCAGCTGCTTGGCGGTGTTAGATCTATGTCCACCTCTGCGTGCGACACGAAATGGAAATTGCAGCAATTTTTAATTCAGCCACATAGCTGCAGCAGCTCCAGCCTCTGGCAGACACCACATAATTTGGTTAAATTATGGTTTCACTGCATCTTCCGTTGAATTTAAAATACACTCCTGGAAATTGAAATAAGAACACCGTGAATTCATTGTCCCAGGAAGGGGAAACTTTATTGACACATTCCTGGGGTCAGATACATCACATGATCACACTGACAGAACCACAGGCACATAGACACAGGCAACAGAGCATGCACAATGTCGGCACTAGTACAGTGTATATCCACCTTTCGCAGCAATGCAGGCTGCTATTCTCCCATGGAGACGATCGTAGAGATGCTGGATGTAGTCCTGTGGAACGGCTTGCCATGCCATTTCCACCTGGCGCCTCAGTTGGACCAGCGTTCGTGCTGGACGTGCAGACCGCGTGAGACGACGCTTCATCCAGTCCCAAACATGCTCAATGGGGGACAGATCCGGAGATCTTGCTGGCCAGGGTAGTTGACTTACACCTTCTAGAGCACGTTGGGTGGCACGGGATACATGCGGACGTGCATTGTCCTGTTGGAACAGCAAGTTCCCTTGCCGGTCTAGGAATGGTAGAACGATGGGTTCGATGACGGTTTGGATGTACCGTGCACTATTCAGTGTCCCCTTGACGATCACCAGTGGTGTACGGCCAGTGTAGGAGATCGCTCCCCACACCATGATGCCGGGTGTTGGCCCTGTGTGCCTCGGTCGTATGCAGTCCTGATTGTGGCGCTCACCTGCACGGCGCCAAACACGCATACGACCATCATTGGCACCAAGGCATAAGCGACTCTCATCGCTGAAGACGACACGTCTCCATTCGTCCCTCCATTCACGCCTGTCGCGACACCACTGGAGGCGGGCTGCACGATGTTGGGGCGTGAGCGGAAGACGGCCTAACGGTGTGCGGGACCGTAGCCCAGCTTCATGGAGACGGTTGCGAATGGTCCTCGCCGATACCCCAGGAGCAACAGTGTCCCTAATTTGCTGGGAAGTGGCGGTGCGGTCCCCTACGGCACTGCGTAGGATCCTACGGTCTTGGCGTGCATCCGTACGTCGCTGCGGTCCGGTCCCAGGTCGACGGGCACGTGCACGTGCACCTTCCGCCGACCACTGGCGACAACATCGATGTACTGTGGAGACCTCACGCCCCACGTGTTGAGCAATTCGGCGGTACGTCCACCCGGCCTCTCGCATGCCCACTATACGCCCTCGCTCAAAGTCCGTCAACTGCACATACGCTTCACGTCCACGCTGTCGCGGCATGCTACCAGTGTTAAAGACTGCGATGGAGCTCCGTATGCCACGGCAAACTGGCTGACACTGACGGCGGCGGTGCACAAATGCTGCGCAGCTAGCGCCATTCGACGGCCAACACCGCGGTTCCTGGTGTGTCCGCTGTGCCGTGCGTGTGATCATTGCTTGTACAGCCCTCTCGCAGTGTCCGGAGCAAGTATGGTGGGTCTGACACACCGGTGTCAATGTGTTCTTTTTTCCATTTCCGGGAGTGTAATTTCCAGCTGATTTCTCTCGAATTAAAACATGGTCAGATTTCTCATACTAAATTATTTGGCCATAATTCGAATTATGCTTTCAACTACAGCACTTTTTATGACAGAATTAGGAGCATTCTGGGAGGATTTCTATCTTACTGTAATATATTTATTGCAAATCTTATTTATAGTGTTGCGTATGTAAAAACGACCTGAGTATAAAAAGAAATATAAAATGGTTAGCGAAACAAGTGAAGCACTCAGAACGAGAGGAGGAATTGAAATGGATCTTCATGGTTTGATACGGTATTTCGTGTTATTTCAGTGATTACAAAATCGAGTTAAATTTACAAAGTGCTTGGCAGAATGGGCCCACTTCTCAGTACGAAGTTGCACCCTCTCTGGCCAGGATGTGTGCACTGATTCGGTTGGGAAGGGTGTCATAAGGCCCAATTTTCCCCTGGGTCAGACGGGTCCAGAGGTGTTGTAAATGGCCCTCCATAGCGTGGATGATGGCACAGGCGAAGAGTTGTCGTCGTGGCTGACTGCACACATGTTCCGTCGGGGAAGAAGTGAAAAACTTGGTCGCCATTGGAGTACCTCAACATCAACCAGGCAGTTCATGGAGGTAGGTGACATGTCTTGAAGAGCATTGCCGTAATGAAAAATGACACCACGATACTGTCACGTGAGAGGTAACATGAGAAAACAAGATGTGTCTGACGTATCACACTGCTGTCAGGCTTCCTCGGTCACCACCAGCCGTGACCTAAAGTCATACCCAATGGCTCCCCACACCACGACGTCAGGACCGCTTAGCCTGTCCAAAGCAGTCTCAGGATGGGAATTCTCCCCAGGGCGCCACCATTCTCGCCCACGGTGCTCATCTGTGGTAGCGTAGCAATCGCAATTCGTCGCTGAGAAATCACCATCAGTCTCTGCCTCCCGGTTGTGTCATCCCTCCAAACTCAACCCTCTGCACCACAGTGTCAATGGCAGCCCGCCCATATATGGGATGGATATTGCATGGTTCGGCTGCTGCTGCTCTCTGACAAATGGTGCAGGATGGCACAGATTCAAGGGGTCCACCAAATGTTCTCTGATGACAGACGGGTATGCAGAGTGGTTACAACGTGCTTCGTACAAAGTACGGCAACCCACTTTTGCGGTGGTCAGGCGCGGTGGACCGAAATCCTTGACGATAAGTTTGCCTGCCCTCAAGTTACGCCGCGCCGTCTCGGGCGTCTTGTCACGGTCTACGCAGTTCCTCCCGTCGGAGGTTCGAGTCCTCCCTCGGGCATGGGTGTGTGTGGCGTCCTTAGCGTAAGTTAGTTTAAGTAAGATTAAGTAGTGTGTAAGCTTAGGGACCGATGACCTCAGCAGTTTGGTCCCATAAGAACTTACTGCAAATTTCCAAATTTTCCTCACGTTCCAATGCGGTTCAACATTGGGCCACTGTCACTTCTGAGACGCCCATAAATCGGCCAGCAGGCTTAATGAAGATCCACAACATGAACGCAGCTGGAGGTTGCAGAATTCAGACTCTGCATTTGCTGAGCATGTACAGAGTGACGGTCACAACTACCAGCCAGTGTCCCATGTACTTCACTTAGGAAACAAAGGCCGTAAACTCAACCTGCTGGAAGCCCTGGAAATTAACAAACATCTTGCTCACAGTCCAGATCTCATCCTAAATGACCAGACACAGCTCAACACTTCCCCTCTCCTAAACTTCATATAATCATCTTTGTTGTTCATTACTTCCCACACTCTTTCTTCCAACGTATTCCCATTTTCCTGTATTCATTGTTTTGTTTGTTGAAGTTGTCTTTGTATTCCACATAGATTGTAGTTTCAATAGTTAAGGCTTTCTTTTAACTGGTACTTGTATTACTGTCCATGTTTAACACCCCTTGTAGTTGTCTCATCAAATACTGTTCATATTTTACTTCGCTCATTTATTTAATGAAACTGGTACACAGCCACTGCTTTCATTATAATGTAAATGTTAAAATGCAGTACCACCACACTCTCTGACTGTACGTTCCCTCAAACACCTCCATTTTCCTGCATTTATTAATTTCTGTTTATCTTATTGATATTGCTTAAGTTCCTTATGTATTCTGTATTTACACTGATAACTGTCTCTTCTTTTAATTGGTTGTGTATCACTCTCCATGTTTCATACCTCCTGATGCAGCCTTGTCTAGTACTAATTTTATTTTATTTTATTTGTTTTGTTTATTAGTAGTAACTGTTATGTAGGCATGCTATTCCCATTTTGTGCTAAAGGTTTTCCTGTCTACTCCATTGTTATTTATGTACTGTTCAGTTTTTACTTATTCATTGCAAAGCTGTTACTTACTGTATGTATCTACTTCAGTCTTGATGTATTACTTCTCTTCCAATGTTGTCTGCTAACATTTAACTTCTTTGGTGATAGTAGTAGATGTCTGAAGATGGGCGTGTAAGCCGAAAACCGGTTAACAATAAAAGTAATATTGTAGAACAAAAGCAAACTGGTGCTTCTCATTTATTATCCACAATGAAACCCCTTTCGAACTACAATCATGCTCATAAATTAAGTGCAAATTGCAGAATGTGGTGCCACACAGTGTGCCACTACACAAAACTGGCGCTACTAGCATAGGCACATAGGGAACACACACGACACAGATCTGTAAGTCCACGGTATTGGTGATAAGTTGAGAAAACCGTCCCGAAACATATGTGCTACAAAACGCCACTGTTTCCTGCGCATGTACCCCGACATCAATATGGGATATGATCACCATGCACGCGTACACAGGCCGCACAACGGGTTGGCATACTCTGGATCAGCTGCCGGGGTATAGGCTACCATTCTTGCACCAGTGCCTGTCGGAGCTCCTGAAGTGTCGTAGGGGTTTGAAGACGGGCAGCGATACGTCGACAGAGAGCATCCCAGACGTGCTCGATGGTGTTTAGGCCTGTAGGCCTGGAGAACAGGAAGGCCACTCTATTCGCCTCATAGCTTCTGTTTCAAGGTACTCCTCCACAATGGCAGCTCGGTGGGGCCGTGCGTTATCACCCATCAGGAGGAAGGTGGGACCCACTGCACCCCTGAAAAGGCGGACATACTGGTGCAAAATGACGACCCGATACACATGATCTGTAACAGTTCCTCTGTCAAAGACATGCAGGGGTGTACGTGCACCAATCATAATCCCACTCCACACCATCACACCACGACCTCCATGCCAGGGTTTGCTATCTGGTTCTTGGTTCACTCCAGATGAAAACCCGGCGAGAATCACTGTTCAGACTATACTTGGACTCGTCCGTGAACATAGCCTGGGACCACAGTTCCATGACCAGTACTGTGTTCTTGACACCAGGCTTTACGGGCTCTCCTACAACCAGGGGTCAGTGAATTGCACCTTACAGATCTCCTGGTAAATAAACCATGTCTGTTCAGTCGTCTGTAGACCGTGTGTCTGGAGACAACTGTGCCAGTGGCTGCGGTAAGATCCCGAGCAAGGCTACCTGCAGTGCACCATGGCCGTCTGCGGGCACTGATGGTGAGATATCGGGCTTCTTGTGGTGTTGTACACTGTGGATGTCCCGTACTGTAGCGCCTGACACGTTTTCTGTCTGCTGGAATAGTTGCCATAATCTTGAGATCACACTTTGTGGCACACGCAGGGCCCGTGCTACGACCTGCTGTGTTTGACCAGCCTCCAGTCGCCCTAGTATTCTGTCCCCCATAACGTCATCAATATGTGTTCTTTCAGCCATTTTCAACACACCGCCACCATTAGCACGTCTGAAAACGTCTGCACAATTCCTAGCTGCACCGTGCTCTGACATGCACCAACACACCTCTGCGTATGTGGACTGCTGCCAGCACCACCGTGAGACGACCGCCGGTCAGATGCACCGCAAACCGCCCAGAAGAACGTTGTTTCACCATGTATCAGCATTATCCTTAATTTATGAGCATGAGTGTATGTCACGTGCTGATAACGCTGTCTCACACGATTATGAGGGGTCTTTGCGTTCTCCACAGTGGTCACTGAACGTCTGATTCTGTCACTGGCTACACGTACCGTACCATGAGTGTTAGCAAGAGCAACGATACACAGCATTAATGCACTCTGTGGCAATTATACGTGTCAGAGGGAGTTGCAACTCTAATCATTTACATACCTGCTGATGGTGAGTATGTGTACAAAGTTACACTGACATTCGACTAACAAAGGAATGGTCCACTAAGACATGTCGAAATCTACCCTGAAATTTTTTTCACTGCAAGAAAAAAGACAAAAAACTATACTGTAAAAATTTTAGCTGCTAAGAGGCACTGCAAGTATAAAAAAAATTGCTGAAAATTGCCAAATTCGTAGCGCGTCAGGCGGCAGTAGAAATGTACACCCCTACTGGCGCTGTAGCAATTGTGGATGCGCAATTAGGCACGCACACGCACGCACACACACACACACACACACACACACACACACACACACAAAGCCGAAGTCGGCGGTACATTTATAAATAGGAAACACGATACAAGCCCAACCCGATAGTAATTTGCAAAGCACGTTTCAGGTTACCGTTCGTTGATAGTTTTTAAATGTTGCAATGTGTGTGAAATCTTATGGGACAACTGCTAAGGTCATCAGTCCCTAAGCTTACACACTACTTAACCTAAAGTATCCTAAGGACAAACACGCACACCCATGCCCGAGGGAGGACTCGAACCGCCGCCGGGACCAGCAGCACAGTCCATGACTGCAGCGCCTAAGACCGCTCGGCTAAGCCCGCGCGTCTGATAGTTTCTCTGACACTATAGTACACAGTTACTATTCTCTCGAATTAGCCACTCAAGTAACATCTATTACAGATCAGCAGTTGCTTTTTACAGTATTCGTAAGTACTGTCAATACAGATAAGGCTGAATTAATATTTATTGTGCTTTTGTAAGGCATGCCTGCTAATAGTACCTTTCTTTCCCTTACGGTTTCACAGTAATGTGGAATCCAATTAACGTTCTCAATTTAGCAATGGTGAAATATGAAGAACGTGGTTACGTCTCCTGAAGACGTACATATGTGTCATTTGTTAGTTGATTTCCTTGGTATTCGTTGGAATGATATCGAAATTTCGTTTGAAATTGTGGATACGTTAAAAGAAATAAGAAATAACTCTGACGATTCCATGAATTGTGGTTCGGACCACGTCAGTTGCCGAAGTAACAGTTCTGAAGAAGAATGTCTTCCAAGCCCAAAAACGTACTGCAACAGCTTTCAGGGACAAAAAAAGGCAGTGAAATATTGGTTAAATGAAGGAGGGAAAAAACACTTGAAGTTACGCAGTGTGCAAAGGCGTTTCCGTTTCGTAAAATCGGAGTGTGAACTGTAGAAATGGAAGAATGAATTACATGAAGTAAGAAATATGCGCCAAACGGAAAACTGTAACCATCGGAATTAAAAACTTTTCGACAGGTTTAGAACTCCTCGTGAGAGGCTAAGTACCATTACCGATGGGGATCAATGAGACTGGGCCCTCCGAATTGCATCTGACATGAACATTGGTAATTTCGAGGCTTCGTCGACCTGGCTACGCAGGTTCAAGAAATCGCACAGAACAGGAAGTCGCAAAATTACCGAGTTTACCTCACGTAAATGTGTAGAGCAGCTGTCAGTGACAGACAATGCTATAGAGAAATTCATAGCGACGTAAAGACGAAACTTGCTATTAGCCCCGCAGCTGCTGTTTATAACGCTGATCAGTCAGATTTCGTGAAAGAGCTGTGTGCACACAGCTCTTTATCTTTTCGGGTTTAAAAAAAAAGAGTCGATTGCCCAATCAATGAATGCAATGACACATTCATATGCGAAATGCCAGTGATAAGTATGAGTGGTTTACTGTTTCCGCTGTCTTCAAGGACCACAAGACAAATTAGGGCAAAAAATAAAAAAAATGGGCCGTTTATTTGCAAAAATCTTCTAATCGACGTATCAAAATCTGCAAAAATGGGGAAGAATAATTTTCAACATTTCGTTCGAAACGTATTTCTACCAGCTGCAGAAACTAATTCACTGCTTTTGTTGGATTCATGGGCTGGACATAACGACGCCTCTGTTTTTGTGGAGTACGACGAAAAATCTCTAGATGTAATGTGGATTTGGCCTAGAACTACTAGTGTGATTCAGTCTCTCGATAAAGAATTTTTTGGATTGTGGAAAGTGTTTTTCGGGAAATTAACAGACAACGTAATTACCGATACCTCTCTCTCCCATTTCAAGTTTATCAGCGGAACAGTATTCTTAAGCTCCAGTCATTTGTGAATTACCAGTTCTCTTCGCCACGCTTTACGAATCTGATCAGCGCAATATCCAGAACAACGGCCGGGACCGTTTCTGACTCCATTCCGGTTCTGTGTAAAGAAAACTAGTGGTTACTGCGAAGTGCCTGACTGCATAAATTTTTTCTTTGTACGGTGTGCCTGGTGCAGGAAAAAATGTTTGTTTTTGTCATTCAATTATCCACACTTCACATTTTTTTGACGACTACAGGGAATAAACAAAGAACTGTTTCACTGACAGTCAAATGTACAACATCCAAACTTTATTATAAGGAATGGCCTACAGGAACTGTTATGAAATGTAGTACTGCAAGACACATTTCATTTCAACAAATTACAGGTCCTCATTGATGGAAGTCGTCTGTGACATCAAACAGTGCCATGATTTTATTTTCTCTGGTAGCCACTTTTATCACAATTACACGTGCAAGAATTGAACTGTATAATGTGTCACCCTCCTCTAACATTACCTTTTTTTATATAAATAACCAGTACCAAGTATGCTATCGATTCTTGTGTAGGTCAACATTATATCAGCTGTCTAACTGAATGAACTTCATATCATTTTGTATACAATGTGTTATGTGTCAGGCTAAAATGTATGAAACAATTAATTTTTCACCCTCTATATGTACAGTTGAAATTACTCTTCTTCCGAAAATATTTGAAGTTGCGAAATTTCTGGCATACGTAAAATTCATACTGTTAATTGCACACTCTAACGCGAATTTTTAAATGTATTTCTAGATTAATTTATAAAATAATGATATCAAATAGTAAAGATCCTTTTTGTGTCGAGAAAGTCTGTAAACTCTTTTACTTTGTAAACTCTTTGGAAATTGTGTGTACGGCGAAATGTAAGCAGTTGTGGGGAATTCCTCTGATGGAATCAGACGTTTTTTAGATTGTGTCCCTAATTATGTAATTTCTGCTGTGATAAAAATGGAGATTGTGAAGTCAGTGTGTTATAGAAGAATGGGATAAAATAAAAAGATATTCATAGCAACAAGGAAATCTTTATCAGTTATTTCGTCTTCAAGAATCCGCAACATTACAAAAATTACAGCCTCAAGAAATTACCCTAACACAACAAGATTTGGAGCCAACAACAACGGGATACTGAAGATAAGTAAAAAGTTTTTCTTTTGTATATCTTACGCCTCTCCTTTCTAAACTTTTTGCAGAGACTTAGAACTTTAATGGTGACGTGTGGGAGGGTAAGATATCAACTGTCGATATGAAGATTTTCAAAAAAATGTTTATAGTTTAAGCCAGATTTTCACCGGAGCAAACGAGCTAACAAGCACGAGCAAAAGAGAATTGTGTCTGGGGTACCCGGTAGGCCTCTTGCAGCTACTAACGTGTGCCTAACCTTCCCCATTTACCTAATCGGAAAATGGGGACCTCAAGTTTAACAGAGAATCCGAACTACGTATCTTTCGTGACCACTCCAACATCTGTGAGAAGTGGATGCTTGGTTAAAAATCACAGTCAAAAAGTTGTGATCTGAAGGATTTTATTCCGCGCTCTCTGGATCACGAAGCACGCTTTGCCACTAGACCATTTTTACACACGTAGTGGAAACGCTAGATGAGTCACCTCTTGAGATGATGCTCGACGTCGGTAACACAGGCCAACGAAAAATTTTTTTGAATTTTTTTTCCTTTGATAGTTGATCTTTATAGATTTTTATGGGCTGAATCCAAATCTAGCCTAATTTTTTTTCTATCAATCACAGTTTTTGAGCAATATGAATTTTATTATATCGTATAAAAATCCTATGCTATACGGTAAACGGGAAAATTAACGAAACGCTTTGTTACAACATAAGCATGGTTTGTATTTACAGTAATATACTTAAAACAACGATATGTGTTAATGGAGGTTTCACATGTCAGTTGGAATTGGTTTGTATTTTCTTGCTCTTTTTTCTTTGAAGCTTCTTGTGTAGCTTTTCTACGATGAGTCACTTGCTGAACTTCTCGGTGAAGTGACCAACAGTAATACCCATCATGTTGGTGTTCCAGCGGCTTTGGTAGCGTTTTCACATCCTGGTGAAAACGCTCTCCTTGCTCCTCACTAACCCCCCATGTTGTCCAGGAAGTAATCAAGGTGACTGTTCAAAAACTGAACTTTCAGGCTCATTAAACATCCTAAAGTTTTAAACTTCTTTAACATTGTAGCTATAAGAGAAACATATTCTGAGTCTTTTTCATGTGTTAAGAGCTTTGTAACGGCTTGCTTGAATGATACCCATGCTCCTTTCTCATTAAAGACCATTATGGATTCAAAGTTAACATCAAACATCAATTTTCTGATGTCAGGTTCGACGAAGACGAGTTCTTTTAGTTCAGCTGCTCAAAGGCGTGGAACATTTTGGCAGAGATACTTAAAACATGGTCCATCTTTAGGCAAAGCCTTTACAAACTGTTTCATTAGGCCTAACTTTATATGTAGAGGTGGTAGGAGTACGTTTTATGGATCTACAATGTTTTTGCGTAAAATGTTCTTCTCACCAGGTTTTAAAGACTCTCTCACATGCCAGTTCTTTTTGCACAAGTGTTGATCCCTAGCCCTGCAGTCCCATTCACACAAGAAACATGGAAATTTAGTAAGGCCACCTTGCTGACCGAGGAGCATGCACGTTACTTTTAGATTGCCGATATTACCCAAACATGAGCCGAATAGCCTATTTTATTTAGCACTATTTCTAGATTTTCATAGCTTTCTTTTATATGTAGAGAATGTCAAACAGGTATAGATGCATACGTGTTACCATTGTGTAATAAAACAGCCTTTAAACTAGTTTTGCATGAATCAATAAACAGCCTCCAGTCTTCCTTTTTGTATTCAATACCAAGCTCATTCATTTGAGCAGGACACTAAATCATCTTTTTTCTGAAAAAACTTGAAAAATTGCTGCTCTTTCTCTCTATACATGTATATGCTGGTCCCAACTACCAACAAGTTCTTTTCTTTTAATCTAGAGTTAAGCAATTCAGCGTTTTCTTTCATTAAGTCCAGATCCCTAACCAAATTGTTAAGCTCGTACTGAGTAAACAATTTGGGCTCTAGACTTTCTGTATTACAACGCAATTCATCATCATCTGGTGTATCTAAATCACATTGTACATCAGAAAATACTTCTGTTGGAATAGATTTTACATCATCTGGTGATTCAGGAACCGGAAAATCTACACCATGCCCTACTGGTCGGATGGCAGACGGAAGGTTAGGGTAACTTATTACCTTCTTGCTTTCGCATTATGACCAGTAATATAAACATTGCAAAAGTAGCAGTCGTTGGAATGATTTCTTGGCTCCCTCCATATCAAGTTTAGATCCAAAGTATGATAGATAAACCTTTTTCACAGAGTCTGTAATGTTTCTTTGGTGTTTTTAATCACAAATTCACCCCAAATTAAACAAAAACTGTCAGCAGAGTTTTTACAACCACGATTAGACGTTCTACTGAGCACATGTACAGGGAACTGTAAAGTGAGGTTAGGTTGACTGTAAACAAAATACCATCTGTTAACACAAAAATAGAATCGACCTCTTTTTTGCCAGCAAATATTTTTCAGCAGTGCTACCAACGTCATCTACATTCATTACACCTCCATTTTTAAATTATTTTAACTATATAAAAGCTGTTAAATTCTTTAAAAAGTCGCTTAATTTAATAAATTTAACGGTAAAATGTGAAGAAATGGTGAGCGATCCAGTTTTTTAAGTATCATATTTGGATTTCCCATCCTAAAAAACTAAAGAATAAGATATTTTCAGCAAAAAAGTTTTTCCATCACTGGCCTGTGTAATCGTGTTCTGTTTATAAATTTTCCCTCAGTGATAATGAGAACCCAGGAAAAAATGGCAGCCGACATACACTGAAAATTTTGGACCAGTGCTAAGGAGAGATGGAGATGCAATTCCATCTAAAGTGCACGATCTCCACACGTGTCACGCTTCAACACAAATTAAGACAATTAAATTCTTCTTTTCCTGCGCCATTCTGCATACTCCGTCAAGAACAGTGCGCTCGCCATGCAAAATAATTCTCACTGAATTTATGAATGGTGAGCTCCATGTCGTTCCCAGGTCGTGCAGCGACCGTAAACCATAAAATTACCAAGTGTGCAGCAACCAGTCACAAAATCATGTTTTATTTATTCAATTTTGCTAATCGATTTCGACTGATTAAGCGCCATCGTCGGTGCTTTCAACCAATATGTGCCCGGAGTGGTAATACTGTCTTAAGCAGAGCTCAAACATAAAGGGTGGACTGTCATACTTATGAAATCATCGTCTCCGAACTCTTTCTCAATGCAGTCACAATGCGCAATAAGGGACCACGCACTACGCATAATGACAGGTAACATTTTCTGGCTGTTCGAAAAACCCGAACCCTTACATCGGAGCCAGCCGAGGTGGCCGAGCGGTTCCAGGCGCTACAGTCTGGAACCGCGCGAGCGCTACGGTCGCAGGTTCGAATCCTGCCTCGGGCATGGATGTGTATGATGTCCTTAGGTTAGTTAGGTTTAAGTAGTTCTAAGTTATAGGGGACTGAAGACCTCGCAGTTGAGTCCCATAGTGCTCAGAGCCATTTGAACCTTACACGGGTTTCCACGGGTTTCAGCGTGATTCATCACTCCAAATCAATCGTATGCTGCTGAGCAGCTGCTCAAACACTATCCCCAATTGTTTTCAACTTGCTACCCCCAGTCATTGTGTCCACGGGGTTCAGCGTGATTCATCACTCTGAATCAATCGTGTGCTTTTGAGCAGCTGCTAAAACACTATCCCCAATTGTTTTCAACTTGCTACCCCCAGTCATTGTGTCCACGGGGTTCAGCGTGATTCATCACTCTGAATCAATCGTGTGCTTTTGAGCAGCTGCTCAAACACTGTCCCCCATTGTTTTCAATGCTTCCCACAGTCATTTCTTGCACCCACCCTTCGCAAAGCTCGACGTCCCTGTCCGTCAGTAGATGAGGTATGCGTACCCTTGGTTTAGCTGTTGTTGGTGCTTCGCATTTCCACTCCACAGTCACATTACCAACATTGAACTTGGGCAACTTTAGAAGGATTGAAATGTCCGTGACAGATTTGTTACTTGACATACGATGACCAGGCGACGTTCGAAGTCACTGATTACTCCTGACCGACCAAGTCTGTTGTCACTGCTTCTCTGCTGGCAATAGAACAGTTCCCACCTCTTTTTATACTGGCGGGCCTGCCTCCCGTGGCATCTGGTGGTCAATTCCGCGCTATGCAGTGGTCTCCAGATACTTTCGATCAGATAGTATATAGAAGGGAGAGAGGACAGAGCCTTCGGGCACTCCTGCAGTAGAATTGAAGGTACAGGAAGTGTTGTAGTTCATGGAGACAAAGGACGGCTTATAGGATAGAAAGAATGCAGTAAAGAGGTCATAGTTAATTCGAAGTGTAAAGGTCTGCAGTCTGAAAAGGAGACCAGCATGCATACATGTTCATATGCTTTTTCAAAGTAGTGGGATGTGTAAATGGTGGATTTTCGGTGACTGAGTTGGTGGAATACTAGATGGCCGAGGTAGAGGAGAAGATGGGACGGAAGCCACGATGCGTCAGGAGAGAGCCCATTTGGAGACTTTGTTAACACTCGTGTGTCGGTAGGATACGTCACTAGCAGGTTCGCTGAGTTAAGCAAATGTGAGATTCGGTAGGTTTCCCAGAGTTCAAATTAGTAAAGAATGTGGAGGATAAATCCACTCATGCTCACAAATTGAGGATGATGCTGATACATGGCGAAACAAGGCTCTGGTGGGCGGTTTGCGGGTTTAAACCGCCTCGGTGTACGACCGTGCGGTGCATTTGACCTGCGGTCGTCGCACGGTGGCTCTGGCAGCATTCCACATACGTAGAGGTGTGTTGGTGCATGTCAGAGTACAGTGCAGCGAGTAAGTGTGCACACGTTTTCAGACGTGCTAATGGTGACTGTGTGTTGAAAATGGCTCAAAGAACACATATTGATGATATTATGGGAGTTGGAATACAGAAGGTCTTAGCACGGCCCTCCGTGTGCCACAAAGTGTGATCTCAAGATTATGGCACCGATTTCAGCAGACAGGAAACGTGTCCAGGCGCTACAGTAAGGGACGTCCAGAGTGTACAGCACCACAAGAACACCGATACCTCACCATCAGTGCCCGCAGACGCCCACGGAGTACGCCAGGTAGCCTTGTTCGGGACCTTACTGCAGCCACTGGAACAGTTGTCTCCAGACACATAGTCTACAGACGACTGAACAGACATGGTTTATTTTCCTGGAGACCTGCAAGGTGCATTACACTGACCACTGGTCTCAGGAGAGCCCGTAAAGCCTGGTCATTGGAACAGTGGTCCCAGGTTATGTTCACGGACGAGTCCAGGTATAGTCTGAACAGTGATTCTCGGCGGGTTTTCATCTGGCATGAACCAGCAACCAGATACCAACCCCTTAAAGTCCTTGAATGAGACATGTATGCAGGTCGTGGTTTGATGGTGTGGGATGGGATTATGGTACACGTACATCTTTGACAGAGGAACTAGAACAGGTCAGTGGTATCGGGACGTCATTTTGCAAAAGTATGTCCGGCTTTTCAGGGGTGCAGTGAGTCCCACCTTGCTCCTTATGGATGATAACGTACGGCCCCACCGAGCTGGTATCATGGAGGAGTACCTGGAAACAGAAGATATCAGGCGAATGGAGTGGCCTGCCTGTTCTCCGGACCTAACCCCATCGAGAACGTCTGGGATGCTCTCGGTCGACGTATCGCTCCACGTCTTCAAACCCCTACTACACTTCAGGAGCTCCGACAGGCACTGGTGCAAGAATGGGATGCAGTACCTCAGCAGCTGCTCGACCATCTGATCCAGAGTATACCAACCCGTTGTGTGGCCTGTGTACGTGTGCATGGTGATCATATCCCATACTGATGTCGGGGTACATGCGCAGGAAACAGTGGCGTTTTGTAGCACATGTGTTTCGGGCCGGTTTTCTCAACTTATCACCAATACCGTGAACTTACAGATCTATGTCATGTGTGTTCCCTATGTACCAGTGTATATAGAGCGTGGAATGGATTAATAGGATATAATTGGTTCATTCCTTGAGACGTCTGTACGTTATATAGAATCCTGACTGGAATCAGTTCCACTTTTTGTGAACCATCCCGTTTATGCTTTGTCCTGTAATTGATGTGTCAAATTGTTGGTGGTTTGTTGTCTAGATACTGGAAGATAGCAGCAGGAGGTGGGGCAGAGGTATTGCTGTGTTCGTGAGTCTACGAAGTAAGGAGTAATCAAAGTGGAACTCGTCATCAGTTGTGAAGGCATCTGAAAGGTAGGGCGTATAGTGATTAGTCTTGCTTAGACAGGTGAAGCGTGATTATTGTGAAAAAAAAATGGTTAAATGGCTCTGAGCACTATGGGACTTAACATCTGTGGTCATCAGTCCCCTAGAACTTAGAACTACTTAAACCTAACTAACCTCAGGGCATCACACACATCCATGCCCGAGGCAGGATTCGAACCTGCGACCGTAGCAGTCGCGCGGTTCCAGACTGCGCGCCTAGAACCGCCAAACCACCGCGGCCGGCGATTATTGTGTAAGAATGGGCAATGTGGAGCAGTGCTGCTGCTGCTGAAGCATGTCGCGTCCCAGCACAGTTTTGTACTGTGATCGGAACGTTGACGACAATCTGAAGGTTGTTTGAGTGTCCACCTTTATTGTCGGAGATGAGAGGGAGAAAGCTCTCCGAGGGAGCACTGGGTCTACATCTACATTTACATCTACATTTATACTCCGCAAGCCACCCAACGGTGTGTGGCGGAGGGCACTTTACGTGCCACTGTCATTACCTCCCTTTCCTGTTCCAGTCGCGTACGGTTCGCGGGAAGAACGACTGTCTGAAAGCCTCCGTGCGCACTCTAATCTCTCTAATTTTACATTAGTGATCTCCTCGGGAGGTATAAGTAGGGGGAAGCAATATATTCGATACCTCATCCAGAAACGCACCCTCTCGAAACCTGACGAGCAAGCTACACCGCGATGCAGAGCGCCTCTCTTGCAGAGTCTGCCACTTGAGTTTGCTAAACATCTCCGTAACGCTATCACGCTTACCAAATAACTCTGTCACGAAACGCGCCGCTCTTCTTCGGATCTTCTCTATCTACTCCGTCAACCCGATCTGGTACGGATCCCACACTGATGAGCAATACTCAAGTATAGGTCGAACGAGTGTTTTGTAAGCCACCTCCATTCTTGATGGACTACATTTTCTAAGGACTCTCCCAATGAATCCCAACCTGGTACCCGCCAGGTCCTTATTGGTTACAGTGGTAATCTTTTAGGATTAATGGCAGAATGGGTATGCTGAAGAATTCAGTATTTATTTAAGTAATATCTTTATTCTCTTTGATAACTTATAAAAGAGATGCCAGTTCCTAACCCCTTTCTGTATTACTTGTCAGACTCAATTTACTCTTATCAGCAAGCCACTTCCTAAGATTACAAGAGACAACTACTCTTCTGTAAATTGTTCTTGTTAATTACGAAGCTACAAATGCTAGCTGTTCCTTGAGACAAAGACAGATTGTCTCTGTTCAGAGCTATTCCCCAGAATAGATAATGATCACTTATCTTGCAACTGATGTGTGTGTCTCCACATCTGATCACCGACTTCTCGCTGCGGATATTACTTCTGCATACTCAGGTTACGGCGGACTGGCGTACAACTGCTGTCCGACTCCTCCGTCAGACTAATCCATCAGAATTCTCCATCAGACTGACTCTTCTCATTTTACCTCTTGCTTATATACCGTCTAAGTTGCGGCTGACCCTCGATAATAACCTTTCGGGATATTTCCATTAGCTGGCTGCCTTGAGACGTGAATACTTTAATGTCGGATTTCTCCTAAAGGCTTCTGCTCGGTGTTACCACTTACGTATACTGGAAAGCTTCCGTTGACGTCAGGGCTTGTATCCCTTGGCGCAGTCTCAAATAGTTCCATCACGGCTACTGGAGGTCCCTACTTTACATAACACATGGAAAACTTCTGTTGTCGTCCAACTGCGGTTCAAATAATGTCTTAATGTGCGTGTTTTGATCATCTCTGTCCCCTTCACAAAATTCCTCGACCAGGGTTTCTCAATGCTTAAACTCTGAGGTTTCTAACGTCAGGAAGTGAAAATTGTTCTCCGCTCATTTTGTGTGACAAGTATTGCTTAGTAAAATCATTATTATTTTTTTTTCTTGAGACTGGACAGGCAATGAAAGGCTTTTTGATATTAGAGGAAGAGTTTGGTGCTAAGGTCAGTGGCGGATACAGAAAACCTCAAGGAGGGGGCAATAAAGACATCTTGAGCTACCTTTAATTTTACCATAACAAAAAATAATCAAGTCACATACAAAGTTTAAGAACGTTTTATTTAAACATTATATACATATACAAGACAATGTCATCTTATGATATAAAAACGTTACAATTATGGTTCTCTTCCTTAAATGATGAATTCTATGCGCCTATTCTTCTTGCAAATTGGTTAATTACATTTCTAATAGGACAATCAATGTCAGGGTGAGCGTTCAACAGAGCTAAGCCATTAAATCGATCTCCCTTCATTGTGGACCTCAGCCATGTCTTTGTACGCCACAATGTTGTAAAACTTCTTTCTACTGTAGCAATAGATGCAGGTAGACAAGGAAATATTTTGTACAGCGTGTGCAAAGTAGGGTAGTCAGATGTAGGACAAACAGACAACGCTTGCATAACAGAATCACGATCATTAACGGGTTTACGCTCGTTTGCTTGTATTGAAGAATCTCTCCCACTAGTCTCTTTTTAATCACAAAGAGTGATTCTTATTCAAAGAATGGTAGTTCAGTTAAGCACTGATTCAATTTCTGTGCCACATCATTAGCGTTATGTTTCATTAGTTGTGAGGGCAAAAGTATGGTGAATTTTAAATGAGAAATATTTTCATTAGCAAAACGTTCTCTCATGTCAGTCGTAACATGGTCCAGTGTTGGAATAAAAACAGTTCTTTTCCAGTATGTCATAGCATCATCATTATGATCGCAGTTTTCCCTGTGTCTTCATCTGCGTGTTACATGAGGAACACCCATCTCGCGACTTTTCTCGAACAAATGCCAGACACAATAATGTGTCGAGATCACTAGAATGGCCGCGACTTTTCTCGTAGGTATGTGTTAGCTATGTATGTGCCAGACAGAAACGTGTAAAATACGATGAATGGTTCAAATGGCTCTGAGCACTATGGGATTTAACTTCTGAGGTCATCAGTCCCCTAGAACTTAGAACTACGTAAACATAACTAACCTAAGGACATCACACACATCCATGCCCGAGGCAGGATTCGAACCTGCGACCGTAGCGGGCGCGCAGCTCCAGACTGTAGCACCTAGAACCGCTCGGCCACTCTGGCCGGCGGAAAATACGATGACGCGGACGCTCGTGCTACTTAGGAAGGTACAGCTATTCGATAACTCGATTCAGTCGAGTCAACTAAAAGAAACGAACGAATAGCGTGCGGGCTGACATTCGGGGGCGGCGCAGGTGGCAATGCTGGTGGCCCCGCAAGGGGTCAGGGGGAGAGAGGGGGGGGGGCGTCCCGCACGCCTCCCATATGTATCCTCCACTGACTAAGGCTGGTGTGCGTTTGGAGTCAGTCGCGGCATTTGTTTATTTTTATTAGGTTTCTAATGCGGCTCCGTATTTGCTGGTAGCGCGACCGTATTACGTTTATGCGACCAGAGAAAGGAATGGTATAAGCGATTGAGTTCAAGCACTAGGTGCTGAGCTTGTGGAGGGAATGCGGACAGTTTGAATTGATTTGCCTGGAGTGCGGGAGGAAATGTGGTCTGCGAGAAGGAAACTGCCTGAGAGATATCGTCGAAGTGTTGGAACTGTAAGGGGTATCTATGGATTCCTGGTAGATACGCCTGTTCATGAGGTGGTCTTGAATATACCGAGCACTAGTGACGTGCTTTGGCGTTGCGTACATCATAGTGAGTAGGAGTGAAAAATGAGCATCTACTGTTGGGTTAAGGAGCCTAAGGAGGTTAGGATAAGCTGCGACAACGTATGGGTGGAATTTCTTTCGGAGTGCTTGTGCTGTGGGATGGGGACTCTGTTATCTTGGGGAGAGTAAATAAACCAACGACACAGCTAGAGCTGTGCAGGTTTCCAGCTATCGACGATTAGGTCAAAGGCAACATTAAAGGTGGAAAGCGTGCAATCTGTATGAGTGAGGAAGGCATAGGGAAAGGATGATAAGGTCAAATACGTACAGTGTCACAGGTACTGGTTAAAATTTAAAAAAAAGTGTAAGGGTGAGGTGTTTGGGAGGATTATTGCACAAGGTTTAATATGTTATTATTGTTGTAATTAAAAATATTCTTTATTTATTTATTATTATTACATATAAATATTATTTATTTATTGGTTTAGCTTTAGTTTCAGTTGGTTTATCTTAGTTCCTTATTTCCTTTTATCTTTATTCTCTTTAAAACCTGGGAAATATAAATATTTCCTTTTAAATAGCACAGGAGAGCAACAGATGTATTTCGCAGCAGAGATCTCGCGGAAGTTCCTCGTCATTATCTGCTCCACCTGAAATCTCTAAAACCTTCACTCGCTATGCAGATCGTTTGACATGACTGTGTGCTATGTTGTTAGATGATTCTGGATGATAAGTCCAACAATTTAGTAAGTTAAAGTATATTAATTCGGTCATAATCTCTCGACGAATTATGACCATGGAAAATGCAGGTTCCCACTATCGTTCCAAACTTCACTTCCAAGCAATCTACGTCTTGTAATATCTGTACTGTGATAATAAACTAATTTTTGTGTGGAGATATACACACCTTGAAAACTTGACGCCAGTTATTGGATTTTATTTTGCGCAAAACACTATTTCAATATTTATTATACACAGTAATGGCGTCTCACAACAATACAATCTCTCCTCTCCTCTCACACGTCCGCTCTCTCCAATTCCTTCACAAAAAGTCCATAAAAAGATCTTTGGTTGGATAAGACACCGAGATGCGTTCGTATCACGGCATGTCCGATTTTCGCTGTCGGTGTACGAGGTGCGAATATAAAGTTATGAGACTGATTTTCTTTGCTAGGTGTGGCAACCCTGCAGGCTTGCGTAGGCACAATATCTTTGACCTTGATCTGTAAGCTGCTTCTAGTCCAAACGGCTCTTCGTTGCAACTGCTCAGTCGTGAGTTGTGCTGTAATAAGTTAACACGTGTCTCTCGTCATGGAAATGGAACTGCATTATATTGCACAACGTTATGCCATTTCTTTTTGCGTTAAATTGGGTGAAAACGCGACGACAACTTACTTCAGAAGGATTTTGGAGAGGAGGTTATGTCAAGAGCTCAAATTTTTCCTTGGCATAAAATGTTTAGTGAAGGCAGAACGAATGTTGAAGGTGAAGACCACAGTAGACGAACATCAGCCTCACGGACGGATGTCATGTTGGCCAGGGTGCGTGAACTCGTGCGATCTGATCGAAGATTATCCTTGAAAATGGTTGCAGAAGGACTGAACATCAATCGAGAAACGGTTCGTCTAATAATAACTGAAGATCTTGGTATGAAAAAGATTCGTGCAAAAATGGTCCCCAAAAATCTCACACCACAACAGCGAGAAACATGGGAGAATGTGGCAGCCGATGTGTTAGAGCAAACGGAAATCAATGCAGAATTATTTATCCATGTTATCACTAGTGATGAAAGTTGGTTTTTTCAGTGCTATCCAAAGACAAAACGCCAAAGTTCGCAATGGTGCTCAAATGGATCACTCAGACCAAAAAAAGCTCGTATGTCAAAGTCAAAAGTTAAATGCATGCTTGTGTGCTTCCAAGGGAATTGTTCATAAAGAGTGGATGCCTCTTGGACAAACAGTTAACCAATATTCCTACCTGGGAACTTTAGAAAGACTTCGTAAAAGAGTTCTTCGTGTCTGTGCCAACATTGCTGATAATTAGATTCTGCGCCATCCCATACTGCTCTGTCAGTACAGCAATTTTTAACCTCAAAACAAATTTCAGTACTACAACAGCCACCTTATTCACCAGATATCGCTCCGTGCGACTTTTTTCTTTTTCCAAGAGTCAAAACGGAGGTCAAGGGACACCATTCTCAAACAACACAAGATGTCTAAAAAGCAGTGACAAGGGTCTTAGAGGATATTACAGAAGATGAGTTCCAGAAATGTTACCATCAATGGCAGAAGAGCTGGAAAAAGTGTGTGCAATCAGAAGGGAACTACTTTGAAAGAGACAACACTAAACTTGACTAAAACTGTAAGCAACATATTTTTTTCACATCAGTCTCTTTATTGTCGCACCTCCTGCTGTTCACCACAAGATATTCATTTGTCGCACCCAAATTACAGCTTTGGATATAGTAATACAACATATTCCCCGTCTTGGCCGCGAATTTTCTTTCCTCAGACAATTCGGGGCTAAAATTACAGTAAAGATTAATCCACTGTTTTACTACAATATTACTGAATGGAATGTGCTTACGGCGGGTGACAACTTTTGCCCCTTATGTAATCTGAGTAGCTTTCATAATCACTCGCTATTGATCATAAGGTTAAATAATTTCACACTAAACGTGGCAATGGACTTCGGATCGGAATAGCCTTCCCATACGGGAGAGGGTTCCTTAGGGTAACCATGGAAAACCTGGAACAAGGCTAATTTAACCTTATGTTCCACCCAGTAATTTACAAAAATTATTTAAAATTTTAACTGAGAGATCTGAAGGTGTCTTTATATAATGCGTTCTTGCATTGGAGGAGTCAGGTATAAACAAATGTGAAGATGTCTTGGTAGCGACGTCAGCACGACGTCTGGTGGAAGGTGCAGGGCAGCTTTGGGAAGAGGCGGAGGATGACCCTCTTGCTACTGTGTGTGGGATGGTAGGGACCGTCAGGAACAGGGTTGAGGCTAAGGTAGAAGAAAGGCTGGATCAGACTCTCATATCGCCATTCACACGGCGGTGATGTGTGAACATGTAACGTACTCCGGAACAAGTGTCAATGCTAATCGTTACTGATGGAAAAGCGCTGTGAGAGAACGGGTACGTTTCGTTCTCACTTTACTGGTCTGAATTCAGAGATTCGGAAGATGTAGTATACCACTTTGTTACTCAGAATTCGGGTAATCTTTCGTCACATTTACCAATTTTTGTCTTTAAATAGCCACTTACGAATATCGGAGGACCGTACAACACATTCAGGTCGTCCGTGGTAAACTCTGGTGATAATTCCCTTTGGTGTCTTCACACACTATTTGAACAAAGCACAATAATCGTTATCGTATATGCCGCACTTGAGTATGTCTTTGCTCTTTAGAAAAGAATAATCACTCTTGCGTCTCTTCGCTAGTTCTTTTTTATGACACGGCAGCAGCACGTATTCATAACTTTTTTCATACCTGGTAACACACAACACTTCATTGGAAGCTTGTTGTTGTTCATGGTTTACGTCACTAATCCGCATTTCTGTCAGTCTTCAAAACTGGTTCTGTTACAGAATTCAATTAAAAATTTATTTACTACCCCCGAGTCTACATAAATTCAGCATAGTCACTTCTCTTAATCTGTTGTCATAACTCTTACTTTAAATATTGACAATTTAATTTGAAACACCTCGAAAAAAAAAAGGCTCTGAGCACTATGGGACTTAACACCTGAAGTCATCAGTCCCCTAGAACTTAGGACTACTTAAACCTAACTAACCTAAGGACATCACACACAACCATGCCCGAGGCAGGATTCGAAACTGCGACCGTAGCAGTCGCGCGGTTCCAGACTGTAGCGCCTAGAACCACTCGGCCACCCCGTCTGGCGAAACACCCCACAACCATCACACATATCTCGCTCAACCTGTTCCTGCATTGTCCTTCCTAATATCCTCGTTTGTAATCTATCTCAACCAAATTTCGTAAAAACTGCACCAAGTGAACTGACTTCTGTCTTAAAAATATTTAATCATGTGTAGTCATACGCCGTTGCTTTAGATATAAGTAATCATATGCTCTTGACGCGAATATTCTCATGTACCAAATACTAACATTTTCATAAAAACTGAAACAGATATCCAATAATAACTATAGTCTTAACCGAAATTAAGACACATCATAATACATCATATGTAGCTTTTCCTTAATAAAACTAAAAATCAAGTTGCTGAAACAAAACATACATGTTTACACAATCACTATGAATCATCTCTTATGAATTTCTGTTGAATCATCATACTAGGCGAACTTTTTCTCCTGGTTTTGGCACAACGAGAAGCGCGCTGTTTGAAGGTTCAATCAGATTCCAGTCTAACATCCTCTATATTTCTTGGTCCACTGCATTGCGTTATTTCCAAGGAACGGGATAGAAACTAGGGCAGTATGTTTTGTCTGGCTTGACATGTATAGCCCTTGATGATACCTGGTTGCTCTTTGAACACTCTCGTATACTTGCATAATAGAGCAGACTATTGTGTCCTTTGCTCTTCCTTAAGGTGCTCTGGATCACTTAGCTTCTGTTGTATCTGCTCGGATACTTCTATTACTTGCATTTGATTGAACTTTTCTTGTATTGGGGGCGCTCTTTTATTATTAATTGTAACTTTGCCCCTCTACAGTGTCTTCCAGGTTTCCCTCTTTCCTTAGCAAGGCTACCTGGGCTATGGGTCCGTCGATCCAAAAATTTACCTTCCCGGTAGAGGAGTCTGATTTTGTGTCTTCTCCCGGATAGTCTAAACCAAGAACACAGTCGACTATTAAGTTATCAAGTACTAGCAACCGGCACGTTATCGCTGCATTTCCTAGATTCAATTTTAGCGTCGTCTGCGTCCTCACGTGTTGGGATCGCGTGCCAAACGCTCCTAGTATCTGGCAATGTTGTGTAGGAGCAGTCGGTAACTGGGTCTTGTTCATTAATTTACTAAATAGGTTCATAGGTAGTGCATTTATCGATGCGCTCGTATCCGAAACTACTGTCACTGGAATACACACTATTTTAACATTAATTGCAAATATGGGTTCTGGTAAGTATTCTTCCGTACATTTGGTTGTGTCAGCACAAAGCTGCTCTTCTATTAACTTTCCCTCGTCATACCTCATCATACGAACTTTATGCCCATAGCCCCTATGCCTTTCGCCGGCCGCTCCTCCGGGAAACGATTCGGTCGGAATTAGTTTTCCGAGCGTGATTCACTTGCATGAATCGCACCCTCTCTCACGTCTGGAATGACGGGTGTTTGTTGTCTCATTATTCGTTGTGAAAGAAGATTGCGTCTGTCTCTTATACGAGGGCCGTTCAGAAAGTAACCTCCGGTTGATTTAAAAAAATACACCAAGTTAAATAAAAATATTTTAATATATACATCTTACAACTACATCTTTGCACTATTTTTCTACATAGTCTCCATAGCGATTGAGGCACTTATCGTATCTCTTCACAAGCTTTGAAATTCCTTCTGCATAAAAATCACCCGCTTGTGCCTGGAGCCAGCCTGTGACCGCATCTTTGAGCTCTTCGTCGTCATCAAACCGCTGTGACCCGAGCCATTTCTTCAAATGCATGAAGAGGTGATAATCACTTGGCGCCAGGTCTGGGCTGTAAGGTGGATGGTTGATAACGTCCCAGTTGAAGGACTCAAGAAGGGCCGTTGCTCTGCGAGCAGAGTGAGGACGGGCGTTATCGTGCAAAAAAACGATACCGGAAGTCAGCATACCACGGCGTTTGTTCTGTATAGCCCGTCGTAACTTTTTTATTGTTTCACAGTTTGATTAATGGTCGTACCACGTTCCATGAATTCAACCAACAACACCCCTTTGGCATCCCAAAACACCGTTGCCATCAGTTTTCTGGCAGAAAAATCTTGCGAGGCTTTTCTTGGTTTGGTAGGCGAATTTGAATGTGCCCACATCTTTGATTGTTCTTTTGTCTCAGGGTTCACGTACTTAATCCAGGTTTCGTCACCGGTCACGATTCTGTTTAACAATGGTTCTCCTTCGCCCTCATAACGTGACAGAAAGTCTAATGCAGAGGCCATTCTTTGAGTTTTGTGGTGGTCGGTAAGAATTTTGGGCACCCATCGTGCACAGAACTTACGGTAACCCAATCTTGCTGTCACTATCTCGTACAAGAGAGTCTTAGAAATCTGTGGAAAACCAGTAGACAACTCCGACATTGAGAAACGTCGATTTTCACGAACTTTTGCATCAACTGTCTGAACGAGTTCGTCAGTCACCAATGATGGTCTACCACTCCTCTCTTCATCATGAACGTTTTCTCGTCCACTTTTAAATAAACGTACCCATTCACGGACAACTCCTTCACTCATAACTCTTGGTCCGTACACGGCACAAAGCTCACGATGAATAGCTGCTGCAGAATATCCTTTGGCTGTAAAAAACCTTATGACAGCACGCACTTCACATTTGGCGGGGTTTTCTATTGCAGCACACATTTCAAACTACCACAAAAACTAAACTAGCGCAGGTACGACGTTCACTCGACCACGGCTTGATGCCGACTAACCTGTTGAGTGCGTGAACGTACAGATGGCGTCGCTACTCCCCCCACAACCCGCACTGTGACCGATCGGAGGTTACTTTCTGAACCGCCCTCGTAGTTTTGCCATTTCGTAGTATTTGGATGTACATTATATTCTGAACTGTATCGTCTATCGTGTCTGTTCTATTTTTGCCATAACGGAAATTATTCCCATTGCCGCTACGCTGGTTACGATGTTGGTCGTAATTATTAAAATGCTGCGGGGCGCGACTCGCATTTGTTTGTTGAATGAACTGGTTACTCACAATGCTGCCGTAGGCATTATTCGCCTGCGAGTGCGAGCTGTGCCTATCTGCTCTTGCCTTAAAGTCTTGGATCAAGGCAGTGGAGACCAAGCCTAACATAAATTCTTCTAAATTCTCCTCTGACGCGTGTATTAATTTTCCTCGCGTCTCGGCCGTGAAAGTTTCGCCTTAAAATCCGCAAAATATCCTTATGCGTTGTAGGCTAATCCCAATATCTTGCTTTGTTTAAATACTTCTCGAAGTATCGCTGTAGACTTCCAGATTCTCGACAGAAAGGTGCCGGGTTAAATACTTCTTTCCTTAATCGTTTTTGCACGCCACGGGACCAAATCTTAGCGAGAAACGCCTTCTCAAATTCCTCGTAAGTTGCCCATGTATCCATCATACCCGTGGCCCATAACGCACCATCACCTCGGATATAACCTGAAACTATAGCTAATCTTTTGCGAAATCCTCGTATGAATATAATCAGGTTTATTAATTTCGATCAGGTGAGAACGGCTGAAATTGCCGATGCTTCAACTCGAATACGTTCCAAATCTTTCGAAATATTTTCGACAGAATGGACTATTTCCGTTGTTTGCAATTTACTTCTAATTATTATTTTACCTCCTTGTTCAAATGTGTGTGTGAAATCTTATGCGACTTAGCTGCTAAGGTCTTCAGTCCCTAAGCTTACACACTACTTAACCTAAATTATCCTAACGACAAACACACACACCTATGCCCGAGGGAGGAGTCGAACCTGTGCCGGGACCAGCCGCACAGACCATGACTGCAGCGCCTTTGACCGCTCGGCTAATACGGCGCTGCTTTTACCTCCTTAATATCTTCCTTAATATTCTCTGAAACTGGTAAGCTGTCAGTAGGCAATTTCCTTACCGCTTCTTTTATGCTTTCGTCCACACATTGCATCATCTGCTGTTTTTTAGCGGATGCCCATTCGTATAGTTTAGTTGAGAAATCTTGTTGGCTCTAAGCACTATGGGACTTAATATCTGAGGTCATCAGTCTCCTAGAACTACTTAAACCTAACTAACCTAAGGACATCACACACATCCATGCCCGAGGCAGGATTCGAACCTGCGACCGCAGAAGCAGTGCGGTTCCGGACTGAAGCGCCTAGAACTGCTCCGCCACAGCGGCCGGCTAGAAATCTTGTTGGTGATTATTGACATTTTCTTGGTATCAACTGATCTCAGCCAGAAGCTATGCTAGTCACAGGTTCTGTTAACCCTCCTACGGAAATTTCTACTTCCTCCTGCTTCGATCTGATGATTTACTTTTCTTGGGTAATCTTTTGATTTTCCAGAGGAATTTCGCAATTACGTTATCTCATTTGTGATTTATTGTTGCTGTGTAACTATTGGCTGAATAGCAGCTGACATGTCACTTTATTTTTGACACATGTCTGCTAGCTTCTGTGATACATTTTGTACCCCCGCTGACATATCAGTTTTTTTCGCGACACTGTTTGTATCACCAATGACATAACAGCTTGTTCCTGTGACATATCAGCTCCTTTCTGTGACATGTCCTGCACCGCTACTGACATGTCCGTTTTCTTTTGTGATATTGTCGTTACAGACATTATCTTGGCAGCAGCCGTGTGTTAACGATCTGCGAGTGATGTTTACAAACACGAAGCACGCTGCAACTATTAGGCGACCACAATATTATTCCACAAGGGAGTGTTGGCGCTTCGGTAGGCTAGTGTGTTTGCCAGTGCACTTGAAGCCCACTAATTCAGGACGACGATTCGAACCTGTGTATGACCATCCAGATTTAGGTTTTCCGTGCTTTCCCCCAAATCGCTGGGATGGTTCTCTATCCTTGGCATAATCCGAGCTTGTGCTCCATCTCTAATGATCTCGATGACGACAAGACGTTAAACACAAACTTGCTCCCGTCTTCCTTTTGAAGACCATTAGATTGTGCTCTACTGTTCTGGCAATCAGACGACTTGCTCGTGACTCTGTTCCGAATTGCACAGTGTATACGACAGTAGAAAAAATTGATATGATTTCTATTGACTGTAACGTAACTACGCGTTTCCCCTGATGGCCGCGGGAGACACAGTGCAATAATATCATGGTTCGGCAGTACGATGGCTGCGTTGCGCTGTCGTTATACACTCACAGAAAAAAAATCATAACATCAAGAAGGAATTGTGGTACATAAACGAAAGTTGATAGGCGTGGTTGTTCATCTGGAAAATGACATCTATTCAAATTTCGCACCAGTCGCATAAGGGTGGATACAAATCAGTTTGCTTTAAATATTTGCTTTAAATACACTCTGAAATGGTTATGAGCGTTAGTTACCTGTGAGATTGGACGGGGAGAGTTGATGTAAGTCAAAAATGCCTTTAAGGCGACAAAGACGCCACAATCAACACATCACTGAGTTTGAACGAGGTCGTGAAATAGAGCTACGAGAAGATGGATATTCCTTCCACGACACTGCAGGAACACTTGGCAAGAGTATAGCCATTGTACTTGACTGCTGGCATCTGTGGTCACGGAAACGTACGGTCACTAACCGAGTTGCAGACGGCTACGTAGCACTACCGAGAGGGAAGACCATCGTGTCCAGCATAGGGCTCTGAGGCATCGCACTGCACCTGCATCAGCAATATGACCAGCAGTTGGCACCACAGCGACACAACGAATTCTTGTAATTTACGAGTATTGTATGTTAACCAGGGCCTAGAAACGACGGAAAGGCACCCCTCCGCCGCCCCGCATCGAACCACTCTTTCAGGGTTATTGGGCGGTTCGGCCCTGGTGGACCTCCCCCCCCCCTCCCCATCCCCTGTGAACGTCTCACACCAGACGAGTGTAACCCCTATTTTTGGGTGGTAGAGTAATGGTGGTGGTGTACGCGTAAACTGTAAAACAATAAACTGGTAGCCAAGATCGCAGGAATTCTTATTATTCCCTGATTACCGGTTTCGGAGAAACTAAAACCGCCATCATCGGATTTATAATGTCGTCTCTCTTCGACGCCTATGTGGTACGTATAACAATTTTGTAAGGCCTGCGTGTTATAGGCAACCAACTATTAATATCACCATTATCTGCCTTGTAACCTGTATGTATCCTAAGATCCGATGATGGCGGCTTTAGTTTCGTCGAAACCGGTAATCATGGAATAAAAAGAATTCCTGTCATCTTGGCTACCAGTTCATTGTTTTACAGGCACCTAGATCGCTGCCACATGAGCATACTGTGCTCCCTACGTGGAGAACTTTTTTGCGCAGCAATCGCCGACATAGTGTAGCTGAGGCGGAATAAGGGAAACCAGCCCGCATTCGCCAAGGCAGATGGAAAACCGCCTAAAAACCATCCACAGACTGGCTGGGTCACCGGGCATCGACACAAGTCCGCCGGGCGAATTCGTGCCGGGGACCAGGCGCTCCTTCCCAGTCCGGAAAGCCGTGCGTTAGACCACACGGCTAACCATGCGGGCTCAACGAATGGTTACTTCGCTCTCCCTCCTACATGGACCACTTGCAATCAGACTAGTACCACTACTTCTGAAAAAATGTGAAGACAAACCCAGTCTGCTACACCAGACCTACTTCAAGGACAGCTCCGAGCCACACCCGCTGTAGCGTGCATTCCACTGACCCCAAACCGCCGCCATTTGCGACTTTAGTGGTATCAAGCGAGAACTCGTTGGAGGGAAGGGTGGAGGTCTGTTGTATTTTCTGATGAAAGCTGGTTCTGCTTCGGTACCAGTGATGGCAGTGTGTTGGTTAGCTTCGCTGCTGTCCCTTTTAATCATTTCTTTCAAGTGGGTCAAATGGCTCTAAGCACTATGGGACTTCACATCTGAGGTCATCAGTCCCCTAAGAACTACTTAAACCTAACTAACCTAACGACCTCGCACACATCCATGCCCGAGGCAGGATTGGAACCTGCGACCGTCGCAGCAGCGCTGTTCTGGACTGAAACGCCTAGAACCACTCGGCCACAGCGCCCGGCAATCAATTCTTTACTAGGCGACGACCAGCAAATGCTTGATCTGCTAGGGAGCAATGATGGTTCGTGGCATTAATTCACATTCTTATGAGATGTCAGCCCCTGTTGAGGGCCTGCGACCAACTTATTTCCATTCTACACACGTGAATCTACACCTGGATTTCATATGGCAGCAGGACCACTCTCGTAGTGATCCCACGCACCCTGACTGCAAATTTATACGCCAATCTGGTGATTAGACCTGCTTTGCTACCATTCATCAACAGCATTCCAAGTGGTGTTTTGTAACAGGGTGACGCTCGCACACATACCTCTGTTGTAGCCCAAAATACTCTACAGAGTGTCGGCATGTTGCCTTGGCCTGCTCGATGATGAGATTGGTTTCCAATCGCGCACATATGGGGCATCATCGGATGACAACTCCAGCGTCATCCACAACCGTCATTAACCATCCCCACCGTGGTGCTACAGAAGAATGCTGAAGATTAGATGGGTAGATCGCATAACTAATGAGGAAGTATTGAATAGGATTGGCGAGAAGAGAAGTTCGTGGCACAACTTGACTAGAAGAAGGTTTCAGTTGGTAGGACATGTTCTGAGGCATCAAGGGATCACCAATTTAGCATTGGAGGGCAGCGTGGAGGGTAAAAATCGTAGAGGGAGGCCAAGAGATGAATACACTAAGCAGATTCAGAAGGATCTAGGTTGCAGTAAGTACTGGGAGATGAAGAAGCTTGCACAGGATAGAGTAGCATGGAGAGCTGCATCAAACCAGTCTCGGGACTGAAGACCACAACAACAACAACATATTGACCCACCAAGTGCAGTAGGCATGGAACTCCATCCCACAAACTGACTATCATATACAACCGTTCGCTCGACGAAAGGTCCGACCCAAAGACTGGAAAATTGCGCCAGCCGCTGTGGCAGAGCGGTTCTAGGCGCTTCAGTCCGGAAACGCGCTACTGCTACGGTCGCAGATTCAAATCTTGCCTCGGGCATGGCTGTGTGTGATTTCTGGCGTTCCACAAGGTAGTGTTATAGACCCTTTGCTGTTCCTTATCTATATAAACGACTGAGCAGTCGTCTTCGGTTGTTTTCAGATGACGCTGTCTTTTATCGACTAGTAAAATCATCAGAAGATCAAAACAAATAGCAAAACGATTTAGAAAACTGAAGTTTTATGTCCTATGACGAACTATTATCCACGGCTATATAGAGAAGCCTTCGAAATGTAAACATGGGGTTAATTTTAACAGACAAGAAGAAGCTATGAAACTCAGCAATAAATGGACAGTGGCGCTACAGAATCGATGAGAAGTTTTTATTTTTTACATACTATGATCGATAGTTATATTTTATCCTTGACAAGATTTTGCTATCACGTGAAATCCAGATCACGCCCACTTTCCACGGTATTTAGGCCGTTCTTAGACGTCCTACCCCTCAGTCAACAAGACACAACACAACCAGGAACACCTCCAAAGATATCCAACGTAGCTTTGGACGAAACGTAGGGATAGAAGAGTACCATGGACCACGGCCATACAACCCGGAACAATTCTCGGCAGCTGATTTGGAAAAGATATCTGTGTGGTGCGAAAACTGGCAACTGATCCTAAATAACGAAAAGTGTGAGGTCATCCACGTGAGTGCTAAAAGGAGTCCGTTAAACTTCGGTTACACGATAAACCAGTGAAATTGAAGGGCCGTAAATTCAATTAAGTACCTAGGAATTACAATTACGAACAACTTAAATTTGAAGTAACACATAGGTATTGTGGGGAAGGCTAACCAAAGACTGCGTTTTATTGGCACTTAGAAGCCGGCCGCGGTGACCGAGCAGTTCTGGGCTCTTCAGTCGGAACCACGCGGCTGCTACAGTCGCATGTTCGAATCCTGCCTCGGGCATGGATGTGTGTGATGCCCTTAGGTTAGTTGGGTTTCAGTAGTTCTACGTTCTAGGGGACTGATGACCTCAGATGTTAAATCCCACAGTATTAGAGCCATTTGAACCATTTTTGACACTTAGAAAATGTAACTGATCTGCTAAGGAGGCTGCCTACATTAGGCTTGTCCGTCCTCTTTTAGAATACTGCTGCGCGGTGTGGGTGCCTTACCAGATGGGATTGAAGGAGTGCATCGAAAAACTTCAAAGAAGGGCAGCACGTTTGTAAAATCTGCGAAACCGGGGAGAAAGTGTCATTGAAATGATACAGGATTTGGGATGGACACAATTAAAACAAAGGCAATTTTCGTTGTTGAATCTTCTCACGAAATTCCAATCACCAACTTTCTCCTCCGAATGCGAAAATATTTTGTTGACGCCGACGTATACAGGGTGGTCCATTGATAGAGACCGGGCCAAATATTTCATGAAATAAGTATCAAACGAAAAAACTACAAAGAAGTCTAGCTTGAAGGGGGAAACCAGATGGAGCTATGGTTGGCCCGCTAGATGGCGCTGTCATAGGTCAAACGGATATCAACTGCGTTTTTTAAATAGGAACGCCCATTTTTATTACATAATCGTGTAGTACGTACTTTTTTGCTTTGTGATAGATGGCGCTGTAATAGTCACAAACGCATAAATAAGTAGTATCACGTAACATTTCACCAGTGCGGACGGTATTTGCTTCGTGATACATTACTCGTGTTAAAATGGACCGTTTACCAATTGCGTAAAAGGTCGATATCGTGTTGATGTATGGATATTGTGATCTAAATGCCCAACGGGCGGGTGCTGTGTGTGCTGCTCGGTATCCTGGACGACATCATCCAAGTGTCCGGACCGTTCGCTGGATAGTTACGTTATTTAAGGAAACAGGAAGTGTTCAGCCACATGTGAAACGTCAACCACGAACAAATGGTTATGCCCAAGTAGGTGTTTTAGCTGCTGTCGCAGCTAATCCGCACATCAGTAGCAGACAAATTGCGCGAGAATCGGGAATCTAAAAACGTCGGTGTTGAGAATGCTACATCAACATCGATTGCACCCGTAGCATATTTCTATGCACCAGGAATTGCATGGCGACGACTTTGAAAGTCGTGTACAGTTCTGCCTCTGGGCACAAGAGAAATTAAAGGAGATGACAGATTTTTTTGCACGCGTTCAATTTACCGACGAAGCGTCATTCACCAACAGCGGTAACGTAAACCGGCATGATATGCACTATTGGGCAACGAAAAATACACGATGGCTGCGACAAGTGGAACATCAGCGACCTTGGCGGGTTAATGTATGGTGCGGCATTGTGGGAGGAAGGATAATTGGCCCCCATTTTATCGATGACAATCTAAATGGTGCAATGTGTGCTGATTTCTTACATAATGTTCTACCGATGTTACTAAAAGATGTTTCACTGCATGACAGAATGGCGATGTACTTCCAACATGATGGATGTCCGGCACATAGTTCGCGTGCGGTTGAAGCGGTATTGAATGGCATATTTCATGACAAGTGGATTGGCCCACACGTTCACCGGATCTGACGTCCCCGGATTTCTTTCTGTGGGGAAAGTTGAAGGAAATTTTCTATCGTGATCCACCGAGAACGCCTGACAACATGCGTCAGAGCATTGTCAATGCATTTGCGAACATTACGGAAGGCGAACTACTCGCTGTTGAAAGGAATGTCGTTACACGTGTTGCCAAATGCACTGCGGTTGACGGATATAATTTTGAGCATTTATTGCATTAATGTGGTATTTACAGGTAATCACGCTGTAACAGCACGCGTTCTCAGAAATGATAAGTTCACAAAGGTACATGTATCACATTGGAACAACCGAAATAAAATGTTCGAACGTACCTACGTTCTGTATTTTAATTTAAAAAACCCACCTGTTACCAACTGTTCGTCTGAAATTGTGAGCCATATGTTTGTGACTTCACAAAGCGAAAAAAGTAGTCCAACTAAAATATTCATATTTCATTACGTACTACACGAATATGTAATTAAAATGAGGGTTCTCCTTTTAAAAAAACGCAGTTGATATCCGTTTGACGTATGGCAGCGCCATATAGCGGGCCAACCATAGCGCCATCTGGTTTCCCCCTTCACGGTAGACAAGTTTTGTTCTTTGTAGTTTTTTCGTTTGACGCTTATTTCGTGAGATATTTGACCCGGTCATGATCATTGGACCACCCTGTATAGGGAGAGTCGATCATTATAATACGTAATAAGGGAAATCAGACCTCGCACGGAAAGATTTAGGTGTTCGTTTTTTCCCGCACGCTGTACGAGATTGGAATAATAGAGAATTATTGTAGAGGTGGTTCGATGAACGCTCTGCCAGGCAATTAAGAGTTGTTTCCAGAGTATCCATGTAAATGTAGATGTAGATGTAGATTCGGAACTCGTACAACACAATGCATGCACGTTTACATGCTTACATTCAATATTCTGGCTGTTACACCGTTTATTGATGTTCCAGCATTTCACATTAACCTGTAATTTTGCAATGTAATCCTCTTGAATATGGTACCTAGGTATTCCCAAAATTTGATTGCTCTACAACAATAAATTTTTGGTGTTACGATGTTTGTACCGGGAGATATCGGCGCTGTATATCGACATGTAGCTTGGTAAGCTCTATTGTCCGACCCCTGTTGCTGTGACCGCATTCTTCATCCATGGCTAGCTTCTTTGTTATAGTGATTCACATTAATTCATTGAGCGCTGAGTTTAGCGACTGGTCTTCATACTGAAGACATTATTGTTATATGATATCTTGTTGTTTTGACTGGTCCGTTGCACGTCCATTGTTCATCTAGCGGCTGTTTTATTGTGAGTGATACGTTGGGGAGCTTGTGTCAAGGCTACCTCTCAGGTAAGTGTCCATTTCTGAATAGATGCATTGTAGACGATAATGATTTCGCTTGGCCTGTAGCTTCGCTGCTGTCCTCTTAATCAGTTCTTTACTAGGCGAAGACCAGCAAGTGTGATCTGCTAGGGATCAATGATTGTTGGTGCCATTGATTCAGACTCTTATGAGGTGAGACGACAGAGACTACAGGCATAGCAACAGCTATTCACCCAGTCAACAAATACACGCGCTGCAGTAGTTGCATACCCAAAGACAGCAACTTTTTCATTGCTACAGGTGCTGCGTCTGCGAAGTGTTTTCATGTACCAATGAATTTTCTTTTTGGGCCGTCCTGCAAAATGTGGTCCAGTGTTTTTTCCGATGTTCCTCGGTCATATTGGCCATCAACGGTCATTCTCCATTTATGTATAGTTGCTTTGGTCACAGTGTGGCTAGTTCTGACACGATTGAAGGGGAGCCAAAATTTTCTTCGAGGTTTGCTTCTACGGGTTGAATGGTCAGATCTATTTTACCTATCTTCTCTTGACCGTGGAAGGAAGTACACTGATTTCTCCATTCCTTTCTTAGATCATAGCTTTCTGGGGCGAGTTGACCATTGTTTATCTAGAATGGTTCTCTAGACTGGGTGTGCGGTAAATTTATTGAGTGTTTCAGTAAGTGGTAGGGCTCTGGACCTTTTCAGTTTAGGCCATTCATGTGTATTGCTTGTTGTCTTCAGAGAGATGGAGGGCAGTATTGGTGAGTACTGACAGTCTTGGTACTGGAGCGGATTTCCTGTTACACTTCTCATTGTGTCATTTAGAAGGATACCTAATTTTGTTGACATGGCTGCTTCCGTTCCAACGACAGACTCTCGACATATCCCTAAAATTTAGGAAAGTACAACAAGTAAAAGGATAGCAGCCAAAAATCAAGAAATAGTATATTGATGGAAGGGTCGGTGCTGGTGGAGAACTAACACCACGAAAATCGTGTTGATGTTTCTATAGGGCTGAAACTTCGCATCTAGACATCTCTAGGGGGTCACAAAGTTTTATTGTTCGCCATTTGATAATCACCGTGAAACCGCAGACACGATTCGTCCCAGCTGTTCTCACACAGGATTAAGGCCCCTGCTAGCTTCCCAGTCTGTCCGCAAATGGGCGCTGTCGTCGCCCCACCATCCCCAATCGATAGCACCGTCGCGGCGTCGCCGTCTGGCCGCTAGGGCGGCGCTGGCATCGCTACCTCCTACCCCCTCCCCGCGAGCACCGGCTGACGTCACAGGGCGCAGCGCGACCGCCACGCCACCACTGTGCAGCGCAGCGCCTCCACCGCCCACGCACCTCCATCAGGTCGGGGTGAGCGAGTGTTCGACCGTCTCGGAGCACCCAGAAGCCTGGAAGCAGCCGTCGCGCGGAGGGAGGTCCCGGTACATAGCCCGCGTCCATGACACCATGTCCGTCCCGCCCCACGGCGTAAACCTGCCCCAGCGGTGAGTACCTACACGTCTCTAGCATATGTGTCTGCATGTGTGTCTGTCTGCGTGTGTGTATGTATATATGTGACTACCACTCGCTGGCCGTACTGTGCTAGCGGTCTTCCTGCGCTGATACCATTGCAACCTGATTTTAAAACCATGCTAACCAAGTACCACAAAAAAATCTACCATCACCAGCGTCAGGACTTCGACCTTTAGGCCCCTTCTGGCTCTCTATGGGTCTTGCAACCTCCTACGCGTGTGGTGTACTGGTTTGTGGCTGAACATGTGACTGGGAAAACGCAATGCATTTGTAAAGGAAATCGCAGTCGCATAGAACACATTACTGAGGGAACTTATTTTCGTGTTGAGGCTATTTTCGTTTTCAAAATAAACATTTTATTTCTTTGTATAAAGAGACAGTCTCGGTTGCAAAGCTTTTCTTTCTCTCTCTTTTTCTTTTTTTTCTCACATTTATCCACGATCTTTATCCATTTAAGTTTATACACTTGGATTTGTTTCAGTGTATCTGATTCGACAGTTCTTCCTTTAAATGATTAGTTACTATCGTACTGACTAACCGCCCTACCAGTATTCCTTTGATAGACTTTCGTAGATGATATTTTTGAAATATTTTTTTAATTAGCATAATTAGCACAGCTTAGGTCGCTGCCCCTTAATTTGTAATCTTATATAATTATATCCTTACTTTTCATTTCCTCTTAAATAAACCTGCGGATGAAATTCCAGTGAAATGAATACCCTTAGCTGCATACAGGCGTTGATATAAGTCAACGGGTACAGTTTAAAATGTGTACTCCAACTGGGACTCGAACTCTGGATCTCCTGCTTACATGGCAGACGCTCTATCCAGCTGAGCCATCGAGGACAGATGGGATAGCGCGACTGCAGGGACTACACGCCTCCCGTGAGACCCACATTCGCAGCTTATTGTCCTGCACTATACTTATAGTGCCCCTGCCCATCATACTCATTACTCGCGTCTTCACAGCCGATTCCCGTAAGAGTTCGGGCACTGTTTTCGCATCCGCACAAAAGAAGATGGTCAAATGGCCGGTGAGCCTTATATATATATATATATCTCGTACCAATACGCCTGTCACAGAATGGAATAAAACTTTATTTCTTGCCTTAGTTGTTAGCTAATTTCGCACTCTACATCTCAGCGAAACAAAGTTATCGTGTAACGTTTTATATTCCACACATCTGTGGAGGAATCAATGTCTAATGGCGTCCTTAACAAAGGTTTCTTACGAGCGAGATAGTAAAGGGCATCACACGGCGACAGACGTGAATTCCGTATGCACTAAGAGAAAAATGGACCATTATGCAGTTTTGTCGCGATGCCGGCGTGATACGCATTAAAATAGTTTAGTTTAACGTTTGAAGTAACCTTTACTATGGACACCACCAGATGTTACTTTCTCCACACAGATGCGTGGAATATAAAATGCTACACGTTTCTGTGCTATGTAGCTTTGAAATGTCCAGTGCGGAAAAAAACAGCCTACGCAGATAAACGACTTCCCTCAATAAATTCACTTCGTCTGCGGACTCATGCATACAAAAGATTATTGACGCGTACAAGACGCAAGTGTGACCAATTATAAGGCTTGCTACACACTTTGGAGCCGATATGAAGTAGGTATGCCAACAGATCGAATGAATTAAGGGACGCGCTGCTAGCTTGGTAACAGACCGGTATAACCCATACTAAAGTGTAACAGAAATGCTCAGACAACGTAAACGGGCATCCTTTGAAGAAAGGCAATATAAATGCTCGAGAAAGGGTGCCGGTTAAAAATCTCGCGTCCATGCTGTGATAAGACAAAGAGGAGTTTAGGCATATACAGAGACATACACTGAGTCATTTACCCCTCCTGAGACATGCGAATGGGATAGAAAAATAAATAAAAACATAAATAAAATAAATAAAAGAATCAGTGATACGCTACGTCATGCTTTGTATAGTCGCTTGCGAAGTGTTTATGTTAAAGGAAACTAATTAACATTTCTGCGAAACTGGGAGTCGAACCCAAAACCACTGATTTAGACGACTGCTTGTGTAAAAAAACACAAGCAGTCGTTTAAACCAGTGGTTCTCAGACGTATTTCCTCTGTCCACCCCCCTCCCCTTTCACGAGGAAAAATAATATCAGCCCTCCCTAGCATGTCTTACTAATAAAAATGTCATCTTTTTATACCAAATTCAGTTTAGACGTATTTTACGCAATAGAAACCAAAACTACATGAACTGTTATAACGAAAATACTGAACAACTTGTTTGACACGTATTAATTTATTGAAAAAATATTAAATGAACAGTATTTACAAATCAGCAAACAAGGATTACAAGAGAATTAAAAATTTAAAGTTCAATGTGATGGATGATTTGCCTTCTGAGAAGAGAGTTCCTCAAAACGTGATGTAACAGCAGAAACAACCACTCGAAGTTCTTTGCTTACATTTGTCTCTGTACGGTGGTTCGACTTCATAGCAAGTACATTGTTGGAAAAGGAATCAGGATCGTCCATGCATTTTGGGTCAGCGTTAGAGATTTCTTACTAATACGTACTCAGTACTTCAACAAAGACACCATTAAATTTAATCTTCAGTGAAGTATCATAAGTGAAATCAATAAGTTGTTGCTGCTCTTTTATATCCAGACATGGCGGTCCCGGAGCATTTTTGAACGGAGAAGCAATTTCTGTCGATGGTTGAACGAGTCAACGAAAGGAAGACAAGCAGTCAAATGAGCAGCTTTGTGGATGACGTTAGTAAATTGAAGGGGAAAGGGAGAGTTTGAGAGAGGAATGCAGACAGACATTACGAGGAATCAGCAGCGACGGGCGAAAGTGTGTTTCGGACCGGGATATTTTTCTGATTCCGGGATCTGCCGCTTACTTGGCAGGTGCGTCACCACTGCGCCATCAGTGACACAGTGTTATCCTAACTGCACGCACCGGCACTATACATATATAAACAGGTAATAAAACGAGAATTAAAACACAAGAAGGGAATTAGAATAAAGAATTAGACACGGAGACTCTAAGTCCACTCCTGTTCAGGTTAGTAATGGAGCACATTATTGATGCCATAAGAAGGAAACAGGGCTATAAAATGGGAGATGATGTCGCAAATACGCTGTACTGGTAGCAGATAAGAAGGATAATTTACGAACGTTACGTTACCAGTTTAATAAAGTAACTAAGCTGTATGACAAGAAAAATCTCATGAAACAAACCTTAGAGTATGGTAATATCAAAAACGCATGTGCGATGTAAATTAGAGTAGACAGTGTGTCAATCGAACAAGCGATGAGTTTTAATTATCTAACGTGTCACCAGCTATAGAGACTTAAACGTAGAAGTGAAAAATCAAGTGACAAAGACAGTAAGGGTAGTCGGATGCCTGCAAAATAGTCTATGGAGAATCAGATTTATAACTGAGGGAAAAATAAAAATGTATGAAACAATTGTGTCTCCTGTTGTGACATACGCCGCAGAACCTAGAGCAGAAACGTAAAAGACAACACAAAAGGTAATGGCAGTGGAAATGAAGGTACTAAGAAAGGTACGAGGCATAACCATATGGGGTAAAAGAACAGATGTAAGACAAGGTAAGAGAATAGTGTCGGGTACAAAGTAAATGGGTGTAAACAACAAACGAAAATTGGAGGGATTATGTGGAGAGGATGGACGCCACAAGACTGGCTAAAAGTTGTAAACATGGACGACGGGAAGGGAAACAGCCACCCGGACGAGCACCCAAGAGATGGGACAGCAGATGGTCCAGTACAACCACGGAATGAGGCAGGCGAACAGTGGAAATCCTAATCGGCAGAAGAAGAAGAGCGTGTTAATCAACGTTGCTGAGCGTTGCTTCACTGAGATCGTTTCATGTCGTTTCCCCTTCATCGATCTCATTCCCATTATCTCTAATCATTCCATGCAAGTGAAATTAATTCTATTGCCATATATTACCTAGCTACTATGGATATCCTACATTCAAGATGTGCTGTAGCCAGTGGCTATATTTACGTGTCATATGAACGATGCTTCATATGTCTTCTCCTCTTTTGTGGTCAGGGAGGGAATAGCCTGCCTGCTGCCCATCACAGGAACCTCGTTTCGGTCAAATCTCTTCTCTCTCTCTCTCTTTTTTTACTCGGTCAGATGCTAAAATCCAGTTTTCGCTCCGCAGAACAATCTACAAAAATGATTAAGAAGAGAGTCTGTGCAGTACTCTCACATTGTTTGCAGAAGCTGGTGCCGTTTACCGTCTAGTAAACTCTTCAGAAGGTCAAAAATAGACAAAATGTTTTGACAGAATATCTGTACGATGCTACAAATATAAAACTCTTCAATTCAACTAAATACCTATGGATTACTACGAATAACATCAGATAGATAATGGTTCAAATGGCTCTGAGCACTATGGGATTTAACATATAAGGTCATCAGTTCCCTAGACTTAGAACTACGTAAACCTAACTAACCTAAGGATATCACACACATCCATGCCCGAGGCAGGATTCGAACCTGCGACCGTAGCAGCCGCGTGGTTCCTGACTCAAGCGCCTAGAACCACTCGGTCACAGCGGCCGGCCACATAGATAATGTTGGGAGGAAAACACACATGGTTCACATGGCTCTGAGCACTATGGGACTTAACAGCTATGGTCATCAGTCCCCTAGAACTTAGAACTAATACCCAGTCATCACGAGGCCGAGAAAATCCCTGACCCCGCCGGGAATCGAACCCGGGAACCCGGGCGCGGGAAGCGAGAACGCTACCGCACGACCACGAGCTGCGGACTGGAAGGAAAACAAACGAAACATTTATCGACAAAACGCTTAGAAAATGCAACAGGTCTATTAAAGGGATCGCTTACACTACGTTTGTTCGTCCTGTTCTGGCGTACTGCTGCACGGCATTGGATCCTTACTCAGTAGGATTACTCTCTGTATACATAAATGATTTTGCGGACAGGGGGGCAGCAATTTGAGGTTGCTTGCTGATGATGCAGTGGTGTACTGTAAGGTGTCGAAGTTGAGTGATTGTAGGAGAATACAAGATGACTTAGTCAAAATGTGTGGTTGCTGTGATGAACGACAGATAGATCTAAATGTATAAAAATGTAGGTTAATGTGCATGAGTACGAAAAACGAACCCGTAATGTTCGGATACAGCAATAGCATTGTTCTGCCTGACACAGTCACGTCGTTTAAATATCTGGGTGTAACGGTGTAAAGCGTTATGAAATGGAACCAATAAGCGAGGATTGTGGAAGGAAAGCCAAATGGTCTGCTTCGGTTTATTGCGAGACATGTGGCAAAGTGTGGATCACTTGTAAAGGAGACTGCCTATAGGAGGCTAGTGCGACCTGTTCTTGAGTACTGTTCGAGTGTTTGTGATCCGTACCAGGTCGTATTAAAAGAGGACGTCGAAGCAGTGCAGAGGCGGGCTGCTAGTTTTGTGAACGGTAGGCTCAAACAACACGCCGGTTTTACGGAGATGCTTCGGGAACTCAAATGGGGATCCCTGGGGGGAAGGCGATGTTCTTTTAGAGGAACATACTGAGAACCGGCACTTTAAGCTGACTGCAGAACGATTCTGCTGCCTCCGGCATACAGTGCGCGTGAGGACCACGAAGACAAGGTGCGAGAAACTAGGGCTCATCCGGAGGCATATAGACAGTCATTTTTCCCTCGTTCTATTTGCGAATGCAACAGGAAGGGAAAAGACTGGCAGTGGTACTAGGACTGACGGGGGAGGGTATCGAAAAAGTTATCGGGAACTAGAGATAGTGTCACGTGTATGATACTCGAATTGGGGTGGCAATTTCTAGAACAAACGCGTTTTTCGTTGGGGTGTGATCTTTTCACGAAAGTTCAGACACTATCCTTCTTCTCCGAATGCAAAAATTTTTTTGTTGACGCCCACCTCCATAGTTAGAAAAGACCACTGTAGTTAAGAGAAATCAGAGGTTGAACGGAAAGATTTAAGCGTTTTATTTTCCCGTGCGCTGTTCGAAAGTTGAACGGTAGAGAAGTAGTTTGGAGGTGGTTCGATGAACAATCTGTCAGGCAGTCAGTTGTGAATCGCGGAGTAATCATGTAGATGTAGACGTAGATGTAGACAACAGTACTGCAGCTACCTTACGGTACGTTTATTTCCTTCCTTTGTATGCCCTCGTTCGTTGTTCTGTTCATAAGAAACTTACAAGTCAGGGAGGTTCGATGTAGGAATTCTGCAATTCCCGATACGTTATGTGAATGACTAAATACGAGGGCTGGAACTTTAATAGTGGCAACTATTTATTTACAGCTCGTGCAGAATAGATACGTGTTTCAAAGTTTTACTGACCTTCAAAATAGTCACCAGCGTTGTGTATAACCCGTTGCCAGCGATGTGGAAGTCGTGGAAATAGGTCTATTGCCCGACGAATTTGTAGCAGCTCTGAAGCGAATGCTGTGGAGTGTTTCTTTCAGTTTAGAAACCGAGATGAGCTCACGAGGGCTTAAGTCAGGGGAGTGCATTAGGTGGTATAGCACTTAGCAGCCCCATCAGTCAAACAAATCAGTAACAGCTTGAACTGTACGTGCTTGAGCGTTGTCCTGCAAAATAGTGGTGAGGTTCTGCAAAAAGTGTCATCACTTCTGTCTCTGTGCTGTTCATTTTTGGAGCACAACCTACGACCAACTTAGAGACAGAAGTGATGATACTTTCTGCATCATAATTTTGACCATCATTTTGCACGACAATGCTCAAGCACGTACAGTGCAAGCTGTTACTGATTTGTTTGACTGATGGGGCTGCGAAGTTCTATACCACCTACTGCACTCCCCTGACTTGAGCCCTTGAAACTTCAACTCGACTTCTAAACTGAAGGAAACACTTCACGGCATTCGCTTCAGAACTGCTACAAATTCGTAGACCTCGCAACTCGAACGGTCAACACAACTGGCACTGCTAAGAGTATCCTACGACTTCCACATCGCTGGCAACGGTTTATACACAATGGTGGTGACTACTTTAGTGGTCAGTAAATCTTTGAAACACGTATCTATTTTGTACGATCAGTAAATAAATAGTTGCTACTATTAAAGTTCCAACCCTCGTATATTAACTCCAAGAGTTTCTCAATGATTTTGTTACCAATTATAATTTTTGGTCCACAATTGACCAGTGTTTTGGTTTTCTCTGCAGATATCATCATATTATATTCTTTAGCAGCAAGGTGAAATTTGTACAGTACATCCATTATTTCTTCCATTGAACTGCGTAGGATGCGCTGATAACGTGCGAATAATAGTGTCGTAGGGTCACAGTTATGTATATCTAACATACATATACCCACCTTACGATACCTTTGTCTACATGACTCAATAAAGATTGTTCATTACCTAAGAAAGACTAGTGTTCCAGAAATTACTTCAACGCTATGAAAAGCAAGTACTATCAAATCAGGGGAATGTTTTTTAATATTGTTTTAGCTGCACGGTCAATTGAGATTTTTATCGCAATTTACATTTCTCGGATTCGGTTGTGGTATGTACGTAAATCGTCAGAGCCGCCTTTGCTGTTATCTCCAGCTAGTTGCTTCATATTTGCATCGTTCAGAAGAAACTAGTCACTGGTATTACAAGATTCGGTGGTGGTCGTGAAATACTGAAGCCGTTCACACGGCTCGGAATACTGTGTATGTCCAGTGCTCTTAAATAAAATATATCAGTTGTTAGCTTCAGTCACTGTAAACATCTTCACAACGGACATATCGAATATGATAAGAAAGAATTATCATAACATATTTATTCTGTTTGTAAGAAGCAGTTACAATATAATGTTTTTCGGTGATGTTTTAAGATCGAATCGCATGTTTGGCGTGTAAGATGTACCTCGATTACTGTTTATGTTGGCTGACCGCAAAATCACCATGTTCAACTCTTTCATTATTTTCCCCCTATGGATACCTACCTACCTGCCCCCATGAACCATGGACCTTGCCGTTGGTGGGGAGGCTTGCGTGCCTCAGCGATACAGATGGCCGTACCGTAGGTGCAACCACAACGGAGGGGTATCTGTTGAGAGGCCAGACAAACATGTGGTTCCTGAAGAGGGGCAGCAGCCTTTTCAGTAGTTGCAGGGGCAACAGTCTGGATGATTGACTGATCTGGCCTTGTAACATTAACCAAAACGGCCTTGCTGTGCTGGTACTGCGAACGGCTGAAAGCAAGGGGAAACTACAGCCGTAATTTTTCCCGAGGACATGCAGCTCTACTGTGTGATTAAATGATGATGCCGTCCTCTTGGGTAAAATATTCCGGAGGTAAAATAGTCCCCCATTCGGATCTCCGGGCGGGGACTACTCAGGAGGACGTCGTTATCAGGAGAAAGAAAACTGGCGTTCTACGGATCGGAGCGTGGAATGTCAGATCCCTTAATCGGGCAGGTAGGTTAGAAAATTTAAAAAGGGAAATGGATAGGTTAAAGTTAGATATAGTGGGAATTAGTGAAGTTCGGTGGCAGGAGGAACAAGACTTTTGGTCAGGTGATTACAGGGTTATAAATACAAAATCAAATAACGGTAATGCAGGAGTAGGTTTAATAATGAATAAAAAAATAGGAGTGCGGGTTAGCTACTACAAACAGCATAGTGAACGCATTATTGTGGCCAAGATAGACACAAAGCCCATGCCTACTACAGTAGTACAAGTTTATATGCCAACTACCTCTGCAGATGATGAAGAAATAGATGAAATGTATGACGAGATAAAAGAAATTATTCAGGTAGTGAAGGGAGACGAAAATTTAATAGTCATGGGTGACTGGAATTCGTCAGTAGGAAAAGGGAGAGAAGGAAACATAGTAGGTGAATATGGATTGGGGGGAAGGAATGAAAGAGGAAGCCGCCTTGTAGAATTTTGCACAGAGCATAACTTAATCATAGCCAACACTTGGTTCAAGAATCATAAAAGAAGGTTGTATACCTGGAAGAATCCTGGAGATACTAAAAGGTATCAGATAGATTATATAATGGTAAGACAGAGATTTAGGAACCAGGTTTTAAATTGTAAGACATTTCCAGGGGCAGATGTGGATTCTGACCACAATCTATTGGTTATGAAATGCAGATTGAAACTGAAGAAACTGCAAAAAGGTGGGAATTTAAGGAGATGGGACCTGGATAAACTGAAAGAACCAGAGGTTGTAGAGAGTTTCAGGGAGAGCATAAGGGAACAATTGACAGGAATGGGGGAAAGAAATACAGTAGAAGAAGAATGGGTAGCTCTGAGGGATGAAGTAGTGAAGGCAGCAGAGGATCAAGTAGGTAAAAAGACGAGGGCTAATAGAAATCCTTGGGTAACAGAAGAATTATTGAATTTAATTGACGAAAGGAGAAAATATAAAAACGCAGTAAATGAAGCAGGCAAAAAGGAATACAAACGTTTCAAAAATGATATCGACAGGAAGTGCAAAATGGCTAAGCAGGGATGGCTAGAGGACAAATGCAAGGATGTAGAGGCTTGTCTCATTAGGGGTAAGATAGATACTGCCTACAGGAAAATTAAAGAGACCTTTGGAGAGAAGAGAACCACTTGTATGAATATCAAGAGCTCAGATGGCAACCCAGTTCTAAGCAAAGAAGGGAAGGCAGAAAGGTGGAAGTCGAAACAAGGCCCCGGGAGTAGACAACATTCCATTTGAACTACTGATGGCCTCGGGAGAGCCAGTCATGACAAAACTCTACCATCTGGTGAGCACGATGTATGAGACAGGCGAAATACCCTCAGACTTCAAGAAGAATATAATAATTCCAATCCCAAAGAAAGCAGGTGTTGACAGATGTGAAAATTACCGAACTATCAGTTTAATAAGTCACAGCTGCAAAATACTAACACGAATTCTTTATAGACGAATGGAAAAACTGGTAGAAGCCGACCTCGGGGAAGATCAGTTTGGATTCCGTAGAAATGTTGGAACACGTGAGGCAATACTGACCTTACGACTTACCTTAGAAGAAAGATTAAGAAAAGGCAAACCTACGTTTCTTGCATTTGTAGACTTAGAGAAAGCTTTTGACAACGTTAACTGGAATACTCTCTTTCAAATTCTGAAGGTGGCAGGGGTAAAATACAGGGAGCGAAAGGCTATTTACAGTTTGTACAGAAACCAGATGACAGTTATAAGAGTCGAGGGGCATGAAAGGGAAGCAGTGGTTGGGAAAGGAGTAAGACAGGGTTGTAGCCTCTCCCCGATTTTATTCAATCTGTATATTGAGCAAGCAGTAAAGGAAACAAAAGAAAAATTCGGAGTAGGTATTAATATTCATGGAGAAGAAGTAAAAACGTTGAGGTTCGCCGATGACATTGTAATTCTGTCAGAGACAGCAAAGGACTTGGAAGAGCAGTTGAATTGAATGGACAGTGTCTTGAAAGGAGGATATAAGATGAACATCAACAAAAGCAAAACGAGGATAATGGAATGTAGTCGAATTAAGTCGGGTGATGCTGAGGGTATTAGATTAGGAAATGAGACACTTAAAGTAGTAAAGGAGTTTTGCTATTTAGGGAGTAAAATAACCGATGATGGTCGAAGTAGAGAGGATATAAAATGTAGACTGGCAATGGCAAGGAAAGCGTTTCTCAAGAAGAGGAATTTGTTAACATCGAGTATAGATTTAAGTGTCAGGAAGTCGTTTCTGAAAGTATTTGTATGGAGTGTAGCCATGTATGGAAGTGAAACATGGACGATAACTAGTTTGGATAAGAAGAGAATAGAAGCTTTCGAAATGTGGAGCTACAGAAGAATGCTGAAGATTAGATGGGTAGATCACGTAACTAATGAGGAGATATTGAATAGGATTGGGGAGAAGAGAAGTTTGTGGCACAACTTGACTAGAAGAAGGGATCTGTTGGTAGGACATGTTTTGAGGCATCAAGGGATCACAAATCTAGTATTGGAGGGCAGTGTGGAGGGTAAAAATCGTAGAGGGAGACCAAGAGATGAATACACTAAGCAGATTCAGAAGGATGTAGGTTGCAGTAGATACTGGGAGATGAAGAAGCTTGCACAGGATAGAGTAGCATGGAGAGCTGCATCAAACCAGTCTCAGGACTGAAGACCACAACAACAACAACATGGATACCTAATCGCCATCGTGTACATATAGCCGCCTGTCGCTACTAAACATTCAAAGAAAGAATGTGACAAAAATGCTATAAGCGACTTCGTTTAAGTATGCAATGAGCGCTCCACCAAAAACAGCTGCGAAATGAGTGACTCATCTTTAAAATTCGTTACAAGCTTGTATTTTAAAAAAAGTAGTCGATAGAGCAATCATTCGTGATGGAGCTGCAGCACTGTTTGAGAAAGATGGAGGAAGAAATTCCTTGTTGCCGTGTCAAATAAAGTAACCCAGCTCTCACGTGAATTAAGTCTAGAAAACACTGAAGACTTTAATTCAGACGCACGAGCAAGGATTCGTTGACGAGTTACCCCCAGATGTACTAATAAATTAGATGATTTAATTTCCTTTTGCTTTTTTTTCGTTCTATTATTATTGGCTTTAGAGTCTATTCAGTAACACGTGACGTCTTTTGATGGGGATAGGGGGTGAGGGGTGGGGGTATATACCCTACATGAACTCCATTGTCAAGTAGTAGCATGTCATTGTGCCCTTTTTTTTAGAATTACTTCACCTCATATTACAAATGGATTTGAAAATACTCGATGTGCGAAATTCTCCTTTGGAACAATGTGACAGTCGCTGCTCTTAAATTCAACTGAATTGTCTACGTGGACCGAGGTCAATAAAATAAAAAATAAAAAAATTGTCTATAGGTAAGATGTATTGTGGCCACTCTCTCACTCTGATTAACATGAGAAATAGGTAACTTGCATGCAATATTTCTTTCATATATCTGTTGTGAATCTGAATTTCCATTAAAGAGTTATTAAAAACTGTGTAGAGCAATTTATACTTGCGTTAATGGGATAAAAAAGGATATTATTTACTGAGAAAAATTAAGAAGCAAGTCGTTGCACCCATATCTACTGTACGTAGGTCTCATTGAGGTATCATTGTATTAAACAATACGACTAACGTAAAATTCATTTAATTGAAACGGCTAAAAACTGTATATTCCAAAAGTCAGTGTCTTCTCTCATCATAATCTTCCAAAAACAACAGAAGCAACCAAAATTACCAATAGAAAGGAGAGATTTTAGCATAAACTAAAAAGTTCCAATTACTAGATTTAGCATTAAGTTTGCCCAAACCAAAATGTACTGACATTCTGCCATTAACACACAAACAATGATTCTAACTTCTTTATACAATAACATTATTGTTCCAACGATTCCCATCGTCGTTTTATGGTGATATGACACATTACACCGGCGCCTTGTCTTCCAATTCTAATCACAACTCATTCTGAAAACTATAACTGTAGATATGTCATGTTTGGCCGCATCTGAGACGTAGAATAATATTTTAATCAACGAAACTGAATTTTCAGTGCAGCCAGTCTTGATTTTAATTTATCTGTTGTAACATTAGGTATCAACCAGCAATTTTTAATATTGTATTTATTTGTCTTTGTACACATATTTAGCATGCCACTGTTTGACTTAAAAATAATTTTGTGTGGAAATATGTCTTTAAAAATTACGTAAGAACCTAACGGCAGTAAGCTTCTAAATTTCTTACCTGTACAACGTGATATCTTCCATATACGAAAATAAAATTCTATACTCACAAAATTATCCTGGTTTAGAGGGCATTAAAAAACAGGTCAAGCTCATGTCGGAGAGAAACAACAAAAACATTTGATGTACTGGTGCACAGTTTCCTTTGTCTGTTAAATAAAGAAGAACAAGAGATGACTGTTAATGCAGGTTTATGATTGAAATAAATAATGACTTTTGGAATTTAGGTAGAACTTATTGTCATGTTGCAGACATCTTCCTTCACACATTATGCAACCACAGGAAGCCAAAAAAAAAATTTCAGTTTGTCGTTTCGTTGATCATTACAAGTATTTGCCACCCAGAATATTAATTCATCATTGTGAGGGCTGCCTGATACAGAATCCACATACATAAACAACGTTCAGAAAGAGTGAATGATGATGTGGAAGTATTTTTCGTATGAGTGTTAAAGTTAACCCGATGGTGCTTGTAATAAATTTAAGTTTGCAATTATATTATGTATGCTTTGGCACCCATTTGATTTAAAACTATTTAGCATTGTCACTCAGAGGTATTTGTTGAAAGTAAGCAGCTGTAATCTAAACTCATTTTTGAAGTGATACCTATGTTATTGGGTATACACAAAAGGACGATCTCTTTTTTTCATGACCATAGTAACTACATATGATTAACTGGAGTGTCTATCACTGTTTGTTCTTTGCAAAAAATGTGCAATTGTTTTCAAAAAAGTGTCCATCGAGCATCGGAGGTGATATATTTTCTTGATTAACCAAAATTTATTCAATCTGTTCTCGCTCAGAAACGAATTACTCTTTCCATTGCAATAACAGCGATATGTTACCTGGATGAAGTACAGTGACTATATGATGCTACAAATTTGTCATGAAATAACTGATTATCATTTCAGAAGGAATACCAATCCACTCAGTTTCAAAACTGGAGGATAAATATGACCTTTATGACTAATCACTCATTATTAAAATTGAATTTACCTCAGGAAGCGGTCAGTAATACTTCTACAACAATCTATAATCACTTACTTAATGAGAAGAAGAGTCCATCAGATAGGAAAGTCGAAAAAGCTTCTGCTGGGGAACTCCTTCTAGGCCTTAAAAGAATTTTATTAAGAAATTTGTAACTTATAAAAATCTTCCGTTGTGTAAATATACCAAATATTTAATATTTTAATAGAAACTCATCTGTGAAAGGTCAACATGCAGCCATATTTCGATAAGAATTTTAGCAAATAGTCTATAAATTTTATGGTATTATTATGTATACTCGCAACTAAACTGAACCAAGAAAACTGCAAAGGATAATGCGGAATACTATAGTAACAGTGAGATATTGGAAGTAGAGGAACTTTCAGAGAAATATCACTAATTTACTTCTAAAATTTCAGAGACGAAACTACATGACCGTTGTCGGAGAATCGTGCCAATATGGCGTCACGCGCAAGCGGCTTCACAGGACGTAAAATGTAACCTTTTCTATGATGAAACGATGGGACAAATCTGCTTCGGAAAACAGTAGTTCTTACCTCAATAACAGATCCTTTCATTCGAAGCTCAATTACGTTTCCAAAATAGTGCAGTTACACAAGCGAAGGTCATTGAGAGACCCAGAATAGAAAATCAATACATAGAACTACGAGTCTTGTTTCAACTTATTTCTAATTCTGCCAGCCTAATACTCGTAGTATCAGTAAGAACTATTTACGCCCGCCACCCTCATCCCGTTTCTTTAAAGAATAGAATTCACGCATATAAAACAGCTTAAGACATCTGATGAATGAGTTCATATCTTAAATATTTGCGTGAAGCACGGAGGCATGAAAAAGTGTTAGAAGAAGTTTGAAATTACGTTTATAGGTTGCTGGAAGTTCCTAAACGCTTTCATTGTCCATAATAGGATGAATATAGTCTCGGTAATTTTCACTCCTTTTAAGCAAAAACTAGCGACGTTTGCCGACAAGAAAAGGTTTCTTAAAGCTTTCAGATACTACGCATATCAATATTTATACGTAAAATCTCCTGAACTATGTATCGTACAGCGATGTAATTTTGCAGATACATTCAGAGATATATGTGGGTACTGTTTACAAAATATGTTGCGAAGAGCAAGTAAAGAAGCTACAAATTGAAACGTCATGTCTCGTGCTACAGATTTGCTGCATGTACAGCGAAAACGAAGAAAGCATTCAACTTTTCTGCTTTCATCATTTAGTGACGTGTGCCGATGAGAAAAAGTTTCATTAAGCATTTAGATTATAGGTAAGGTTTTAACTGTTTAGTAATACAGATTGCAGTACATTTTGTGCCCGCTACAAAGATTTTTATCTCTGAATGAATAATGTTGTGATATATTTTGACATATAGACCGCATATGCTAGTCAGTTATAAAATTTGTTGTCCAAGACACGTTTTTGTTATTGCTGTCAAATGTTTGAAAACCAAACCTTATTCAGCTCACACGATTATAAAAAGAATTAGTTTGTTTAACGCATCGCTTACATTCATGTATATTAAGTGCGAATGAGAAAATATTGGAAATTGGAAAAGACTGTACTCATTCTCTATCCACACTTAAGGAATTAAGTGGCTGCCTGCCCCAGCTTCACACTTTGCTTCATCTTCATCTTTCTACACTCCGCTTTTTATCGGAAGGTGTTTTGGTAATCTGTCACCATTAAATCGCATCTACAACTATATCTACTCCCCGTAAGCCATATTACGGTGTGTGGCAGAGGGCACTTTGTTTATATCTTTCGCTGTTTTGACACTATGATAGTCACACGGACATACGTAATTTAAATTAGTTCTGTATAATATGGTTAACAAATAACGTAATAATGATATGTTTGCTGTATCTGTCTGGTGGTACGAAGATGGTGGACTGTACCACCGAACGGGGTTGCAGTTAAACTGGGTTGCAGTTAAACTGATACACACAGCCCATAGCGTTATTGTTGCTACACATTATTGAAACAGCTTCTGCCCCTTTATGAACTGAAAGGATATTATAAATCGGACAAGCTGGAGCGACGGCCGCGTGTAGCTCCCCACACATAGCTATGATGCCCTTTCCTCTCCTTCTCATCAGACACAAAGGGCAAAGCCGTATTGATGCACAGTGATTAGCACACTGGACTCGCATTCGGGAGGACGTAGTATAAGTCAGTTTCAATTTACATTTTAAACCCCCGTCCAAAGATACATGCCAGCTATGCGATTCCCTGCAGAACATTCTTAGTTTTGAGAATGGTGATGCAAAAAAGGACGAGGCAAAGATTATAAGAGAACTTCATCTTCGGCGAGCACAACAAGCAAGAGATTCTTTGAATTCAGACAAGCTGCTCGCAGGAGAAGATGTTTACGTTTTTACTTTCGATCTTCCCACATCTGTTGCCTATTACAAACTAAATATGTAAGTATATAACCTAGGAGCGCACAGTTTTAATGACTCTAAAGGTTACATGTAGATGTGGTATTGGACAGAAGGATCTCGAGGATCACACGAAACTGGAGAACGTCTTATTAAGCATCTTGCACGCCTCATCTCATCGCCACATTATCATGTATTCAGATTCTTGCACAGGCCAAAACAGGAATATCAAACTAAGCTTATCGGTGCAAAAATTTTTGCAAGATCCAGGGATGTCGGCTGATTACATTGACCACAATTTTATGTTATCGGGACACAGTTACCTCTCAAGTGATGCACATTTTGGCGTTATCGAATCAAAAGCAAAAAAGAAAGAATTTATTTTTGGTCCAAGGGATTGGATTGATTTGGTAACAACTGCCAGATGAAAAACTCATTTCTGGGGACAGAGATGAAGCGAGAAGAGTTTCTTCCAGCCATAAACTTGGAAGTTTGAATTTCCAATAGGAAAACCAATACTGAAGGGGGTAAAGTAAACTAGTTGAAAATGAAATGGCTAAGATTCTGCAAAGAGCAAGAAAGTTCTACTTTCCACAAAGAAACATTGCTGGAAGATATCGCATTTTATGAGATCAACATTACATCAAATTCAAAAGGAAGGCATCCTCATCTGATGAACATTGCTCAAGATCCACTGTATCCAGATCGTCGACCTGTTAAAGAGTTGGAAAAAAGCGTAGGTTGGAACTTTTGCATTATATTCCTCCACATTATCATTCATTTTATAGATGATTACCTTCAATAAACCAAAGCACACGTGCATCATCCTGAAAACCAAAAGAAATCAAGAATCCTGCAAAGTATGGCAGCGATAATGATGAATATATAGATTAAATTCATGAAAAATTGGAGTGGGCAGTAGCCATAAGTCACAGTTTTTGTGCCGGGCGCTGTGGCCGAGCGGTTCTAGGCGGTTCAGTTCGGAACCGCGTGGCTGGTACAGTCGCAGGTTCGAATCCTGACTCGGGCATGGATGTGTGTGATGTCCTTGGGTTAGTTAGGGTTAAGTAGTTCTAAGTCTAGGTAACTGATGACCTCAGATGTTAAGTTCCATAGTGCTTAGAGCCATTTGAACCATTTTTGAACATTTTTTGTGTAAAATTATAGTTGTTGTAAATTATGTAAGTTACGTTCTCCTGTATCCTCACAATAGGTGAGTTGTTATTAGGTTTCGATAAAAACGTCTTATCACTGTATGAATCACCTGCGTTTTTCTGTGTTAGATTTTGAAAACATCTGATTATCTTCAGTTTTATTTTGGACTAACGTACACCGATTGGCATCTGAACACTACATATAATGGAGCACTATTTTATTTTTCCATGTCTTTACGACGTCATCTATTTATGTATTAAATAATGGGTACGATAAACGAGACATTTGTCGCTCATTCTTTTTGGAGTAATTTGGAATCTACATCTTTGTGATTCTTTGCAGAGGATCATTTTAAAATGGCTTACACTTATACTGACGTGCGCTATGCGACAAGTCGTCACGTAGCACACACAAATAATTAATTTTCTTACCTCACAGCCGGCCTGTGTGGCCGTGCGGTTCTAGGCGCTTCAGTCTGGAACCGCGTGACCGCTACGGTCGCAGGTTCGAATCCTGCCTCGGGCATGGATGTGTGTGATGTCTTTAGGTTAGTTAGGTTTAAATAGTTCTAAGTTCTAGGGGACTGATTACCACGGGTGTTAAATCCCATAGTGCTCAGAGCCATATGAAACATTCTTACCTCGCACGTTACGGTGAGTCTTATAACAATATGTAGAACACGCGTCAATTTCAGTTTCTCCCTGTTGGAGGACTGATGCTCATTGCTATTCTGAGGACGCAACTCCCGCATGGGTTGGAAACCCGGCAGTGCGCGTGCACGCACTGCAGCCGGTGCGTGAATCAATACCGCGGCCCAGCTGTCCGTGTCTGGCCGCTGCTGCCCCCTCTCCGGCTCGCTTCCCAGCCCTCTCCTTTAACTTTATCGCCGGATCTCCCTTTGTACAGCACCCCGTAGCCTCTCCACAGTGGAGAGCTCTCCTGCCGTGTGAGGGCCGGAGCTGCCTCTGCCCCAGATGTGTGCCACTGAGTCCGGACCACGCACCTGCTGGGCTATTTGCCTTAGGGGGAGTTGAAATGCCGTGCATCGACAATGTTAAAGTTTCTTAATTAGCTGTTCTGTATTTCAGAAACCACTGTAGCAATGGACACGGAATTTTTGTTGGGCATTGCACGTTATCATCTCAGTCTACTGTCCGCCCCTGGTAGCTGATTGCTCAGCGCGACAGAATGTCATACCTAACGGCCCGGGTTCGATTCCCCGCTGGGTCGGAGATTTTCTCCGCTCAGGGACTGGGTGCTGGCCGGCCGGAGTGGCCGTGCGGTTCTAGGCGCTTCAGTCTGGAACCGAGCGACCGCTACGGTCGCAGGTTCGAATCCTGCCTCGGGAATGGATGTGTATGATGTCTTTAGGTTAGTTAGGTTTAATTAGTTCTCAGTTCTAGGCGACTGATGACCTCAGAAGCTAAGTCGCATAGTGCTCCGAGCCATTTGAACTAGGTGCTGGATTGTCCTTATCATCGTTATTTCATCCCCATCGACACGCAAGTCGCCGAAGTGGCGTCAACTCGAAAGACTTGCAGCAGCAGAACGATCTACCCGACTGAAGGCCCTAGCCACACACACCTTAATCTACTGTACTGAAATTATTGCATTTGAGTCACTGGTTTGGGAAATACACTGTCACGTCGATTACATATGCAGCCGAACGTTGTAAAGCGGCATGAAATGGCTGTAGGAGGATACAAGATGACTCAGACGTCCTAGGTAGTGCGACGAATTACAGCTAGCTCGAAATGTAGAAAAATGTAAGTTGTGCAGATCAGTAGGAAAAACCAACCCATTATGTTGGAATGCAGTATTCGTAGTGTGTTTATTAGGAGAATTATGGGGAGGCATGGTCCATCTGTGTAGGACCCTCCATAGAGGGGACTGCATACTGGACGCTAGTGCGACCTACTCTTGATTACTGCTCGACGTCGAAGCAATTCAGGGGCGGTTTCTTAGATTTGTTACCGGGTAGGTTCGAACAAAACGCAAGTGTTACGGGGATCCTTGGGGAACGCGAATGGGAATTGCTGGAGAGAAGGCGACGGTCTTTTCGAGGAACACTGCTGAGTAAATTATAGCGACCTGGCATTTGATGTTGACTGCAGAACGATTCTACTGATGTCATCACACATTTCGCGTAAGGACCACGAAGACAAGGTACGAGAAATTAGGGCTCATACGGAGGCATATAAACATTCGTTTCTCCTTCGCTCTGTTTGCGAGTCGAACAGGAAAGGAAATGACAAGTAGCGGTACAGAGTACCCTACGCCATGCACCGGATGGTAGCATGCGGAGTATGTACGAGGGTCACTCGAAAAGAAATGCACACTATTTTTGTAAAAATACGGTTTTCATTCTGCATGTGTAAAAGTTTTACAGTGTGTGGATACATCTTTCCCGCTTGCTTTCAAACTTAGTTCAACCTGTTCCCGTGAGTGGCGCCGTCACAACATGTCTTCAAGATGGCTGCTACACTTGACGTTCGTCAGAAGCAATGTGCTGTCATAGAATTCCTGTGCTGTGAAAACGAGACAGTGGAAAACATCCACAAGAGGTTGAAAAAGGTGTATGGAGATGATGCTGTCGATCGCAATGCAGTTAGTCGGTGGGCAAGCAGGTTACATGATGAAAGCAGTCATGGACTGTGCGGCTGGTCCCGACGGAGGTTCGAATCCTCCCTCGGGCATGGGTGTGCGTGTTTGTCCTTAGGGTAATTTAGGTTAAGTAGTGTGTAATCTTAGGGACTGATGACCTTAGCAGTTAAGTCCCTTAAGATTTCACACACATTTGAACATTTTTCCTCGCAGCGGCAGGGCTCGTACTGCACACACTCCAGACAATGTGCAGAGAGTTAACGAACTGGTGACTGCTGACAGACGCATCACAGTAAACGAATTGTCACGCTGCGTTGGGATAGGGGAAGGAAGTGTTTGCAGAATACTGAAAGTGTTGGCGTCAAAAAAGGTTTGTGCCAGGTGGGTTTCAGGACGTTGACAGTGGCTCACAAAGAAACAAGAAAAACGGTATGCAGCGAGCTTTTGGAACAGTACGAGAATGGTGCAGATGAATTTCTTGGAAGAATTGTGACAGGTGATGAAACATGACTCCATCATTTTTCACCAGAGACGAAGAGGTAATCAATGGAGTGGCATCATGCAAATTGACCCAAGAAAAAAAAATTCAAAACCACACCTTCTGCTGGAAAAGTTATGGCTATGGTGTTTTTCGATTCCGAAGGACTCTTGCTTGTGGACATCATGCCAAGTGGAACCACCATAATTCTGATGCATATGCGACGACACTGAAGAAACTTCAAGCTCGACTGAGTCGTGTTCGACCACATCCACAAAAGCAGGATGTTTTGCTGTTGCACGACAATGAACGGCCACATGTCAGTCAAAAAACCGTGGAAGCGATCAAGAAACTCGGTCAATACTGAAACACCCGCCTTACAGTCCTGACCTGGCTCCATGTGATTATCATCTCTCTGGGAAACTGAAAGACTCTCTTCGTGGAGCAAGGTTTGAAGATGATAACTCCCTTGTGCACGCTGCCAAACAGTGGCTCCAACAGGTTGGTCCAGAATTTTACCGTGCGGGTATAAGGTGCTGGTTCCAAGATGGCGTAAGACAGTTGAGAGGGATGAAAATTATGTGGAGAAATGAAAATTATGTGGAGAAATGAAAATTATGTGGAGAAATGAAAATATCGTTCCTAAAGGACATATCTACACAGTGTAAGACATTCAAAGATGTAGAATCAAAGATGGATTTAAAAAAAATAGTGTGCATTTCTTTTGGAGTGACCCTCGTATGTAGATGTAGATGTAGAATGTGCACAACAGATCGATTGTGGAAGACCACAACAAACCTTCAGAATTTCAAGGAATGTGTTCCAGTCAACTTATCAAAAGCTTCCTCTAAGTCTACGAATGCTACAAACGTTGGCTTACCTTTCCTTAACCCATATTATAAGTCATAAGGTGAGTATTGCATCGCGTGTTCCTACATTTCTGCGGAATCCAGATCTCCATCGAGATCGGCTTCTACGAGTTTTTCTATTCTTCTGTAAGGAATTCGGTAATACATATTTCGGTAATATTCACACCTGTCAGCACATGCTTTCTTTAGAGCTGGAAGGAAGCATATGATTCAACAATTACAGATGATTCACTTACCTCCAATTTTATGAATGGGTGCGAGGGCGTTACTACTTGCTACAGTAAGTAGACTTCGATTCACCGACTGATCGCGAAGGTGATTCAAGGTTTTATAACTTTGGCTGAAATATCACCTAAACCAGAAGAGCTACTTCTTTTCAGTGACCTAATAATTTTATGATATTTTTAACAGTTGTTGTGGCAAAACCAATGCTTGTTGATGGAGTGTGGTATGCCTGTATACGCAAGCCTAATGAATCTACTTTCGATGGTCCACCTTTTATACAGTTTTTCCTTCCACTCTCACAAAGAATCAATTGAATTTAGTGGCCAATAATTTGAAGTGAACGTCGTCTGTCTTACAGCTACCATTATGAGGGAGTTGAATATTATCATCCTCGTAGACTTTATGCGTTTCATGCCTAATAAAGACTTCAGATGGCTTTGCTCTTTTCTTGGAATTTTGAATGTCCCGTGCATAGTGCGCCGTTTTTGCCTTTTGAATGGCGTGGTAAAGAATGCTGGAATACTGCTGTATTGCGATCTGCTAGGAAACGTGCCTTTATCAGTGGGAAGAGACAAGTACTTCATGCGCTAAGGACCTGCTCCACATTTCAGTGTTCATTACCGCCGGCTCTTAGGATGCTGAGATCCTTGCTTCTCATGTTGTGTAAGATTGCGAAGCTTTGTGTAATACAGCAGGGATACTTCAGTGGAAATGGGATGTAGTTTGGGAGTGGATAAATGCATGTACAGTGAGAACGGAGCACAGTTTTAAAATTTAATGTGAAAGTCTTTCCTTTGTTTTGTTTTTACGTTCTGTTCCTGCCTGTTTCTCATGATTAAAGTCTCTGAAGTGGCAAAGAGAATGAGCTGTAAAATAATAAAATAGAAATAAAGAATCTTCGGAATCGTGTTGCTGCGGGGCGTGTTTTGGAACTCTGTTCAAATTTAAAGTCCACTTACCTCAGTACGGCGTCCACTCACTGTCCATTTAGAGTAAAGGTCCTTTTCAGTGGTCTTTATAACAAAAGATGCTCACCTGTATTCTATCATTAATACAGAATACGCCACGTGGAATTTTCACACAGGCCGGAAGTTCACATGCGGCTAACTTTCCAACAAAACAATTCTAAAACTACCAAACTTCCCAAAACTGTCCGTAAATGCAACTGCATTATGTTCACACAATCTGGACGTGAGAAGCCAATTATTTCTTTACACATAATAAAGACGGAAGCGTTCAACATGACCTGCACGTCTGATAGCTGACTAGCGACTCCTGTTCAGTCTGCTTCTTTCCCGGTATAATACCTAGCAGTGCGCGGGAACTCCTTAACTCTGATTGGTTGATTTGTTTGACTGGCCAATCAGAATCATCGTTCGAGAGCATTCTCGAGCCAAAACTGGCCTGTGCCCAGCACTATTCACAGATGCATTTACGTCATTACAACATGCAAACACTAATATAATGTTTAACAAAACCAAACGAAAGGAAAACTAAACTTGAAATAAATTTAGAAACGTATTGCTCCGCAAATGACTATTCTGGCTGCCTCCTTACAAAAACAAGTACACTTAGACATACGTCATCAGCAAAGTGGGTACAAACATCTTTCCCACGCTATGATTACATAACGTATTACATAAAATTAATCTTGAAATTTAATGTATGTCCCACATACACACTCTCACTCACTCTAATTTACTCCCTCATCAGTCTTAGACACAGTTTTGTCCTATTTTTATATTACGAAAACGAAAAATAATTAAAGTTTTAATATGAAAATCTCAAGTAATTAATGCTGCACACTTATAGTTCTGTTTATGTTGTCAAATTATACCAAAAGATAAGTATTATACTTCCTTACTGAATTTATTTCCCTAAGTGTCAGTTTTTGACTTTTTAAGTAATTTTAAGCAATCTCCGAAACTAAGATAGTTACAACGTTGAAATTTTTATACAATCTTCTCCTGAATAAGAAAAGGTAGTGTACCGATTTTGAAAATCATTGAGTAATATTTAAAAAATGGTTCAAATGGCTCTGAGCACTATGGGACTTAACTTCTGAGGTCATCAGTCCCCTAGAACTTAGAACTACATAAACCTAACTAACCTAAGGACATCACACACATCCATGCCCGAGGCAGTATTCGAACCTGCGACAGTAACGGTCGCGCGGTTCCAGACTGTAGCGCCTAGAACCGCTCGGCCACTTCGGCCGGCGAGTAGTATTTAATATAGTTTATTTAGGTTCATAGGTGGCATGAATATAGAGTCGCTCGAATTGACACAGGAGCCTTTCTCACGCTGCCTAGCAGTGACAGCTGTTCTTATGAGTCATGGCTACGACACGAGTTTTGCAGCTTCCTAAGCTCCAATACAGCAGGCTATATAGCAACGAATGTTATCGCATATTAACTCACGACGTTACAGTGTCCACGTTACGTACTTTCTTTTATGTGTGAGTAATGTGTGCTGAAAGTCTGGTCTTGCATTTCCCTTATGCCTTGTATACAAGATCTACCGTTTAACCCTTCATTTTAGCAAGGGGGGCTGTTTCAAGAGGCTCATGAAATCGTAAGCTTTTTTTTTCTTTTCTAACGTTACTACGCAATGATGTACAGCAGAAATGACAGGAACCAGTCCTACACTATGCTCGAGTTAAGCACTTCCCCTTGAGATGTAGTTTTAGCGTACCAAACACATGGAGGTCGCAGGGTGACATGTTCAGGTTGTAGGGTGGACGCTCAAGTTGGTCTCACTTGAATTTGGCCACTGTACTTTATGTAAGCTTGGAGACGTTCGGATGCCCGTTATGATAGACGGTATATCATCGAGTGGAACAGAAGCGATATCTGGCGTTCCATAAGGTAATGTCATAGGCCCTCTGGTGTTCCTGATTTACATAAATGATAGGTCATAACCTGAGCAGCCCCCTTAAATTGTTTGCACATGACGCCGTAATTTACCATCTAGTAAAATCATCAGATGATCAATTCCAATTACAAAATTATTTAGAGAGAATTTCAGTATGGTGCGAAAAGTGGCAATTGGCACTAAAGAAAGAAAAGTGCGAGGTCATCCACATGGGTACCAAAAGAAATCCGATAAATTTTGGGTATACGATAAATCGCACAAGTCTAAGGGCTGTCAATTCTACTAAATACCTTGGAAGTACAATTACGAGCAACAAAGACTGCATCATTTTGTTGGCAGAACACTTAGAAGATGCGACAAAGTCACTAAAGAGACAGCTTACATTACACTTGCCCGTCCTCTGCTGGTATATTGCTGCGCGGTATGGGATCCTTAACAGGTAGGATTGACGGAGGATATCGAAAAAGCGCAAAGAAGGGCCGCTCGTTTCGTGTTATCGCCCAATAGGGGTGAGAATGCCACTGATATGATACGCGAGTTGGGGTGGCAGTCACTGAAACAATGGCGGTTTTCTTTGCGGCGAGATCTATTTAAGAAATTTCAATCACCAACATTCTCTTCCGAATGCGAAAATAGTTTTTTGACACCCACCTAAGTAGGGGGAAATGATCATCATAATAAAATAAAAAAATCAAGCTCGAACGGAAAGATTTAGGCTTTCCTTTTTCCCACCCGCCATACGTGAGTGGAATGGTAGAGGAGTAGTATGAAAATGGTTCGGTGAACCCTCTGCCAGGCACTTAAGTGTGAATTGCAGAGTAACAATGTAGATGTAGATGTAGATCGCGGAGGAGAATCACGCCCGCCGTGGACAACCCAGGCCGTTCGCGCTTGAGGGATTTGCCTAAGCCACGGAATGTCTCACAGTACCTGTCACTGTTAACGGTTTTTCCATATTCGAAGAATTCAATGAGTGTTGAACATCGGATGTCTAAAAAGACGGTGAGCAGCATCTTGACTGCTGAGGCTACAAATGGTTCAAATGACTCTGAGCACTATGGGTCATCAGTCCCCTAGAACTTAGAACTACTTAAACCTAACTAACCTGAGGACATCACATACATCTATGCCCGAGGCAGGATTCTAACCTGCGACCGTAGCGGTCTCGCGGTTCCAGACTGAAGCGCCTAGAACCGCTCGGCCACACCGGCAGGCTACTGAGGCCACAGCTCGGAATTTTTTAATGGGAGGTGATGACGCATGCTGTGCGTCTCTAGATGTGTTATTACTTTATCCAAAGTGGTATACGGAAATTGCAACCGCCTTCGTTGTTACGTTTCGTACCTTTTCATTTGAACATTCCTCATACAGACAATGGATGATTCTCAGCTGAATATTTCTTGATACACTGATGAGGCATAATGATATGACGACCAGGTTAATACAATGTTGGTCCACCTCTGGAACGCAGAACAGTAGCGTGGTTTCTGGAGGTGTGTGACGTCAGATGTCTGACCACAGGTCACAAAGTTCTCGTAAATTAAGGATCGGTGGTTTGCGACGCGGAGGTGGCGATCGATAGCATCGCAGATGAGTTCCATCTGGTTCAGATGAGGCGAATTCGGTGACGCAGACATCGAAGTGAGTTCATTATTATGCTTCTCAAACCACTGTAGCATGATTCTGGCCTTGTCACATGGACAGTTATCCTGCTGGAAGATGTCACTGTCACCGGGGAAGATATCAAGCATGAAGGGAGGCATAAAGTTCGCAATAATATTCACGTTGTCCGCAGCTGAAAGATTCCTAGCGTAGATCCTATGAAGAGCCGGAAGAATGTCCCCCCAAAGCATAATATCCCCTGCGTGTGTTGCGGTGATTGCTTTGAACAACTGTCCGCTTGGATGACGGCGTATCCGGAAACAATCACAAATCTTGTGCAAGAACCAGGCGACACGTTTCCATTGATACACGGTCCAATCTCGATGTTGCCGTGCCAACTGTTGTCGTAATTCACGATGTAATTGGGTCGAAATAGACGCATGTAGGGGTGCTGCACAGTCCAACCTTCAAGAACGTGCGGTGCACAGTACGCTCCGAAACGCATGTGCCTGCACCGGCGTTGTACGTTTTGGTCAGATCTGCTACTGATTTCGGCACATCCTGTTTTACAGAGTGGGCGAGTGTCTGAGCTCCACGTTCTGTGATGGGGAGGAGGAGATTAATGTTTCTACATCTACATCTACATTCATACTCCGCAAGCTACCCAACGGTGTGTGGCGGAGGGCACTTTACGTGCCACTGTCATTACCTCCCTTTCCTGTTCCAGTCGCGTATGGTTCGCGGGAAGAACGACTGTCTGAAAGCCTCCGTGCGCGCTCTAAACTCTCTCATTTTACATTCGTGATCTCCTCGGGAGGTATAAATAGGGGGAAGCAATATATTCGATACCTCATCCAGAAACGCACCCTCTCGAAACCTGGCGAGCAAGCTACACCGCGATGCAGAGCGCCTCTCTTGCAGAGTCTACCACTTGAGTTTGTTAAACATCTCCGTAATGCTATCACGGTTACCAAATAACCCTGTGACGAAACGCGCCGCTCTTCTTTGGATCTTCTCTATCTCTTCCGTCAACCCGATCTGGTACGGATCCCACACTGATGAGCAATACTCAAGTATAGGTCGAACGAGTGTTTTGTAAGCCACCTCCTTTGTTGATGGACTACATTTTCTAAGGACTCTCCCAATGAATCTCAACCTGGTACCCGCCTTACCAACAATTAATTTTATATGATCATTCCACTTCAAATCGTTCCGCACGCATACTCCCAGATATTTTACAGAAGTAACTGCTACCATTGTATGTTCCGCTATCATATAATCATACAATAAAGGATCCTTCTTTCTATGTATTCGAAATACATTACATTTGTCTATGTTAAGGGTCAGTTGCCACTCCCTGCACCAAGTGCCTATCCGTTGCAGATCTTCCTGCATTTCGCTACAATTTTCTAATGCTGTAACTTCTCTGTATACTACAGCATCATCCGCGAAAAGCCTCATGGAACTTCCGACACTATCTACTAGGTCATTTACATATATTGTGAAAAGCAATGGTCCCATAACACTCCCCTGTGGCACGCCAGAGGTTACTTTAACGTCTGTAGACGTCTCTCCGTTGATAACAACATGCTGTGTTCTGTTTGCTAAAAACTCTTCAATCCAGCCACACAGCTGGTCTGATATTCCGTAGGCTCTTACTTTGTTTATCAGGCGACAGTGCGGAACTGTATCGAACGCCTTCCGGAAGTCAAGAAAAATACCATCTACCTGGGAGCCTGTATCTACTATTTTCTGGGTCTCATGAACAAATAAAGCGAGTTGGGTCTCACACGATCGCTGTTTCCGGAATCCACGTTGATTCCTACATAGTAGATTCTGGGTTTCCAAAAACGACATGATACTCGAGCAAAAAACATGTTCTAAAATTCTACAACAGATCGACGTCAGAGATACAGGTCTATAGTTTTGCGCATCTGCTCGACGACCCTTCTTGAAGACTGGGACTACCTGTGCTCTTTTCCAATCATTTGGAACCTTCCGTTCCTCTAGAGACTTGCGGTACATAGCTGTTAGAAGGGGGCAAGTTCTTTCGCGTACTCTGTGTAGAATCGAATTGGTATCCCGTCAGGTCCAGTGGACTTTCCTCTGTTGAGTGATTCCAGTTGCTTTACTATTCCTTGGACACTTATTTCGATGTCAGCCATTTTTTCGTTTGTGCGAGGATTTAGAGAAGGAACTGCAGTGCGGTCTTCCTCTGTGAAACAGCTTTGGAAAAAGGTGTTTAGTATTTCAGCTTTACGCGTGTCATCCTCTGTTTCAATGCCTTCATCATCCCGGAGTGTCTGTTCCGTCGAGAACGAGGTCATTAGAGACGGAGCACAAGCTCGGATTAGGAAAGGATTGGGAAGGAAATTGGCCGTGCCCTTTCAAAGGAACCATCCCGGCATTTGTCTGAAACGATTTACGGAAATCACGGAAAACCTAAATCAGGATGGCTGGAGACGGGTTTCTGTGATGAGGGTGGACGTCCAACATCTTCCGTTATAATCGTGGTTTGACCATTCTTCAAGGACTTTTTGTAGACGCTCAAGACAGTAGTACGCTAACAGTCGACCAGCTTCGCCGTCTGCGAGATGGCGGCACACAGTAATACTTCCTTTCTCAAAGTTGTTTACTAGCTCTAGTGGGGACCGCGACTCACTGACGTGGCGACAGTTCCTCTCGTGTTCTATACAAGGGCTTGCTCTAAACTTCGAAAAAACACAATACATCCAATTTTCTGCGGCAAAAAGTACAGTTCCTTCAATAAATATAACACATCAACAGAAGTCAGTAGACAGGGTAGAGCATACGAAGTTTTTGGGTGTACATATAGATGAGTATCTTAATTGGAAAAATTCATATTTTGCATCTTCTAAAGCGACTAGGTTCACCAACTTTTGCAGTCAGAATAATTGCCAAATTTGTGGAAAGGGAGTTAGTATGCTAACATACTTTGCATACTTTCACTCTCTGGTGTCCTACGGAATAACATTTTGGTGTAACTCAACACTTAGCAAAAAAGTATTCACTGCTCAAAGGAAAGTGGTTAGAATAATGTGTGCGGTTCGTAGTCGCACGTTTTGTAGGCATCTTTTTAAAAGAGTGAGAATTCTTACAACAGCCTCACAGTACATTTACTCACTAATGAAATTTGTTCTTAACAAGGTGGGCCAGTTTAAAAAACAACATTGACATTCATGATTATAATACCAGAAGAAACAAAGGCTTACGCTATTCTTTACTCAGTTTATCTTTGGCACAGAAAGAGGTAAAATATGCTGCTGTAAATTTTTTTGACAAATTACAAGATGAAATAAAATGTCTGACAGACAGTAGTAATAGCTTTAAAAATAAATTGAAATCATATTCCTTGACAACTCCTTCTATACCATAGATGAATTCTTGAATAGGAATAAATAAATCTATTAATACAGTATATGCATGTTGTGCCATTTAAGGGAATGGGGTAAATACGAGAAATATTATTCTTTAACACTGTGCGTATATATATATATATATATATATATATATATATATATATATATATATATATATAATATCTTTTTAATACTCTAGAAGAAATGAAGGTAGACAATAAGACCAGAAAACTAATTCAGGAAACATTAACAAGTACAAAGTCAAAAGCGAAATTCATGGGCGAGATTTCAGAATCTTTCGAAATCAAGACAGGAGTGAGACAGGGAGATGGCCTGTCACCCATTTTATTTAACGCTGTTTTAGAGAAAATAATCAGGACGTGGGACAAAGGAGTCAATGGGTAAAGATGGGGAGAGAGAAAAACAGAACCGTCAACATAAAATGTCTGGCCTTTGCCGACGATATAGCCATCATTACAAATGATAGAAAAGAAGCCAGAGAAGCCCTAGAGATATTGCATGAAATCGCAGCCAGAACAGGACTACAAATATCATATGAAAAAACCCAGTACGTGGACACAAAGTCTACAGACAGAAGCCCATTGATAACAAAGTACGGAAAGATAACACAAGTAGAAAGTTTCAAATACCTGGGAGAGATTATACAGAAAACAGGACTGAATTCAACAGCCAATGAAGAAAGGGTTACAAAACTACAAAAAGCATACAGACTTACATGGAACCATTACAATAAAAGAAATATTTCCGTCAATGTCAAATTAAGACATTACAAAACAGTAGTCTTACCTGAGGCATTGTATGCCTCAGAAACAACGGTAATCAGAGGAAGAACTAAAATCAAGGAAATGGAAAAGCAAGAGAGGAAAATTCTGAGAAAGATATATGGGCCAGTTCAGAGACAGGGGATCTGGATAAAGAGACCAACAAAGGAATTGTACAAACAGGCAGAGACAATTACAGACAATATCAGAAAAAGAAGGGCAAAATTCTATGGGCACATTCATAGGATGAATGAAAATAGGCTGACCAAGAAGATTTTTAACATAGTGGTGACGAATAAGGTGAAAACTAACTGGGTAAAGGAAACCATGGAAGACCTCAAAAATCTAAACATCTCCACAGAAGAAATATCAAACAGAGGAAAATACAGAGAAAAAATCAACAAACAGAAATTCGAAGAAACACCAAAAGAGAAGAAATCAGGAAAGAAGTGGACAGAAGAGAGGAAGAAGAAACACAGTGAATTTATGAGAGGTTTTTGGGAAGAGAAAAGAAAGAGACAGAAAAAAGTGCCATGAATTTGAAATGTACCAATTTATGTACCATATTGTCATTGTGAATATTGATTGTGTTTTAACGCTCTCCTTAATGGGGAATTAACGATAATATATATATATATATATATATATATATATATATATATATATATATATATATATATATATATATATAATATCTTGTATCATATGTGCATTTCTTGTGCACTTAACACTTTCCACATCATAATGGCTTCCGTACCGTGCGATTGATCAATGGAACACGCAGCTAACTAACTAACTAACTAACTAACTAACTAACTAACCGTTCCAGATGAAAACAACTAGTTTCCCAGCGTGGCATGTTATTTTTCAAGTTTAAAATATCTTAAGACGTTAATAACTGGAAAATCCTGTCCCATAAATCCCTGATTCCGTGGAAAGGCTTTAGTTTGCCGTTTTTTTGTTACGTTGAGATATTTTGTTGTTAGTGATGTCAACAAATGGTCGTTTCTCAAGGCTCGTAACTGTTATGTTGATGACGCCATTGCCCTCTCCGTGAGCCCTGCTCATCCCAATTTTTCTTTATTAAATACTGCGAGTGACCGTATCGTAAGCTGCCCTGTCCCACCTTCTTCTAACGTAGTTGCTTTTTTTTCTCTCCTAAATAATTAGCCACAGTATAATAAAAAAAAATGGCCAGATGCGAGCAGACTCTCTTACTGGGGGCTTCGTAGTAGCGTCATTACATACGAGGGTTGGAACTTTAATAGTGGCAACTATTTATTTACAGCTCGTACAAAACAGATACATGTTTCAAAGTTTTACTGATCTTCGGAGTAGTCACCAGCATTGTGTATAACGCGATGCCAGCGATGTGGAAGTCGTATGATACTCTTAGCAGTGACAGTTGTGTTGACAGTTCGAGCGGCGCGGTCTATTGCCCGACGAATTCGTAGCAGTTCTGAAGCGAATGCCGTGAAGTGTTTCCTTCAGTTTAGAAAACGAGTTGAACTCACGAGGGCTTAAGTCAGGGGGTTACAGTAGATGGTATAGCACTTAGCAGCCCCATCAGCCAAACAAATAAGTAACAGCTTGCACTGTACGTGCTTGAGCATTATCCTGCAAAGTGATGGTCAGGTTCTGCAGAAACCGTCATCGCTTCTGTCTCTATGCTGTTCATTTTTGGAGCACACCCTACGACCGCCTTAGAAGTGATGACACTTTCTGAAGGACCTGACCATCCTTTTGCAGGACAATACTCAAGCACGTACAGTGCAGGCTGTTACTGATTTGTTTGACAGATGTGGCTGCTAGGTGCTATATCACCTGCTGCACTCCCCTGACTTAAGCCCTCGTGAGTTCAACTCAATTTGGAAACTTCATGGCATTCGCTTCAGAACTGCTACAAACTCGTTGGGCAATAGACCGCGCCGCTCTAACTGTAATCACAACTGTCACTGCTAAGAGTATCCTACGACTTCCACATCGCTGGCAACAGGTTATATACAATGCTGGGTGACTACTGTGAAGGCCAGTAAGACTTTGAAACACGTATCTATTTTTTACCAGCTGTAAATAAATAGTTGCCACTATTAAAGTTCCAACATTCGTATATCGACAGTTCAGCCATTCTGGGAATCGAGGATTTCGACGATTTTTGCCTGGTATCGACTGTCAAGGTGTCGGTCTCGCAAATTTCAATACTTTCGAGAATATTTTAATTTGAAGTTAGATAATAAATGACAAAAGAAATATTTTTTTGTGTGAAGTAATTAAAAAGTAACAAGTTTCTGATTTTCTCCTTTACTTGTACTGTGGAATCTTGTTTGTTGCCAACTTTCATGATTCTGGGTCGACGGGAAGCACTCTGTAGGTTTTGATGAATGAGTTTGGGAGTATCAAAATATGGGACTTAAATGGCCGTATCTTCTGACTGCGTTGACTTAGAAGCTAATTATACCGCTAAGAAACTGTAGTAGGTGACATAAGTTTCAATTTGATACGTCAACCCGTTCCTGAGAAGAAGGGACCAACAGAACGACAGTCTGATAACATATGGCAAAAGCTTTTGCTTTCGTGTGATATAATTACGAATTAACAAGTCTCAGATTCTTTCCTTTGGTCGTAGTATGAAACATTGCACCCTGGCAAATATGAGGTCTGGACGTCAACGGGAAGCACTATACAGGTTTTGATAAATGACACAAATCGCCGTATCTTTTGATTGCACTGACTTAGAAGCTAACGTTTACTATACCGTCAAGGGACCACAGACCTTAGTAGGTGACATAAATTTCAACTTAATAGTCCAACCGTTTCTGAGAAAAAGAGTTTTGAATAGTCGAATAGAAAGACAGATAGACAGGCGGGCAACAAAGTGATCGTGTAAGGGTTCCGTTTTTACAAACTGCGCTACGAAACGGTAATAAAAGAAGGCAATGCATACATTACTTACTTACATAACCATGTACTCACGTAAATTTGTCTGCATTATTTAGTACGTGACTAAAACGAGTTCCGCGATCTATTTTGCATAATTCCATTAGTTTTTAGCGACTCAAATAGAGCACTTCTTTTCAGGGTTAGAGAAACATGCCCGCTGCATGCGCACCTGCTATAAGCGCAGTCCCTTCCTATCTCACAATTAAATCTGATTTCGCAGCTTCGACCGTAAAGACAGAAGAAATTACTTCATTACCGTGGAAGCAAATTTTCCCCTTCGCAGTGTCTGGACTAATTAACTGAGCTAACAGAGGAAAACGGTTTGGAGTAAGGACAGAAATACCGCCAGGCCGGGAGACTCCACTAAGATGTTCTTAATGGTGCAATGGAAGAAAGCCTCGATAACGATAATTCACAAGATAAGCTGCTCTACACGGAGATTGCATCTGCATCGTCATTTGTAGAATCGTACAGTGTGATGGTACTCCTGTTCCTCAAAAGTTTCTCTACATAGAGCACACACATTTCCTACTTTTTTTAAAAAAAACTACAGGTGGTGTTGATCAAGCCAAGCGTTGCAGCAGTCTCCCATATGTCTTATTTAAAAGTGATGTTTAAGATTCTTTTTATTTATTTTCGCTTTTAAAGGAATGGAGATAGAGGGAACACTTTCTCCGGGTGCCTGCCTACATTCTTTTCTTGTGGTTCTTCGCAGCTCGGTTTTGTAAGACGCCAAATATTCTTTCTTGAGTCGGATGGAACTCACGAATCTCAGCGTATCAATTTGCGATCTTACAAGCCTTTCTATTAGTTATTGTTCTTACTAGTTCTTAGCGTACTCGATAATCCTATCATCCATCGCATCTGTTAAGTGCCTTTAGATATATCCGTACTTCATATGAATTACCCATTTGGAAGGGTTTCCTGCAGACTTCAACTCTCAAGTCCCATTCTGTCTGATCGGAAATATCCAGACGTATACTAGTGGACATTAATAATGCGTGTTTCTTTAAAGTCAGTACCGCCATTAGACTGTTGTTTATTTGCTGTGCTACATTTACACTTACACGATCATGATTTCGGCTTCAGAGTGTTATTATCAAGTGTTTTAAGTGTTATACAGTGCCTAAGATGGCTTACTCTCGTATTTAAAAACAAAGCTGTAGGCTTTACCATAAATATCGACCCTTAGGCAATGTGTCTTATAGTGTATTTTAAATACGAGAGTATGCCATCTTAGGCACTGTATGACACTTAAAACACTTGATAATGGCACTTTGAAGCCGAAATCATGATCGTGTAAACGTAACATTGCAAATAAACAACGGTCTAATGGCGGTACTGACTTTAAAGAAATATATTATGACTGTGGCCCCGAATTATGAAAAAATTATTAAATATGGGGTGTGTCCAACCTGCGCCTTTATAACGGCTTGAACTCTGATGGGAACATTTTCAATGAGGTGCCTGGATGTTTGTAGAGAAATGGCAGCCAATTCTTCCTCAGCACACGAATCCAGAGAAGGTAGTCATGTTGGATGCAGAGGTCTGGAAAGTTGTCGACCTTCTACATCATCCGAAGGGTGTTATATTGGATTCAGCTTGGGATACGAGCAGAGATACGTGAGGTTCGCGAGAGAGAAAACCAAATAATTCGAAGAACTATAGCGTTTACTAGGAGACTACCTACTCCTTGTGAGATACACGATCACAGAGAACGAAACGTTAGCTGTGTTGCGAATTTTCAAGAAGTATCGGTAGCTATTACCCAGACATAAAGTGAACGTTCATACCGATCACTGAGACACTGAATTTTTGATGCAAAGCACATTGCTGAATACCCATCTAATTAGATGGGCATTATTTTTCCAAGAGTTTGAAGTTGAAATTCTGTATCAGAAAGAAGGAGTGAGAATCATATTGCATCGATGCTAGGGTTCGTGTGTTCTATTACTTCAGAAAGAATTTTTGGTACCTTAGAAAACTGAATCACTAGAAAAGACAGTAAGCCTGGTCGCTAAAGACGATAGTCAAACTCGTCGCATACTTTTGCGAGTACGTCTGGAAGTTATTGCACTCACTACTGCTATGGCGCGTCTGATTTCACCCAAACTTGTATGTAGAGGAGGAAAAAAGACGGAGTCTTTGACGAATACCCAGAAATAAAAAGAGCACGTACCATATTCTGTAGGAGGCATACTGCTGTACTCCTGATGAACAGCACGCAACGCAGCTATAACCGAGTGGCACCAGTTGAATCGGACAATGAAAAGCATCTTTTGTTGCTGACACCGAGTCGATGCTCATTTGTGTGTGTGTGTTTGGGGGGGGGGGGGGGGGAGGACAGCGACAGAGAGAGAGAGAGAGAGAGAGACATGCGTAAGTCACGATTTCTCGGGAAGAACATTTTGACGATATCGTCGTCTGCTAACATCGGAAGTTAAAGTACAGTGTGCCTCTAAAGTCATGATGCAGTAATGGATGCTCGTTGTGGCTAACAGAAACGAAACGAAGGGCTGAAACGTATGCTACATTGGACAATATTGCACAGTTTCTGTAGAATGAACACAATGGTGTGTCCGCGCAGATCATGAGGCAACTCAACGAACCGTGTAACAATAGCGGATCAGGCCACGTGAGTCGAGATGTTAACGTAGAGAGGAAAGATCCGTGTGTTTTTTGGCTTGCTATGTTCGAATCCGTTACCAATGTGCAATCAGAATATCGTCAGATGTATTTCGAAGAGCCACCACACTGAAATACCATTAGTTGGTGGCATAAGTAGAATAACGGCAATTTTTTAGACAAACCCCTTACGTGTAGGCTTTCGGCATGTGACGAGTCTGTAGGAGCTGTACTGGATAACCACCTAACGGCCCCGAAAAATCGTTGCGTGCTTCTGTTCGAGAATTAGGCCTAAAAAAGACTACAGTTCATAAGGTTTACAAAAAAAGTCTCCGTTTCTTCGGCTACAAACTGAAATTTTTGCAAGGTATCAAACGACTGACAGTCCCAAACGATTCATGTTTGCTAGAGATACCCTTAATGAGCTCGACTACGAACGATTTATGAAAGAGATGTCTTTGTCATGTTCATCGCTATAACGTCAGAATATGGGACTCTGAAAATCCTCGTGCATACACTGAGTAGGAACGTAACACGTCTAAAGGTGAACGTGTGGTGTGCCCTGACGCATGAATTTGTAGGCTCATCTTTGCGGAACAGACCGCAGCGTAAACCACATTGACATGTTACAGTATTATCCAGTGCCACAATTTCCTGAAGCTGTCATCTTTCAACAAGACGTTGCTCCACCACACGACGCCCGTTATGTTCGCGAGTTTCTGGATACAAAATTTTCCCAGCTGTGGATAGGTTGTTGTTGTGGTCTTCAGTCCAGAGACTGGTTTGATGCAGCTCTCTATGCTACTTTATCCTGTGCAAGGTTATTCATCTCCCAGTACCTGCTGAATCCTACATCCTTCTGAATCTGTTTAGTGTAGTTATCTCTTAGTCTCCCTCTACAATTTTTACCCTCCGAGCTGCCCTCCAATACTAAACTGGTGATCCCTTGATGCCTCAGAATATGTCTTACCAACCGATCTCTTCTTCTAGTCAAGTTGTGCCACAAATTTCTCTTCTCTCCAGTTCTATTCAATACCTCGTCATTAGTTACGTGATCTACCCATCTAATCTTCAGCATTCTTCTGTAGCACCACATTTCGAATGCTTCTACTCTCTTCTTGTCTAAACTATTTATCGCCCACGTTTCACTTCCATACATGCCTACACTCCGTACAAATACTTTCAGAAACGACTTCCTGACACTTAAATCTATACTCGATATTAACAAATTTCTCTTCTTCAGAAACGCTTTCCTTGCCATTGCCAGTCTACATTTTATATCCTCTCTACTTCGACCATGGTTCAAATGGCTCTGAGCACTATGCGACTTAACTTCTGAGGTCATCAGTCACCTAGAACGTAGAAGTAATTAGACCTAAGGACATCACACACATCCATGCCCGAGGCAGGATTCGAACCTGCGACCGTAGCGGTCGCTCGGTTCCAGACTGTAGCGCCTAGAACCGCACGGCCATTCCGGCCGGCTAATTCGACCATCACCAGCTATTTTGCTCCCCAAATAGCAAAACTCTTTTACTACTTTAAGTATCTCATTTCCTAATCTACAGTATTTCCCGCAGCATCACCCATTTAATTCGACTACATTCCATTATCCTCGTTTTGCTTTTGTTGATGTTCATCTTATATCCTCCATTCAAGACACTGTCCATTCCGTTCAGCTGCTCTTCCAGGTCCTTTGCTGTCGCTGACAGAATTACAATGGCATCGGCGAACCTCAAAGTGGAGAGGTAGAGGTGGTTTTAGGTCATGGCCACGACAATCTCTGGACCTATTGCCATTAAAATTTTTTACTTCTGGGGTTATGTGAAGTATCGTATGTACACTGAAGGTATCAACAGCATTAATCATTTAAAACAGAGCTTCGCAGACACTATTCGTGCTGTTACACCACATGTCCATTCACGCACATGGAGTGAAGTAGAATACCGTTTAGATATGTGTAGGCCAACAAATGGATGCCACTTGAGACTGCACTGAACAAATATGCATACCTGGAGAGCTATTCTTTCATTTCCGTTTTGTATCACATTTCTATCTTGTTTCATTGCGTTTCTGTGACCGCTAAAATTCCACCATGAATTTACGGACGCTCCATATTTTCGCCGCGTTCAGTCGTGTTACTGCAGCGCATATCCTGCTTTCGTGTCTTCGTAATCTTTATCATTGCGCTTTGTTTTCGTGGTAACTTGCAAATGTTCCATGACGACTTCGATATTTTGCATTGAGTGTTTTTACATGAACGAGCTCATGTATCTGTAAACGAAAAATTATCTAGGGTTCTCAGTAAAGGAACAGAGCTGATCCTCATAATGCACATAAATGATACCAAAAGTTAACGAAAAAATTTCATTTGATAACATTTTAAGTGAAAAGGTCAGCTTTAAGAGGGAGAAAAATACTGTTGTTTATGACGTTATTAGTTATGTAAAGAAGAAAAACGTAGCGGATAAGGTAAAAGAGCTTCATTTATTCTTTTATAGCTGTTGTTTGATGTGTTTGTATGGAAGTTATAAAACTACCGCAGGCTACGGTAGACTACCAGAAGTAAGCGTTGACTACGACAACGTTCCTAGTAGCTTTGGTCAGTTAAGGTCGTGCCCACGTTACCTGTCAGTCGGGTGAGTTGTGTACCCATAGGGCGTCACCTCAAAACGATCGCTTCCTTAGGCATGTGATCAGTGTCTTACTATATTCCCACAGAAACCGGAGGCGGTGAACCGTCTAGAGACTGAGTTATGATACATAAAGGGTCGGGTAACCTAAGGAACATATTTGTTCTACATAGTTAGCCTCCTGTCTGTCACTTAAGAATAAACAGTATTTACAGCGAAACTCAAACCACGTTTAATTTAAGTTTTAGTCGGAAACTGTTGATTTGTAATGTGTAGCTGAGGAATGCTGTCGCAGAAATAAAGAAGGTTTATCATATAGCGGTAGAAAACGCGATCTCCTCAACAAAAAGGTGAAACAAATAAAAAGAAAACAGCAAATCAAAAACGTATCAAACATCACTTCAGTACCTCGTCGAACGTGTATAACGCATGTTTCTGTTATTCATAAACAAGTTTCGCTTTTAGCAATAAGAAAAGGAAAGTATTCCCTTTCATCATCATGAAGAACTTTCTACTGAGAATAAAATAAAATACCAAGTAATAACAAACCTTACTTGCATCAAAAGTAATAGCTTTGGTTGGATCAAACCGCCGAAGTTAGGCGATAGCTAATTTTCATTACTTATAAATTGCAATTGATATTCTGTAACGATATAATGGTCCAAAAAATACATAATAGTCTAACAATGAATGATGTGTAGTCCTAATAATGTGCAAAACAAACAAAAAAAAAGAAAAAACAAAACGAATAGAAGTTGTGAGCTCTCTTACACATTTATTTTCTCTTACACATGTATTTTTCTTTTCCTACCAATTCTCCCAATACTACCGGTTATCCTACCATTTCCGACGTAGTTATGGTAGTGTACAACTCTAGTTTATGTATATATGTTCGCTAGCAAGTAAACGGTGATGTTTTGAAATTTTGTTTCACTCATCAGCACATTACCAAACAACACTATTGCTTTCGCTGTCAATAAACTTTACCGTTGTTAGTTCTTCAGTTCTCATACTATGCTCTGACTTTTTGTATCACGAATGCTGGCTCATAACCTCATTTGGGTCATTTGGTGCTGGGCTAAGCGAACTGACGTGACGTGACGTGACGGACAACGTGAACAAAAAAATGGTTCAAATGGCTCTGAGCACTATGGGACTTAACATCCATGGTCATCAGTCCCCTAGAACTTAGAACTACTTAAACCTAACTAACCTAAGGACAGCACACAACACACAGCCATCACGAGGCAGAGAAAATCCCTGACCCCGCCGGGAATCGAACCCGGGAACCCGGGCGTGGGAAGCGAGAACGCTACCGCACGACCACGAGATGCGGGCCAATGTGAACCCGTCCTGGCGTGACGGTGCCGTGCGTAGTGCCCGTTCATTTTGCTCTTCAAAGTAAAGAACCCAATTTATTACAGGTATCAAATGCAAATTGCTGTGGTGTCGCTAGAACGCCTGTATTGACCCCACGACACCTACGAAGGGAATTTATCTGTACTAGCGGTATAATGACAGTGAAAATTTATAGGGTGCATAACCGACAAACCTATGCCTCCCAAAATCACGTGACCGCGGTGGCAATGTATGGTGGTGAAACGAAATCGATTCTATGCACCTGAATCCTTACTCCAAATATGTTTCTACCCTATGCCTACAACAGCAACAACAAATTACAAGCGAAATAACTCGCCGATTCTTCTCCTTGCTCCGTCCATCATGGGTTGTTTTGCTAGCTAGGTAGCAGAATTCCTTAACTTCAACTACTTCACGATCCCCAGTTCTGTTGTTAAGTTTCTCGCTGTTCCATTTCTGCTCATTACTTTCGTCTTCCCTCGATTTACTCTCAATCCATATTTTATACCCATTAGACTATTCATTCCATTCGGTAGATCCTGTAATTCTCCTGTTCTTTCACTGGAATATCACTGTAATCAGGGAACCTTATCAGAGACATCGTTTCACCTTGAATTTGAATCCCACTCTCGAGCCTTTCTTTTACATCCATCATTGCTTCTTGGATGTGAAGATTGAACAGTAGGGGCAAAAGACTACATTCTTGTCCTGTGGTCTTCAGTCCAAAGACTGGTTTGATGCTCTGTCCTGTACAAGCCTCCTATCTCCGAGTAACTACTGCAATCCACATACTTCTGAATCTGCTTACTGTGTTCACCTCTTGGTCTCCCTCTGCGATTTTTGCCCCCCCTCCCTTCCCCCCACCCCACACCCCCCCAAGCACGCTTCCCTCCAGTACAAAAATTGGCGACCCCTTGAAGTCTCAGGTTGTCCTACCAACCGATCACTTCTTCTAGTCACTTTGTGCCACAAATTTCATTTCTTCCCAATTTTATTCAGTGCCTACTCATTAGTTACTTCATCTATCCACCTAATCTTCAGCATTCTTCTGTAACACCATATTTAGAAAGCTTCTATTCCCTTTCTGTCTTTTCTTTATCGTTCTTGTTTCACACCCATACAGAAACTTTCAGGAAAGACTTCCTGCCACTTAAATTTATACTCGACGTTAACAAATTTCTCTTCTTCAAAAATGCTTTTCTTGCCATTGCCAGTCTACACATCATATCCTCTCTACTTCGCCCAACATCAGTTATTTTGCTCACCAAATAGCAAAACTCTTCTACTACTTTAAGTGTCTCATTTCCTAACCTAATTCCCTCAGCATCACCTGATTTAATTCGACTACATTCCATTATCCTCGGTTTGATTTTGTTGTTGTTCATTATATTACCTTCTTTCAAGACAGTATCCATTACGTTCAACTGCTCTTCCAAGTCCTTTGCTGTCTCTGACAGAATTACAATGTCATCGGCAAACCTCAAAGTTTTTACTTCTTCTCCCTGAACTTTAATTCCTACTCCAGATTTTTCTTTTGTTTCCTTTACTGCTTGTTCATTGTAAAGATTGTAGCATCGGGGATAAGTTACAACCCTGTCTCAGTCCACTCTCACTCGCTGCTTCCCTTTCATGCCCCGAGACTCTTGCAACTGCCATCTGGTTTCTGTAAAGGCTGTAAATAGCCATTCGCTTCTTGAACTTTATCTTTGGTATCCTCAGAATTTCAAAGACAGTATTCCAGTCAACACTGCCAAAATCTTCCTCTAAGACTACAGATGTTATAAAAGTAGGTTTGTCTTAACTTCACTACTCCTCTAAGAGTAGCTGGAGGGTCAGCTTCGCGTGTTCCTACTTTTCTCCAGAATCCAGACTGAGGTTCCCAGAAGTCGGAGTCAACCAGTTTTTTAATTCTTCTGTAAAGAATTCGTGTTAGTATTTTAAACCATGTTTGTTAAACTGATAGTTTGGTAATTTTCACACCTGTCAGCATCAGATTTCTTTGGAGTTGGAATTATTGTATTCGTCTTGAAGTCTGAGGGTATTTCGCCTGTCTCGTACATCTTGCTCACCGGATGGAAGAGTTTTGTTATGGCTGGCTCTCCCAAGGCTAGCAGTAGTTCTAACAGAATGTTGTCTACTCGCGCGATTTTGTTTCGATTAGGTCTCTCACTGCTCCGTCAAATTCTTCACGCAGTGTCATACCTCCCGCCTCATCTTCGTCTACGTCCTCTTCCGTTTTCATAATATCGTCCTTAAGTACCGCTTGTATAGACCCTCTACACTATGTGATCAAAAGTATCCGAACACCTGGCTGAAAATGTCTTACAAGTTCGTGGCGCCCTCCATAGGTAATGCTGGAATTCAATATGGTATTGGCCCACCCTTATCCTTGATGACAGCTTCCACTCTCGCAGGCATACGTTAGATCAGGTGCTGGAAGGTTTCTTCGGAAATGGCAGCCCATTCCTCGCGGAGTGCTGCACTGAGGAGAGGTATCGGTGTCGGTCGTTGAGGCCCGGCACGAAGTCGGCGTTCCAAAACACCACAAAGGTGTTCTGTAGGATTCAGGTCGGGACTCTGAGCAGGCCAGTCCATTATAGGAATTTTATTATCGTGTAACCACTCTGCCACAGGCCTTGCATTATGAACAGGTGCTCGATTGTGTTGAAAGATGCGATCTACATCTACATCTGCATGTACGTGATTACTAATCACAAGAAAGGGCCTGGCAGAGGGTTCAATGAACCACCTTCAAGCTGTTTCTCTACCGTTCCACTCTCGAACGGCGTGCGGGAAAAACGAGCACTTAAATTTTTCTGTGTGAGACCTAATTTCTCTTATTTTATCGTGATGATCATTTCTCTGTATGTAGGTCGGTGCCAACAGAATATTTTCGCAATCGGAGGAGAAAACTAATGATTGAAATTTCATGAGAAGATCCCGTCGCAACGAAAAACGCCTTTGTTTCAATGATTGCCACTCCAATTCACGTATCATGTCTGTGGAACTATCTCCCCTGCTCCGCGATAATACAAAACGAACTGTCCTTCTCTGTACTTTTTCGATGTCATCCGTCAGGGGTATCTTATGCGGATCCCACACCGCACAGCAATACTCCAGAATAGGGCGGGCAAGCATGGTGTAAGCAGTCTCTTTAGTAGACCTGTTGCACATTCTAAGTGTTCTGCCAATGAATCGCAGTCTTTGGTCTGCTCTACCCACAACATTATCTATGTGATCTTTCCAATTTAGGGAATTTGTAATTGTAATCCCAAAGTATTTTGCTGAATTTTCAGCCTTCGGATTTGTGTGACTTATCGCGTAATCGAAATTTAGTGGATTTCTTTTAGTACTCATGTGAATAACTTCACACTTTTCTTTATTCAGGGTCAATTCCCACTTTTCACCCCACATAGATATCTTATCTGAATCATTTTGCCATTCGTTTTGGTCATCTGACGAATTTACAAGACGATAAATGACAGCATCATCGACAAATAATCTAAGAGGACTACTCACATGGTCTCCTATGTCGGTAATATAGATCAGGAACAACAGAGGGCTTGTAACACTTAATTGGGGAGCGCCGGATTTACTTCAGTTTTACTCGATGACTTTCCATCTATTAATACGAACTGTAACCTTTCTGAGAGGAAATCACGAATCCAGTCGCTCAACTCGGGCGACATTCCATAGGCACCAGTTTGGTTAGAAGACGCTTGTGAGGAATGGCGTCGAAAGCATTCTGGAAGTCTACAATAGCATTCATTACTTCATGAGTACAAAGAGCTAGTTGTGTTTCGCAAGAACGATATTTTCTAAATCCGTGCTATGTGTCAATAAATCGTTTTCTTCGAGGTACTTCATAATGTTCAAATACAGTATAGGTTCCAAAACTCTACTGCAAATCAACGTTAGTGATATAGGCCTGTATTTCAGCGGATTACTCCTACTTCCATTTTTGGGTATTGGTGTGGCTTGAATAATTTTCCAGTCTTTAGGCACGGATCTTTCTGTGAGCGAGCGGTTGTATAGAATTGCTAAATATGGAGCTATTGTAACATCGTACTCTGAGAGGAACCTGAGTGGTATACAATCTGGACCGGAGGCCTTGCCTTTATTAAGTGATTTAAGCTGCTTTGCTACACCGAGGACATTTACTTCTATGTTTATCATCTTGGCTGTAGTTCTTGACTGGAATTCAGGAATATTTACTTCGTCTTCTTTGGTGAAGGAGTTTCGGAAAACCGTGTTTGATAACTCTGCTTTAGTGGCACTGTCATCAGAGACTTCACAGTTGTTCTTGCCCAGTGAAGGTACTGATTGCGTCTTGCCACTGGTGTGCCTTATGTATGACCAGAATCTCTTTGGGATTTCTGCCAGATTTCGGGACAGTGTTTCGTTGTGGAAGTTATTCAAAGCAACTCGCATTGAAGTACGTGCAAAACTTTGCCAGTCCTGGTGATTTGCCGTTCTTTTAAATTTGGCATGCTTTTTTCGCTGATTTTGCAACAGTGATCTCACCCGTTTTGTGTACCATGGGGGATCAGTAGCATCTTCGAATTGCTCTTCAACAGTGGGAAGCAAGAAGGTGCTTAAAACATTAATGCAGGCATGTGCTGTGATAGTACCACGCGAAACAAACAAGGGGTGCAAGCCCCCTCCATGAAAAACACGACCACACCGTAACACCACCGCCTCCGAATTTTGCTGTTGTCACTACACACGTTGGCACACGAAGTTCATCGGGCAATAGTCATACCCAGACCCTGCCATCGGATGGCCACATTGTGTACCATGTTCTGTCACTCCACACAAAGTTTTCCACTGTTCAATCGTCCAGGGTTTACTCTTCTTACACCAAGTGACGCGTCGTTTGGCATTTACTGGCTTGATACGGCTTATGAGCAACCGTTCGACCACGAAATCAAAGTTTTCACACGTCCCACCTAACTGTCGTAGTACTTTCTGTGGATCCTCTTGCAGTTTGGAATTCTAGTGTGATGCTCTGGATAGATGTCTGCCGCCAGCCGGTGTGGCAGAGCGGTTATAGGCGCTTCAGTCCGGAACCGCGCTGCTGCTACGGTCGCAGGTTCGAATCCTGCATCGGGCATGGATGTGTGTGATGTCCTTAGGTTAGTTAGGTTTAAGTAGTTCTAAGTCTAGGGGACTGATGACCTCAGATGTTAAGTCCCATAGTGCTTAGAGCCATCATCTAGATGTATGCCTATTACACATTAAGACCCTCTTCAACTTTCGGCGGTATCTGTCAGTCAACAGACGAGGCCGGCCTGTACAGTTTTGTGCTGTACGTGTCCCTTCACGTTTCCACTTCACTGTCATATCGGAAACAGTGGACCTAGTGATGTTTAGGAGTATGGAAATCATATTAACAGAATCTTCCGTAGGTTCTTGGTAGAACAACATTATAATAAATGAAAAGCACCAGTTTGCTTTTCTTCTACAATATTACTTTTATTGTAAACCGGTTTTCGGCTTACAAGACCATATTCAGATATTTACTGAGTATTATCACCAAAGAAGTTAAATGTTAGCAGACAACATTGGAAGAGAAGTAACACATCTAGACTAATGTAGGAACATATAGTAAGTAACATTTTTGCAATGAAAAAGTGAAAACTGAACTATACATGAATAACAATGGAGTTGACAAGAAAACCTCTAGCACAAAATAGGAATAGCTTGCCTACATAACAGTTTCTATTAACAAACAAAACTAATAAAATAAAAGAAAATTAGGCTTCATCAGGAGGTATGAAACATGGAGAGTGATACACAACAAATTAAAAGAAGAGACAGTTATCAATGTAAATACAGAATACATAAGGAAATTAAGCAATATCAATAAGATAAACAGAAATTAATAAATGCAGGAAAATAGAGGTGTGTGAGGGAACCTACAGTCTAAGCGTGTGGTGATACTGCATTTTAACATTAACATTATAATCAAAGCAGTGGCTGTGTAACAGTTTTCACTAAATAAATGAGTAAAGTAAAATACGAACAGTATCTGAGACAACTACAAGGGGTGTTAAACATGGACAGTAATACCAGTTAAAAGAAAGCCTTAACTATTGAAACTACAGTCTATGTGGAATACAAAGACAACTTCAAGAAAACAAAACAACTTAATGAATACAGGAAAATGGGAATATGTAGGAAGAGAGTGGGAAGTAATGAACAACAAAGATGGTTATATGAAGTTTAGGAGAGGGGAAGTGTTGAGCTGTGTCTGGTCATTTAGGATGAGATCTGGACTGTGAGCAAGGTGTTTGTTAATTTCCAGGAAATCTCGCGTACAGGCGTATGGCACGACACCCAATTACCTGACCAAGTTCGAAGTCCGTTAGTTCCGTGGAGCGCCCCATTCTGCTCTCTCACGATGTCTAATGACTACTGAGGTCGCTGATATGGAGTACCTGGCAGATGGTGGCAGCACAATGCACCTAATATGAAAAGCGTATGTTTCTGGGAGGGTCTGGATACTTTTGATCACATAGTGTATATGGTCCTTCCATATTTCTGCTTTTCCTTTTTTGCTTAGGACTGATGTTCCATCTTGGTATTCATATAGATTGTTCTCTTTTCTCCAAATGTATGTTTCCTGTAAGCGGAATTTATCTTTCCCCTAGTGATAAATGCTTCTAAAACCCTACATTTGTGCTCTAGCTATTTCTGGTTAGCCATTTTGCACTTCTTGTCAGTCTCAGTTTTTAGACAATTCCCTGTCGGCTGCTTCATTCATTACGTTTTTATATTTTTTCCTTTCATCATTACATTCAGTATCTCTTGTGTTACCCAAGGATTTGTACTAGCCCTCGTATTTTTACCTACTTGATCGTCTGCTACCTTACTATTTTATATCTCAAGCCTACCCATTCTTCTTCTACTGTATTCCTTTCCTCTGTTCTTGTAAATCGTTCCCTAATGCTCCCTCTGAAACTTTCTACAACCTCTGGTACTTTCAGTCTGTTCAAATTCCTTCTCCTAAAATTCCTACCTTTTTGCAGTTTCTTCAATTTTGATACCTGTCTTACACCCTTTTTAATTCGAGTGCATTGTTCTTGGTCTTCTAGTTATATTGTTCCCTCTTAGTTCTTGTACACACTTTATACTGCCTGTCTTTTCCTATAGCTCATCCCTATTTTTCTCAGAATTTATAACATATTGCACCATTTTATATTATTCAGTACTTTTTCCTGGTGGAAAAATCTTTTGAGCTTGTCTTGATTTTTCTTCAGACTTGCTTCATTATCAACCGCAACCTCAGAACTCCCACTCTGGCGTCTTTACCTTTCCTAAAGCCAAACTGATTGTCCTGTAACAGATCCCCAATTGTCTTTTCCATTCTTCTGTATGTAATTTTTGTCAGCAGCTTGAACGAATGAGCTGTTAGGCTGATTGTGCAATAATTCTCGCACTTGGCAGTCCTTGCAGTGTTAGGAATTGTTTGGATGATGTTTCTCCGAAAGTCTGATGGTATATCGTCAGTCTCATACATTCTACACACCAACGTGAACAGTCGTTCCTGCTAGTGACAAATTCACCTAGCGGATAAGTACTTGTAATGATTCCTTAATAATGTTAAGAGCTTATTGCCGCCAGCCGCAAGTGGTCTTATAACACCGGAATACTTGCTTTCAGTGCAAACAGGCAATCCTCTATTTCGTAATCTCATATTCCTGACATTAGTGGGCTGCAGTTCCTTTTTGCGAACTAAAAGCAGTAAGAAAAGCTTTATACGTAAAATACGCGGTAAAAGATCGTGGATTGCATTTGCGAATATTTTGCAACACAATAGAATGTATTGACGTTAATCGACTGTAGTCCGATTTAATATCTCTGGTATGATACCAGAGACCAGTTCAATCATTAATCACACACTAGCGTAGCTTCTTGTGTGTAAAGTAAAGCATACGCCGGCCTTAAAATTGCTCTAAGTCACTTCAGAATGTATTTGTGTAGCACAATCAGTCTGCGATTATATTCTGAGTCACAAACACTATAATACTCTTCAGAGTTCCTCTGTCTTTTTTGCTATGTATACCTATTAGGATTTATGAAATCGCGAGTCTATTAGAGATATCTTTTACTGAAGTCTCATCAAAGCAACGATATTAAAACTCCGATAAGCGATTCCATAGCGATGTATGTTGTTATTTGATAAGACATATACAATTCTCTCGCAACTTCTCTCAATAGCTGGCGTTGAAACATTATTCATCTAACACGTCACCGAAATCTTTAATGACCAGACAAATCCGCAAAACCACGTAATGAGTTACGTACGTTTTGCAATAGCAAAATTCGGTAAAGTCAGAGATATTGTTTTATATTTCGTATTCGTAATGCCTAAGAATGTATTTCCTATAAGACGTCAGTATGAGAATCTTCGCTTAAATCTTTGAACTGTCGAAGTATTTTGAACTAAATAATATATTTTTTTTCATTATATCTGCTCAGTGCTTCGGATCTCCACATTACTTCTCTTCATAATCATCTCCTGTCACTACTAATCATACAACGAAGACTTTTAAAAAAGAAGAACTTTTTAATGATCCTCTCGCTAGCTCAGACAGAGCAGTATAAATAACATTTTTACATTTGATTGTATTTCAATTTTAATCAAAGGAATAGTACAATGTCTTCCGACTTTCGGATTGCAGTATCGCTCATAGTCAGCTAGAACACCTTGTCACCTCTCATGATGAAGAAAAAAAAAAAACATTATCAACGTAATTACACAAACATATACCAGTACTTAGCTGCTGTCACTAAGCGGAAATTTTGTGGTGCATCGTCCTAAGAATGTTTCATGTCTAAACGTTAAAGTAGCATTACTAATATTCAGAGATGTATACAAGCGTATCAGCATTCAACACTATTTGGTTCTATGAAGGACATCACTCTAATTGTGTATAACTCAAACTGCAGAAGAAACTACAGCATTCAAAGTTATGTACAGCTCAATTATTAAGTGTACATACTGTAAAGAAACTTATGTATGTGTTACCATTTTGTATATGTCTGATTGTATTTATTGGTCACCCCAACTACCGATGCAACAGTTCTCTATGTATTTCTTTACTGCAACAACGATTGCAAACGAAATAAAACAGTTATGCCGACTGACATCATACATAATGTTATGTACGTGCTGTAACAACTGCCGCAAGAATGACAGCGGACTTGATCTCGATTCTGAGAAGTACAATAAACTTCTCTGCAATAGTGAACTAAGAGGTATCAGAAACTCCATTACTTAAAAGTGGCAAATTATGATTTCATATCGATCTTTTGAACCTGTTTCTAAGCTTTTGTCATTTAAGTGTTTCAGTTGTTTGCGGAAATTCGCACGGAGCGAATTGCATTTCTCTCGATGTCGGCTACATCGGAAGTATATTGTGCAGTACCACCATCACACGATAAAACATAATGCGCCATATAGTGCCTGAGAGTCAATATTTTTTAAGCTCTACGTAAACCGTCGATACCGATTAAAGACGGTAAATATTATTGCGCAATCTCAGTACAATGAAACCTCGGTATTTCCAGCTCCTACAATCCGAGCTTCCATTTAATCAAATGTGAATGACGGATGACTACCGTACTATGTTTAAGAGTAATCAAAATAATATAGCGGATAAAATCGGAAATACGGAGGGAGTGTGTGTGATGAGCAGCCGAGTTGCGAGCGCATACAGTGTTTACAAGTGGGCCCGCTATTGTTGTTTTACCCGCCCACAGTCAGCCAGTGCCCCGATTTTTAAGGAGTGGTTTTTTTGTCACGTATGTACCAGAAACAAGAAAAAATAATAAGCAAGAAAGTACCACTCAAGGCAATCCTTACACTAGACAACGCAGGATGTCACCCCGAAGCTGAAGAACTTCATAGTGGAGTCATTTACGCAATTATTGTACCTCCCAATGCTACTATCCTTCTCTAGCTAATGGACCAAGGAACGCTTGATAGAAGCTGCCCTGAAAGAAAAAAAAATTAATAATAATTTGAAGAACGTTGTCTACTGGGTTGCAGAAGACTGAGCTCATTTAAAAATCAGTAACAATAAAAAGGCCTCGGTAACGTTTCTTAGAGAAATGTAATGAAACCGAAACGTAATTAAAGCTGCAATGCGTATAAGAAGAAAACGAAAATGATCTCGTTGTGGATGTGACATTACAGACTACAATGTAATGAAAATTTAGTTGAACTAAGACGATTACTGAGAAGTGACCGACAGAGCTATTGTGGAAATGTTAAATGAAGGAAACAGAAATTCTAGTGATAAAAAGAAAGAGGACGATGTTGGTGCCAACAAAGTGAGACCTACTGTGGAACGACAGCATCAGTATTACCACTTCCGTACGTGGAGCAACAGAATGTAGTGACACCAGCTGACATTACGCTTCTGCGAAGACGGAAGTCTTTGTTGCTAAAACAGGCGTTCTTCACAATAAACTACTGATTCATTTTTTCGATAGTATAAGTACAGTATTAACAGCTGTACAGCAGTTTAGAATCTGTATTTCTAACACAAACTCTAAGCACACTGTAAAACAAAAAAATAAGTGAGGCACCACGAAGATATTACCCTAATGGGACGGAAATTGGCAGATGCGTTGTACGGGCACAGAAAAACAAATGAGTACAATTTCAGAAAAACTGGATGATTTATTCAGGAGAAAGAGCTTTACGAAAAAGTAAGTCAGTAAGACGGTGATTCACTTATAACACTTATGCAAACAGTTATTCGGATTGACATTGAGTGCTAGAGGTACTGGATGTCTTCGTAAGGAATATCGTACCAAATTCCGTCCAATTGGCGCATCAGATAGTCAAAATCCCGAGCTGGTTGGAGGATTCTGCCCATGGTGGTCCACATGTTCTCAGTCTGGGACAGCTGTCGACTTCTCTGGTCAAGGTAGCACCAAGACAAGCAATAGAAACTCTCGCCGTGTGCCAGTGGGCATTGTCTTGCTGAAATGTAAGCCCTGGATTGCTTGGCATGAAGGGCAATATCATCGACATACCGTTGTGCTGTTAAGGTGCCGCGGATGACAACGAAAGGGGTCCTGCTATGGAATGAGATGGTACCCCAGATCATTAGTCCTGTTTTTTAGGCCGTATGTCGGGCGACGATCATGTTGCTAAATTTCCTTTACTTTACATCTATGGTCAACAAATTTTAATGTCATCAGACTACCGGTTTCAGTCTATAATGACCATCTTCAGATCTGTTTTATAAAAACATGTCCTAATATAAAACAGATCTGTAGATGGTCATTATGGACCGAAACCTGTAGTCCGGCGACATAAAAATTTGTTGACCAAAAACGTGAAGTAAAGGAAAGTTATTCTGCTTCCGAGTCACTGTTCAATTCGCGACCATGTCTCAGCTTGTGAATCTTGTTGCTATGTCTCTCTGTGATTTCCCCAGACACATCTTCGGTAGTCATCAGGACTAACTTCGAATTTGGACTGCCGGCCCTGTGACCGAGCGGTTCTAGGCGCTTCAATCCCGAACCGCTCGAGTACTACGGTTGTAGTTTCGAATCGTGCCTCGGTCATGGATGTGTGTGATGTCCTTAGGTTAGTTAGGTTTAAGTAGTTCTAGTGGACTGATGACCTCAGATGTGAAGTCCCATAGTGCTCAGAGCCAATTGAACCATTTTGAATCTGTACTCTTCAATGAAGACAATTCGGCTCCGTTTAACGAGATTTCAGGCGTGTCTGGAGAGGACCCAGCAGAGGTGGGATACCAACCTGACCGTCGCCAGCCGTATGGACAGACAACCTGGACTGACAACTTAGGGTGGGATTTCTTTTCATAGCAGGACCCCTTTGGTTGACATCCATGGAATGGCGGCACGTTGACAATATTCTACACCCTGCTCTGTTGCCCTGCATGGCAAGCCATCCCAGTCTTGCCTTTCATCAAGATAATGTCCACCTGCACATGGCGAGCCTTTCTACTGCTTGTCTTTATGGTTGTCGAACCCTCCCTTGCCCAGCAAGGTAGAAGGATCTCTGCCCAGTCGAGAACGATAGGAGCAATGTAGGATGGGCCCTCGAACCAGCTCCGGATTTTAGCGATATAACGTGCCACTTGGACAGCATTTGGCACAGTATCCTTCAAGAGGAAACTCCAGTACCTCTAGCACCCAGTGCCAAGCCAAATAAGTAATTGCCTAAGGACTCGAAATATACCTATGTATTATTGACTTGCTCAAATCGGGAAGCTCTTTCTCTTGAATAAATCATCCAGTTTTTCTGAAAATGGTGTACATGTACATCATATACAGCGATTTCCGTCCATTTCGGATAATTCATCCGTGGCGCATCGTTTTTTACTTTCTCTTTTCTTTTTTTTTGCCTTAGAATGTAATACGTTAACCGATGAAATAACTTTGTCTTCTGTAACAATACCGCGAGCATGAAACACTGGCTCTGTTTTTAAATGAAGGATCTCAAAAAAATTCACTCTTCACCTAATTCGTGTATTCCCAAATTCAAGTTCACTCCCAATTACTTCCAATTACAGAGGTCTTACCGTATTGCACAGTAAGTATTGAGCGTCTGAGGGAACCAGTTTCGTCAGTGTACAGATGGAGCAACATGGGGAAGAGGCTACGACACTGGCTGAGTCCCTTATCAGACACTGCTTCGCTTGTCACAACAGCTGTCAGGTTTCTGGACAGTTTGCTGATAGCTTTCCGCTCGCCATGTTTTGTCTCACGAACAGCTAGCTCTCTGCGCTGACAAGACTTCAGCTGATAGCTGACGCGGCTGTGACGGCGGCCGATCGGTTCGACCTCCGCCAGTCGATACGGGCTCACGTCAGAGCGTTTCTGACCCGCCTGTGGGCGGCGCTGCCTGCCGCACGGTTCCGTGTTGGGTCCACCGCAAAAGCCGCCTCCCTTTACTCGCAAGCGGACTGCACAGCGATCGGATTTTTGAAACTTTTAAGTTTCCGTACCTCAGTCGATGAAAACGGAACCCATGTAAGGTCACTTTGCTGACCATCTGTCTATCTGTTTGCCTGACTGTTGAGAACCCTTTTTTCACATGAACTAGTAGAGGCATTAAGTTGAAATTTATATCACATATTAAGACCTATGATCCCTTGGCAGTTTAAAAAACTTCAAGCTTCTCAGTCAATGCAATCAAAAGATATAGTCATTTATGTCACATATTTTGCTAGATGCGAACCCACCTATAGTCTACTACTCGTTAATCTATTATCACGAAGTTTGGCAAGAGGCAATGCTTCACAGTACAAGTAAAGGAAAAAAATTCGAAAATTGTTAATCTGTAATCATATCGCGAGGAAAAAAACTTTTTGTTATCTGACTCTTTGACCGTCCATCAGTTAAGACCCCTTTTCTTCAGGAAAGGGTACACGTATCGACTCCAACTTTATGTCGCATACTAAGTTCTACAGTCCCTAGGCAGTGTATAAATTTAATATTTTAAGTCAATACAATCAAAAGATATGGCCATTTAAATCACATAGTTTGGTACTCGAAGACTCACTATAGGGTAATTTTCATTGAATTAAATTATGAAATTTCGCAAGAACAAGGTTTTTCGGTACAAATGAAGATAAAAGTCCGAAAACTATTGATATGTAGCTATATCGCTGGAAAAAAAAAATTGTCATTTGTTATGTGTCTGTCAACCCGCGTGTTAAGACCCATTACCCACGGAAACAGGTACACGTTTCAAGTTGAAATTTATGTCGCTTTCTAATGTCTATGGTCCGTTGGAGGTGCTAGAAACGTAAGCTTCTAAGTCAATGCAGTTAAAAGATACTCCAATTTTGTTACATATTTTGAGACTCGCAGACTCGCTCATCAAAACTAGCGGGGTACTTCCCTTTGACCTAGAATCATGAAATTTGGCAAGAAGCAAGGTTTCATCGTACAAGTAAAGATAAAAATCCGAAAACTGTTAATATGTAATTACATCATACATACATTTTTTGTCGTTCGTTATCTGATTGTCTTTCCGCCCGCCTGTTAAAACCCCTTTTCTTCAGAAACAAATACTCGTATCAAGTTGAAATTTGTGTCACATTCTAAGGTCTATAGGCTCTTGGAGGTGTAATAAATGTAAACTTCTAAGTCAATGCAGTCAAAAGATTCGGCGATCTACATCCCAATTTTGATACTCGCAAAGGCAAGGCAAACCGAAACAATCCGTGGTCGGACTGGAATTCGTTCCGCAAACTTTCGGTTTCATGGCGAGCGCTTTACTGCTAGATCAATTTTTTTACTTTTTTTTACTTTTATTTATTATTTCTTGTACCAGGTCCCGCGTGTATCATTATAGAAGTCACCCCCTTGCAGGCGTTTCATAGAGACTCGTACAGCATAGAATTGGATGTAAAACTTTATCTACTAAGTTCCTCGCTGAAACTCGAAAAATGTGTTATTTATGTAGTGGAACATAACTATAAATGAGGAAACCTTGCTTATAGGCTGTCCTATGCAGAGTTTTTATCCATTATTCAGGGTCAAGTTAAAAGGTTCACCTGCGCAGTTGTGACCGTCGTCGGCGAGGTGCAGTCTTCATGTCCTAGCTCCGCTCTCCGGCAACGTCCATGGGAAACAGCATGCTAGCCGCGCGTTCTGTTTTCCCCGCATCGACTTCGTTAATCGAGTTTTCCCGGCCAGCGAAGCACGGGAAATTGCGTTTACAGGCACGAGCTTGATGGCGCTGCCAAATGCAATTTCTCCGCAGCGAGCAGCGTGATGTGAGCCAAACCGTGACCGTACTTTCGAAAGCTCGCTCTTTTCATAATCTATTAGCGAAATTGTGTTCTGCATGTGGCAGGCTGCTGACTCAGTGTCGCCTACCGTAACTTCATTGAAAGCTCTCAGCCATTAATGACGTTCTGCACATCATAGCTATAGCACCCCTATAAATCTGTGCTATTGTTTCACCTTTCTCTTTCGTTCCCTCTTCCTCTTCACCTAACTCATTCAGACCGACTCGTTCGCTCTCCCTCAAAAAACGTGCAGATTCACACACACACACACACACACACACACACACACACACACACACACACACACACATACAGGGTGTTTCAAAAATGACCGGTATATTTGAAACGGTAATAAAAACTAAACGAGCAGCGATAGAAATACACCGTTTGTTGCAATATGCTTGGGACAACAGTACATTTTCAGGCGGACAAACTTTCGAAATTACAGTAGTTACAATTTTCAACAACAGATGGCGCTGCAAGTGATGTGAAAGATATAGAAGACAACGCAGTCTGTGGGTGCGCCATTCTGTACGTCGTCTTTCTGCTGTAAGCGTGTGCTGTTCACAACGTGCAAGTGTGCTGTGGACAACATGGTTTATTCCTTAGAACAGAGGATTTTTCTGGTGTTGGAATTCCATCGCCTAGAACACAGTGTTGTTGCAACAAGACGAAGTTTTCAACGGAGGTTTAATGTAACCAAAGGACCGAAAAGCGATACAATAAAGGATCTGTTTGAAAAATTTCAACGGACTGGGAACGTGACGGATGAACGTGCTGGAAAGGTAGGGCGACCACGTACGGCAACCACAGAGGGCAACGCGCAGCTAGTGCAGCAGGTGATCCAACAGCGGCCTCGGGTTTCCGTTCGCCGTGTTGCAGCTGCGGTCCAAATGACGTCAACGTCCACGTATCGTCTCATGCGCCAGAGTTTACACCTCCATCAATACAAAATTCAAACGCGGCAACCCCTCAGCGCCGCTACCATTGCTGCACGAGAGACATTCGCTAACGATATAGTGCACAGGATTGATGACGGCGATATGCATGTGGGCAGCATTTGGTTTACTGACGAAGCTTATTTTTACCTGGACGGCTTCGTCAATAAACAGAACTGGCGCATATGGGGAACCAAAAAGCCCCATGTTGCAGTCCCATCGTCCCTGCATCCTCAAAAAGTACTGGTCTGGGCCGCCATTTCTTCCAAAGGAATCATTGGCCCATTTTTCAGATCCGAAACGATTACTGCATCACGCTATCTGGACATTCTTCGTGAATTTGTGGCGGTACAAACTGCCTTAGACGACACTGCGAACACCTCGTGGTTTATGCAAGATGGTGCCCGGCCACATCGCACGGCCGACGTCTTTAATTTCCTGAATGAATATTTCGATGATCGTGTGATTGCTTTGGGCTATCCGAAACATACAGGAGGCGGCGTGGATTGACCTCCCTATTCGCCAGACATGAACCCCTGTGACTTCTTTCTGTGGGGACACTTGAAAGACCGAGTGTACCGCCAGAATCCAGAAACAATTGAACAGCTGAAGCAGTACATCTCATCTGCATGTGAAGCCATTCCGCCAGACACGTTGTCAAAGGTTTCGGGTAATTTCATTCAGAGACTACGCCATATTATTGCTACGCATGGTGGATATATGGAAAATATCGTACTATAGAGTTTCCCAGACCGCAGCGCCATCTGTTGTTGACAATTGTAACTACTGTAATTTCGAAAGTTTGTCTGCCTGAAAATGTACTGTTGTCCCAAGCATATTGCAACAAACGGTGTATTTCTATCGCTGCTCGTTTAGTTTTTATTACCGTTTCAAATATACCGGTCATTTTTGAAACACCCTGTATATATATATATATATATATATACAAGGTAAAAAAATTAACGTTCTCAAAATCAGAAACATTCGTTATATTTACAGTATTGCAGTACTGCATAATTAAATGCCTGATGTTCAGTATCGATCTGCTACACAGCCTGGCAAAAAAATTCATCACACAGAAGACATTGACAGATGTCAATGTATTTTTTTACACGTACACACGATCGGGGGTTATGTGAATGATTAAAAATGGTTCAAATGGCTCTGAGCACTATGGGACTTAACTACTGTGGTCATCAGTCCCCTAGAACTTAGAACTACTTAAACCTAACTAATCTAAGGACATCACACACATCCATGCCCGAGGCAGGATTCGAACCTGCGACCGTAGCGGTCACGCGGTTCCAAACTGACGCGCTTAGAACCGCACGGCCACACCGGCAGGCTATGAATGATTAGACTCGCAGTTCCCTGTGACAGGTAGAACGGCCATCACAATGCTTTACTGTATTAGTGTTGTTCGTATTTAGTATTGTTCCAAGGTCCGGAACGGATACGGACTGAAGTGCCAAAGAAACTGGTGTACCTGCCTAATATCATGAAGGCCCCCGCGATCACGCAGAAGTGCCGGAACACGACGTGGCATAGACTCGGATAATGTTTGGAGTAGTGCTGGAGGGAATTGCCCTCATGAATCCTGCAGGGCTGTCCATAAATCCGTAAGAGTACGAAGGTAAGGAGACCTCTTCTGAACAGCTAGTTGCAAGGCATTCCAGATGTGCACAATAATGTTCATGTCTGGGGAGTTTGTTGGCAGGCGGAAGTGTTTAAACTCAGAAGAGTGTTCCTGGAGGCACTCTGTAGTTATTCTAGACGTGAGAGGGTGTCGCATTGTCCTGCTGGAATTGCCCAAGTCTTCGGAATGCACAATGGCCATGACTGGATGCAGGTGATCAGACAAAATGCTTACGTATGTTTCAGCTGTCTGAGTCGTATCTAGGCGTATAAGGTCTCCCATATCACTCCAACTGCACACGCCCCACTCCACGACAGAGCTTCCTCCACCTTGAACATTCCCCTGCTGACATGAGGGATTCATGGGTTCATGAGGTTATCTCCATACCCGTACACGTCCATCCGCTCGATACAATTTGAAACGAGACTCGTCCTGGCAGGCAACATGTTTCCAGTCATCAACAGAACAACATCGGTTTTGACGGGCCCAGGCGAGGCGTAAAAACCTCGTGTCGTGCAGTCATCAGAGACACACGAGTGGGCTTTCGGCTCCGAAAGCTCATATTGACGCTTGTTGATGGCCCAGCATTGAAATCTGCAGCAATTTTCAGAAGGGTTGCACGTCTGTCACAATGAACGAATCTCTTCAGTCGTCGTTGGTCCAGTTCTTGCAGGACGTTTTTCTTGCCGTAGCACGTCGGAGATTCAGTGTTTTGCCGTATTCCTGATATTCACGGTACACTAGTGAAATGGTCGTGCGAGTAAATCCCCCCTTCATCGCTACCCTGGGGATGCTGTGGCCCATCGCTCGTGCGCCGACTATAACACCACGTTCACACTCACTTAAATCTTGATAACCTGCCATTGTAGCAGCAGTAACGGATCTAACAACTGCGCCAGGCCCTTGTTGTCTGATATAGACGTTGCCGATCGTAGCGCTGTATTCTGCCTGCTTACATACCTGTATATTTGAATGTGCATGCCTATACCTGTTTTTTTTTGGCACTTCAGTGTATAAGTGAACAGCGTCACATGTTGAGTGATCACCATATAGGACGCAGAGTTGCTGTGTACTTGTCTGAGACAGCGTTATCAACACCTTACAGAGTTTGAAAGGGTCGTCATTGTAGGATTCCATTTGCCTGACTGGTCGAATCGTGCAGTATCGAGATTTTCGCGGCTTTCAAGGGTGATGATGGGCTGATGTTGGACTGCATGAGAAAGTGAGGACAGGCATATTCAGCTTTGCGACGGACATCTGCCCACCACAATAGAGGGTCGCCGTATTGTATAGCAACCACACTGTAACTCTTTGACAACTGCGCCTGTCATCTGAGAATGGTTAATGGACTCCCTAAACGTTCTGTGTCACCTCATCAGAGACTAGCTGCAGCCAGATTGGGAAATTACTGACTCATCCATAGGTTACAACACAACACAAACGGCTACGTTTTGAGTGGTACCGTGGATTTCTCCAGCAGTGAATAGTGGTGCTACACTAGTTCAGATCCCATTGTCTGCGAGTATGGTGACGATCTGCGGTGGGAGGCACAGTGGCGTTACTTCTGGCTTCATGGCGTGAGAAGGCATCGGGTATGGCTTCAGGTCATTGTTGGTTGTGACTGATGGGACACTGACGACTTATGGTACATCACAGACAACCTGAATCACTATATGTATCACCTCATGTGGCAGCATTGTGGTGCCATTATTCAACAGGACAATGTATGTCCACACGTAGTACGAGGTGCATTCAAGTTCTAAGGCCTCCGATTTTTTTCTAATTAACTACTCACCCGAAATCGATGAAACTGGCGTTACTTCTCGACGTAATCGCCCTGCAGACGTCCACATTTTTCACAACGCTGACGCCATGATTCCATGGCAGCGGCGAAGGCTTCTTTAGGAGTCTGTTTTGACCACTGGAAAATCGCTGAGGCAATAGCAGCACGGCTGGTGAATGCGCGGGCACAGAGAGTGTCTTTCATTGTTGGAAAAAGCCAAAAGTCACTAGGAGCCAGGTCAGGTGAGTAGGGAGCATGAAGAATCACTTCAAAGTTGTTATCACGAAGAAACTGTTGCCAACGTTAGCTCGATGTGCGGGTGCGTTGTCTTGGTGAAACACTACACTCGCAGCCCTTCCCGGACGTTTTTGTTGCAGTGCAGGAAGGAATTTGTTCTTCAAAACATTTTCGTAGGATGCACCTGTTACCGTAGTGCCCTTTGGAACGCAATGGGTAAGGATTACGCCCTTGCTGTCCCAGAACATGGACACCATCATTTTTTCAGCACTGGCGGTTACCCGAATTTTTTTTGGTGGCGGTGAATCTGTGTACTGCCATTGAGCTGACTGGCGCTTTGTTTCTGGATTGAAAAATGGCATCCACGTCTCATCCATTGTCACAACCGACGAAAAGAAAGTCCCATTCATGCTGTCGTTGCGCGTCAACATTGCTCGGCAACATGCCACACGGGCAGTCGTGTGGTCGTCCGTCAGCATTCATGGCACCCACCTGGATGACACTTTTCGCATTTTCAGGCCGTCATGCAGGATTGTGTGCACAGAACCCACAGAAATGCCAACTCTGGAGGCGATCTGTTCAACAGTCATTCGGCGATCCCCCAAAACAATTCTCTCCACTTTCTCGATCATGTCGTCAGACCGGCTTGTGCGAGCCCAAGGTTGTTTCGATTTGTTGTCACACGATGTTCTGCCTTCGCACTTTCGACACATCCATAACTCCATCACCACATGTCTCCTTCAACTGTCGATGAATTTCAATTGGTTTCACACCACGCAAATTCAGAAAACGAATGATTGCACGCCGTTCAAGTAAGGAAAACGTCGCAATTTTAAGTATTTAAAACAGTTCTCATTCTCGCCGCTGGCGGTAAAATTGCATCTGCCGTACGGTGCTGCCATCTCTAGGACGTATTGACAATGAACGTGGCCTCATTTTAAAACAATGCGCATGTTTCTATCTCTTTCCAGTCCGGAGAAAAAAAATCAGAGGCCTTAGAACTTGAATGCACCTCATATGTGTCTTTACGACCTGTCTGAATGTTTTGAGGTACTCTTGTGGCCAGAAAGTTCACCATATCTATTTCTGATAGAACATGAGTCAAACAAACTACAGTGTGTACTCCATCTTAGTCCAAGTATCCAGGATATCAAGAACCGGTTACAACAGTAGTCGGCCAGCTGTGCCTCAGGAGAGGACACAACAGCTTTATCCATGCTTTCCTATCAAATCGTTCCATACATCCAGAATGAAGGCGGTGTATCTTAATAGTGATAAATGGGCTCATACAACCAAGTTCTTTGTAAATCTGACTCATGTCCTGTCAACCAATGAAATTTCATTTCGTTGCCTCCTGTCCTTCTGGGTGCTTAAAATTTTAGCAGTTGGTGTACTATCTTTCAGTCACACACTAATATTGTTCAGTCAGTTTCATTGTTGACTAGAAGAAACTCCCTCACAGGAGGAAGATATGCTAAAATAATAATATATAGTGTCTCTCTCTTCCAACTCCAGTAAAGCATAGATGTAAGGTTTCTACACAAGCTCGCCAACATAATGGTTAATATTAGTTTCTGTGGAGGACACTTAAACCACAATGCATATTCTAAATATGTAGGCGCAATAGTTAGTCATCTCGTGACATTTAGGAAACGTGTAGAAATGACTGGACAAAAAATTACAACTGATAACAACCTGGCAGGAACCAGTTTGGGAGCACAAACAGACACTTTACGTACAGCAGCACAATCTGTCGTGTACTCTGTTGTCGAATAATGCACTCCAGTGCATGCTAAAAATTGTCACATCAACAAGATTGAAGTCCAACTAAAGGGCACAGTTCGAATTGTCACTGGCAGTCTAAAGTCAACATCAGTTTCATGCCTTCACGTCTTGCCTACTGCGGATAGCAACATCAGATCTCAGATAACAACAGACATTTGACTGAGAATGGAAATAATTATGAAAAATCAGCCTCGATTGTACAAACTACCTAGTGTTTACCTAGGTTTCAGCGTGAGTGACCACGCCTTCTTCAGAACAAATATAAAACAGCTTGCCTAAATAGGCACAGTCAAAACCTAAAATCAACACCTACAGCGGCAAGACCCCATAAAATTTTTTACAAATACACGGTACATATGTACCAAGTCAATAATATTACTTATCTCAACCCAGGAAGGAGGAAGAGGTGGACACAGAAAGCGAAGGAGGGATATTGTTAAAAAAATGTGTCAAATGCATACATGGATGACGCCACGTGGAAAACGATGGTTATAAAATAAAATAAACTATAGTTGTCGACAACTTACTTTACGAAAATCACGTAAATGAATATCTGAGTTTTCCTCCTCATCAAGAGCATTTGGCTCGACCAAAGGGCCGTCTAAGGGCATCTACAGCTCAAACATCCATTGCGACTCATGTTTCTACCTGTTACTTTCGAATAAATACTATAAAACAGAGTCACCAGTGGAAAGGGTATGGAGAGAAGAATGCGATGTCCTGTTGGAATATGCCATTTGGTAACCTGCGTGTGAAGGATATGACATCAAGGTTTATCATTTAGGCACGCACTAACAAGTGTTCACTCAACATTCAAGAATTGACGAATTAATCCTACTGCTATGTCCACAGGATAATTTCAGGAATTGAAAAAGCGTGGGTCTCTAGAATAAATTTTTCCTGTGATTTTTCGCCATGTCGTCTAAAGACACATCGGAGTCTATCTGAGCACCACAGACGGAAGCGAGACTAGTCACTGAACACCACAGAATGGCGCTCGTGACTCCATTGATTCTGGTTCTAGACTACGGAAGCCTCTGCTGCTTGTGGTACGCTGTGAGGTGTAAACAATGCATAGACACTGGAGATTTGCAGCTAGCTTTCAGTAATCTGTTCCCAAGTGTCCTTGGTGACACACTGTAATCGTTTCTTCCCTATGCTGAAAATAAGCTCGCGTAACGCTGAAATTTTAATCACTCTGTCCCACTGCTATTGAAATACTTCAATAAGAGTTTGGTGGCGTTCGATCAAGGAGTTACTGGTATGACACTGCGTTCTCATCAGTGTACCAGATAGTTATATGAGAGACGGTCAAATTAAAACCGAATACCTGACACAACTCAATCACGGATGTTTATCCCTTAGGGAGACGAGACGATCAGTTCCTATTTTGTAGAATGAGGTCGGCCACTGACGGATCCACAAACGCGCCCATTCTTGCATTTCCTCGACCGACTGAAATCGACGTTTTCCCTCAGGTCGCCAAAGGTGTGAAAATTACAGGGTGAAAGATCCTGGCTGTACAGAGGACGTTGTAGCATTTCCCAACCAAACTGCCAAAGTGTAGCCTTTGTTCGACTGGCATCTGGGGGTGGGCGTTGTCATGCATCAGGATCGTTCCAACAGCCCGAGGGCAAACGGCAGAGCCAACAGTGGAAACAGCCTACATCTCAAAAGAGACCCAAAGCTGTTTACACAAGCTCTGGTAAGGTCAGTATGACCTCTTCCTTCGATTGCAGTGGCCCCCTGTTTGTTGATTTTCTCGAGCGTCGAACGACAATCAATGCACAGCTCCATGAACACAATTTGCAGAAACTGTGACACACCATAAAGGCAAAACACCCAGGAATGCCTTTGGATGGAATCATCCTGTTGCATGATAACTCCCGCCCTCACTCTGCCAATAGGACGATGAAAGCTCTGCTTCAGTGATGTGATTGGGAAACAGTACAATATCCTCTGTTCAGCGCGAATGTTTCCACATATTTGGCGACCTGAAGAAAGACATGCGCAGGCGTCGATTTCAGTCGGACGAGGAAGTGCAAGAGTGGGTGCAGTTCTGAATCCATCGGCAGCCGACTGTATCCTACAAAACAGACATTGATCGTCTCGTCTCCCACTGGGATAAATTCGTGACTACTTTTCAACGGTACCATTCCATGATCCATTTGTGGGGAATGTTCCATTTCCATTTGACTAACCCTTAGAACTGAAGTGCAACTATTCATAGAGGTCCAGTGTAGGCTACAATTATCGTGTGGCAGCGAAACTTTGTAGATACGCTAATGCATTAATGCAAAACCGATTTACGCTGAAAAACATTAGTTCTTATTTAGGCCGCCAGCTGTGTACCATCTCGTCGACGTCTTCGGTGTTCATAGTGAATAAATTGTGTAACTGCTGGTTAAAATAAATTCAAAATTACCCCTATCTCATTTGTCAGACATCTTCTGCAGGAGTGCTTTCATAATCCATTAGATATGGATGTGTTTCTTGCATTCACGAGATCAGATTTGTACCTGATGGCTAGAATCTGAACTACACTATGGCCATTAAAATTGCTACACCACGAAGATGACGTGCTACAGACGCGAAATTTAACCGACAGGAAGAAGATACTGTGATATGCATATGATTAGATTTTCAGAGCATTCGCACAAGGTTGGCGCCGGTGGCGACACCTACAACGTGCTGACATGAGGAAAGTTTCCAACCGACTTCTCATACACAAACAGCAGTTGACCGGCGTTGCCTGGTGAAATGTTGTTGTGATGCCTCGTATAAGGACGAGAAATGCGTACCATCACATTTCCGACTTTGATAAAGTCGCGTTGGTCGAGATCCAATGACTGTTGGCAGAATATGAAATCGGTGGCATCAGGAGGGTAATACGGAACGCCGTGCTGGATCCCAACGGCCTAGTATCACTAGCAGTCGAGATGACAGGCATCTTATCCGCACGGCTGTAACGGATCGCGCAGCCACGTCTCTATCCCTGAGTCAGCAGATGGGGACCTCTGCAAGACAACAACCATTTGCACGAACAGTTCGACGACGTTTGCAGCAGCATTGACTATCAGCTCGGAGACCATGGCTGCGGTTACCCTTGACGCTGCATCACAGACAGGAGCGCCTGCGATGGTGTACTCAACGAGGAACCTGTGTGCACGAATGGCAAAACGTCATTTTTTCGGATGAATCCAGGTTCTGTTTATAGCATCATGATGGTCGCATCCGTGTTCGCGACATCGCGGTGAACGCACATTGGAAGCATGTATTCGTCATCGCCATACTGGCGTATCATCCGGAGTAATGGTATGGGGTGCCATTGGTTACATGTCTCGGTCACCTCTTGTTCGCACTGACGGCTCTTTGAACAGTGGACGTTATATATCAGATGTGTTACGGCCCGTGGCTCTACCCTTCAGTCGATCCCTGCAAAACCCTACATTTCAGCAGGATAATGCACGACCGCATGTTGCAGGTCCTGAACTGGCCTTTCTGGATACAGAAAATGTTCGACTGCTGCCCTGGCCAGCACATTCCCCAGATCTCTCACCAATTGAAAACGTCTGGGCAATGGTGGACGAGCAACTGGCTCGTCACAATATGCCAGTCACTACTCTTGATGAACTGTGGTATCGTGTTGAAGCTGCATGGGCAGCTGTACCTGTTCACGCCATCCAAGCTCTGACTCAATGCCCAGACGTATCAAGGCCGTTATTACGGCCAGAGGGGGTTGCTCTGGGTAATGATTTCTCAGGGTCTATGCACCTAAATTGCGTGAAAATGTAATCACATGTCAGTTCTAGTATAATATATTTGTCCAATGAATACCCGTTTATCATCTGCATTTCTTCTTGGTGTAGCAGTTTTAATGGCCAGTAGTGTAATTTTTTTCAGTGTAAATGGGTTCGGTGTTAACTCATTAGCACATCTACCAAGTTTCGATGTCACACGATATTTACACCCCTCATTGAACCCCGCCGAGCCGGGTAGCCGTGCGGCCTAGGACGTCTTGTCACGGTTCGCGCGGCTCCCCACGTCGGAGGTTCGAGTCCTCCCTCGGGCATGGGTGTATGTGTTGTCCTTAGCGTAAGTTAGTTTAGTTAGTGTTTAAGCCTAAGGACCGGTGACCTCAGCAGTTTGGTGCCATAGAACCTTACCACAAACTTCCAAATTTTCGATTGAACCTCTACACTTTAATTATAACCCACACCGAATTTCAAAGAAGTACAACTGCTCTGATAGAGTCTAACATTACTGTGACATATCGCTATGCGACATCAGTTCATGTCACGACCAACATAGTTTTCCATCACTTAGGCACTTTTGAGGAATGTTTGCTCGGAGAGACTGCTTCACAAACGGCGGTAACAGAGAAGGCTTAGTATGCCCTCTTGTAGCAACAGACAGCCCATCGGTAAAACTCATTGTGTCAATTACACCTACTTGTTGGTGGCCACACGATGGCGTCAGTCATTGCCTTTGTGTGTTGAAATGGGAGATGATCATCGCGTCGGCCTTGCCGCAGCCTGGATATAAAGTGGGTACGATAATCTGGCTTCTCTGTGCTTGCGTCTTACAACTTGATGCTCTGTTGCCAGTAGGAGCATGGGAGCGAAATCTGTTTTAGGCTCCGAAATTTCTCTTCATCCAATGAGATCGCGTCGGCATGTCTAGCGCAAGTTGTGGACGGAAATCGAAGTAACACGCTTCCAGTCTGGTACCAACTTCATAAAGGTGATATACGCATCTTGTATACAAAGTGAGCGGAAGTTTGCTTTCTTTTCCCCAATTTGTCGATAATTTTTTGGTATCTCTATGCTTCCACGTTGGCAGTAGTGTAGAGTGGGCCTCTTATAATGTATCCCTTCCTTCCTACTTGCAGCTATTGTCCATAATAAGTGAAGTCTTTTATGAAAAATGTGAGAGGAGCGAAGAAAACATTAAACTTTCTAGTTTACTCAGCTCATCATGTTGACTTGGCTCCAGTTCTTCCTGTCTAGGGATCTATTCTTGAAGCTGATATTCTCACATTTTAGATCCTCACGGTTGAATTGAACTAAATACTTTTGAAGATTGTTGTTGCAGAATTTTTGTTTTTACGTAAATATATTTTGTCACATTTTAATGTATCATACAGTCTTTTAATTTTTCACGTTAACGAAGTCGAAATTAGATGGTTCACACAAAAGTACAAAAATACGTCTGATCACATCAGAGGCGTGCTTAAGACTCTTACACTCTGCGGAAAAAACCATATTCCGAAGGGTTTACATAGTTTCTATTACATTATTACTTTCGATTATTATTTCATAAATGAATCCAGAAATAAACATTGAAACCAGTACAGTGTTGCGTAATTAATAATAGAAATTTTAAGCTTGCCAGTAATTCGTAATTTCAAGTGTTTCTAAAAAGATAATTTTAACTGTACATTCAGAACTAGTACTTATCGATTATAACGTGGAGACTAAAACATTGTATAAAGTAATTCATTTTCACAAATTTTAGCTTGAAATATAACAGTGTATAAAATTATCTGAAAGTTTTCAGCAAAGCAACTGAGATAATACTGACCTGTCCAAAATTTGAAAAATAATACTGGTATCGACAACCACTGTAGAGGAAAAGTAATGATACAGGAAAGTATCCTCTTCCACTCTCCACTTGTGATTTTCGGGAGATTGGAAGGTAGGCAAGAGGAATGAGTTTTTCGGGAATTCGGGGCTAGAGTCTCGAGGGATTCGGACATTTGTGGGCAGAGTCGGGATCTGACGGCCGTCAGTGGATGTCTTGCAGCACTCTGCTGACTTCCAGCAGAGGTGGCTTTCGCAACCCGCGGCAGTACGACCTCTAACCTGAGCAGTTCGCTTCTCATGTGTTTTTCATATGTTGTTCCTGATCTACATAAGCGATTTTAGCAGACAATCTGAGCAGTGCTAATGGATTGTTTGCAATTGATACAGCCATTTACGGTCAAGTAATGTCATCAAATGATCAAAACGAATTGGGAAATGATTTAGACAGGATATCTCTATGGTGCAAAAAGCGCAAATTGATTCTAAATCACGAAAAATTTGAAGTCATCCACATGAGCACTAAAAAGAATCCTCTAAATTGCAGTTACACGATAAATCACACAAATCTAAAGGCTGTAAACTCAACTAAATACTTACAGATTACAATTACGAATAACTTAAATTGGAACGACCACATAGATAATACGTAGGGAAAGCAAACCAAAGACTACGATTTATTGACAGAACATAGACAACATAGTTGTATGGAGATGAACAGCGATTAATTTACTTATAATCAATTATTCAAATAACAGTCACAATCGCAATATTTATTTTGCCGCCAACCAGTTTCAACCCACGATGGGGTCATCTTCAGGGCAATTTACACGATTTGGTTGCTCGCTGGAGTCGTCACCCTGCCTAATATGTTAATTTTATAACGAAGAATACACTGATTTTGAAGTTTTTTTTACTGATTACTAGAATCAATTTTTATGGATAGCGGCCAGAACACACCACGATAACGCATGGTGTGCAAATATAACGCCGCAGCAGACCACATGGATTGACAACAACATGGCGGAAGAATGGTTATGGTACGCCGTTACATAACAACGAACGCCGCACAAAGATGGTATTACATCAGACGACTTATAAGGAGAGGCTACCATGACGACAGCGTCCCAACCACACAGGCTAGGGAGCGCTTGATATATATACAATCGCTTATGGCAACGGCGTCCCTACCGCAAAAGATAGAGGGCTCTGCTGTATCCACAAATGATGTGAAAATTGAATGGGACAACACTTACCTGAATTTTAAATAAATCATATAACTACCCTTGATTACCTTGGAGGGCGTTACCGTCTGCCCACGTGTTGTCGGCCGTTATTTAAGCTCATGCAGAGAGCCAAGCATGCATAGTTACAATCGTGCATAGGCAGGGTGACGACTCCAGCGAGCGACCAAATGGTGTAAATTGCCCTGAAGATGTGACCCCATCGCGGGTTGAAACCGGTTGGCGACAAAATAAATAGTGCGATTGTCACTGTCATTTTGAATAATTGATGGCAATAAATCTATTAAAGGGACTGCTTACACTATGCTAGTTTATCATCTTCTGGAGTATTGCTGTGCGGTGTGGGATTCTCATCAGATAGGATTGACGGAGGGCATCGAAAAGTTCGAGTAAAGACCGTTTTGTGTTATCGCGAAATAGGGGAGAAGGTGCTACGGATATGATAGATGAATTGGTATGGCAGTCATTGAAACAAAGGTGTTTGTCGCTTCAGCAAAACCTTCCATGAACTTTCGATGACCAGTTCCTACTCAGGGTGTGAAAATATTTTGTTGGTGCCCACCTACATAAGGGGGAAATGATCGTCGTAATAAAATAAGAGAAATCAGAGCTCGTACTGAAAGCTCTGGGCGTTCCTTTTTCCCGCGCGCTGTTCGACAGTGGAACAGTAGAGAACCAGTTTAAAGGTGGTCCAATGAACCGTCTGCCAGGCACTTAACTGTGAACTGCAGAGTAATCATGTAGGTGTAGGCGTATTCGGAGAGTTTAATTTCAGACGACTTCCCCTTTAAAAGTATTGCGACTAAATAAAAAGCCTTGTCTGAGTCGCATAGGATCCTAACTGGTGATAACACATCGTATCATCTATCAATCAGGCTTCAGCTGTAAACAGAACTTGTCTGAGGACTTTATCGCCAAGAATGGGTCGAGGCGCGCCACCACTGCTCGGGCTTCCCCCCGTGTGCCGCTTAATGAGATTACACGGACCTCCCTGCAGCCCGTCTTGGCCGGAGCGAATCTGCTGACTCACGGCTGTAGTAGCGCAACAGCGCGACTCTGACTAGCCCGTACTATACTACCAGTATAAAAATTATTGTCCGTTGGATTGGGTCGTGCCAAAGTGGATACAAGGGTTCCAAGCACCGCTGGGCGATGCCAGTACCTGGATTGGTGACTGTCCAGGTCCCACGCGTGCTTCTAACGGTTTACGGCAGAAGGGACAGGATGAGTGATGGCATAAAGACACTGATCACCAGTCTTATCGCTAGTGTCCTGAATTCAGTTCAAACCTCTTCACAGTGTCTCATGAACTGAGGGCTTGTGATGCTGTTGATGGTGATGAGGTTCTTAAGCCCAGGGGCCTCCATGGTGCTCTTTGACATGAGTAGGGCATGTGCCAGCACTGGGTTTTACCCACTCCCTTCTCTCATCATCTCCAACACGAAACGACACTATAGTCCACACACAACTACTAGAGACATCTTCGCTTAACAGAAACAGTCTGCGAAGAGAAAGTGGTTCAGGTTTGAGGATAGGAAAAACCTTTCCAATTAGGCGACGATACAGGCCACAGACAGGAAAACACACTGACCTAAGCGGGTTCCGCAGATGGTAGATTGTTATGTCCCGGTGTCCAGGACGTGTATCTTGGAAACCTGCGTGCTTCCATGTTGACCCAACGACATCATCAGTTATGATTGCAGTGGACACAAGATCAAGGAGACTCGACTGTGCATCAGTGGAAAACTGTCACTTCGTCGAACGAATCACGTTTCTCGTCACACCAGGTCGACGGTTGTGGCTGGTTAAGCTGTCATTCAGGCGAAAGGTGCTAGGAACATGCACCACGCCACAAATGCAGGCTGGTGGTAGCTGTATTATGCTATATGGAGAACATTCACCTGGGCTTGTATGAGATCTCTGTGTGTGTGTGTGTGTGTGTGTGTGTGTGTGTGTGTGTGTGTGCGTTGATTCCTAAGGGACCTAACTGCTGACGTCATCGGTCCCTAAACTTACACACTACTTAAACTAACTTATGCTAAGAACAACACACACGCCCATGACTGAGGGAGGACTCGAACCTCCGGCGGGAAGGGTCCTGCAAACCGTGACATGAGAGCTGTGGTAATAATCGTGACCTGTGGACTATGTGAACATCACTGCAGACCAGCTGGATCCCTTCATGCTCGGTATCGTCCCCATCTGCGATAGCATGTTGCATCAAGGTAACTGTCCATGTCACAAGGCCAGAATCGTGGTAAAATAATTTAAGGAGCATGATGGTGTGCCGTCAAATTCGCCTCATCTGTACCCGATGGAACATAAGTGGGACGCTATAAGGAGCTAGCTTCGTGTGCACAAAAAGTACTGGCCTGAAATATACTGGAACTGCATGCCATGTGCATAGATATCTGTTGCATTATACGCCTAGAAACCCCGAAGGACTTGTCGAATTGATGGGTACAGGTAAGCAGCCCAGGTATAGGGAACAAACTTAAGTTTGTTGAACACAGTTCCCACAAAAATATTCTTCATAGTGTAAGGAAAGAATGAATGGTTCTTCACTAAGTGAAACAAAATGGATGCTAGTTCTTCAATAAGTGAAACAAAGTAAATGATGGTTGTTAAATAATGGACCACTTAGACTTCCAGAATCACGAAGAAAATTGGTAAGCTCCATGATACTTGAAAGAGTTACACATACTACAGTGAACACAATCTTAAATTCTTAAGAGCTTTATATTAAAAGCAGTGAGTTAAGTTTCTGTAGTCACACGCTCTTTTATGAGCAGAGTCTTGAAGTCTTAATAAATTTCTTTCAAAACGGAAAGCCAGACGCGGTGGCCGAGCGGTTCTAGGCGCTTCAGTCCGGAACCGCGCGACTGCTACGGTCGCAGGTTCGAATCCTGCCTCGGCCATGGATGTGTGTGGCGTCCTTAGGTTAGTTAGGTTTGAGTAGTTCTAAGTTCTAGGGGATTGATGACCTCCGATGTTAAGTCCCATAGTGCTCAGAGCCATTTTAACCATTTGAGCTAGGACGGCACTCCTGTCTAATAGCTCGCCTGGTCGCTTGGTTAGCGATGTAATGTTTTGTTTCCTATTCGCCTGACTGCTTCTTAATTCTACATATATTTCTGCGATAGAAAACTTGTAGCTATCTTTCAGATGGAAACGTACTTTAAAATAAATTTTAAGGTATGCTCTAGTTTAGTGCCTGCCCATGCGGACCCTCTTTTGGTCGATTCTGTTCTTGCCAAAGGGGTTTTCGGTTCACATTTTCTACTGAGTGCCTTCATCCACGGGAGAAGCATCACTCCGCAAGAGCGTTCTAGCCAGAAATGTAGTGTCACAACTCTCTAGAATTTACAGCGATTGATCGAATAAACTAGGTGCAAAATCGACCAGCGCGATGGCATGCCTTTCTCTTGCGTTATAACTGAGTTTAAAACAAGCTAATTTATCACTCAGTACTTGGCTTTCGAGGTGAAACCGGAGCAGAGCTGCGATATCAGCTACAGAGAGCGCTTTCACTGCTTATGTGGACACGCCATAAGCCTCGTGCTTTTCAGTGATAATTCCCATCGTTTTCACATAACCACCGAAAATATAAACAAATTACAGCCAATCGGAAGTGGTGAGTTACTTAACAGCGACACTGCAAAAAAGCATTATCAAACCTGTTGACTCGTATTCATTTATTTTCTTGTATTTTTTACGACACAAATAGTTCAAATGGCTCTCAGTAGTTTGGGACTTAACATCTGAGGTCATCAGTCCCCTAGACTTAGAACTACTTAAACCTAACTAACCTAAGGACATCACACACATCCAAGCCCGGGGCAGGATTCGAACCTGCGACCGTAGCAGCAGCGCGGTTCCGGACTGAAGCGCCTAGAATCGATCGGTCACAGCGGCCGGCTTTTACGACACAATCAGGTGCGCATTTCACAGTGCTGTAAACGATGTCGACAAGCCAGTGGTCACTTTACCACTAAAGGCACCTGCTGCAAGCGCTTTCCATTGCGTTGACACAGTCACGTATAATTCTCTGTTGTTCAACAGGTGTTTTTTTTCGTCACCTTTTTGACTGATTTGCTACGTCCCGCTATCAGTTCCTCTCGTGTTGCAATCTCTTCATCTAAGAGCAGCTCTTGCAACCAACGTTCTCAGTAATTTCTTTGATATCCACACTACAAAAATACTCCGCAAGCCACGTACAGTGTGTGGCGGAGATTACTCCGTACCACTGCTTATCATTCCCACACGCAAGTAGAGCGAGAGACAAACGACTGTCTATATGCCTCCGTATGAGCCCTAACTTCTCGCATCTTATCGTCTTGGTCCTTACGCGCAATGTACTCTGAAGCGCCGAAGGAACTGTTATAAGCATGCGTATTCAAATACAGAGATATGTAAACAGGCAGAAGACGGCACTGCGGTCGGCAACTCTTATATAAGACAAGTGTCTGGCGTAGCTGTTACATGCGTTACTGCTGCTACGAGGGCAGTTCAATAAGTAATGCAACACATTTTTTTTTCTGAAACAGGGGTTGTTTTATTCAGCATTGAAATACACCAGGTTATTCCCCAATCTTTTAGCTACACAACACCATTTTTCAACGTAATCTCCATTCAATGCTACGGCCTTACGCCACCTTGAAATGAGGGCCTGTATGCCTGCACGGTACCATTCCACTGGTCGATGTCGGAGCCAACTCCATTGATTGCCGTTTCGTTTCAGGTTCGAAGTGATGAACCCATGTTTCATCGCCTGTAACAATCTTTGACAAGAAATTGTCACCCTCAGCCACATGACGAGCAAGCAATTCCGCACAGATGGTTCTCCTTTGCTCTTTATGGTGTTCTGGTAGACAACGAGGGACCCAGCGGGAACAAACCTTTGAATATCCTAATTGGTGAACAATTGTGACAGCACTACCAACAGAGATGTCAAGTTGAGCACTGAGTTGTTTGATGGTGATCCGTCGATCATCTCGAACGAGTGTGTTCGCACGCTCCGCCATTGCAGGAGTCACAGCTGTGCACGGCCGGCCCGCACGCGGGAGATCAGACAGTCTTGCTTGACCTTGCGGCGATGATGACACACGCTTTGCCCAACGACTCACCGTGCTTTTGTCCACTGCCAGATAACCATAGACATTCTGCAAGCGCCTATGAATATCTGAGATGCCCTGGTTTTCCGCCAAAAGAAACTCGATCACTGCCCGTTGTTTGCAACGCACATCCGTCACAGACGCCATTTTAACAGCTCCGTACAGCGCTGCCACCTGTCGGAAGTCAATGAAACTATACGAGACGAAGCGGGAATGTTTGAAAATATTCCACAAGAAATTTCCGGTTTTTTCAACCAAAATTGGCGGAGAAAAAAAATGTGTTGCATTACTTATTGAACTGCCCTCGTACAATGAAATGTTATCAAGATTTAAGTGAGTTTGAACATGGTGTTATAGTCGGTTCACGAACTATGAGACAGCGCCTCGCCGAGGTAGCGATCAAGTGAGAATTTTCCTGTAGACCATTTCACTTGCGTACAAGAATATCAGAAATCCGGTGAAACATCAAATCTCCGACCGCTGTGGCCGGAAAAAAGATACTGCAAGAACGGGACCAAAGGCGACTGAAGAGAGTCGTTCAACGTGACAGAAGTGCAGCCCTTCAGATTGCTCTCGTTTCAAATTGTATCGAGCAGATGGACTTTTACGGGTATGGAGACAATCTCATGAATCTATGGACTCTGCATGTCAGCAGGGGGATCTTCAAACTGGTGGATGCTGTGTAATGGTGTGGGGCGTGTGCAGTTTGAGTGACATGGGGCACCTCATACGTCTAGATACGCCTCTGACATATGACACGTACGTAATCATTCTGTCTGATGACCTGCATCCATTCATGTCCGCTGTGCATTCCGACGGACTTGGGCAATTCCAGCTGGACAATCCGACATCCCACAAGTCCAGAATTGCTAGAGAGTGCCTCCAGGGACACTCTTCTGAATTTAATCACTTCCGCTGGCCACCAAACTCCGCAGAAGAGATTTCCACCCCCTCGCACTATTACGGATTTACGGGCAGCCTCGCAGGATTGTTGGTGTCAGTTCCCTCCAGCACTATTTCAGACATTGGTCGAGTCCATGTCGTGCTGTGGCATTTCTGCGAGCCCACGGGGGCCCTACACGATATTAGGCAGGTGTACCAGTTTCCTTGGCTCTTCAGTGTATAAGCATTCCAGCGCTAATAGCATTTTCTCCATACATTTCACTATTGTTCCGATGATTTCGACGGATTTCACGAATCTTGAATTTACGAAACGAATAGCACAGCGTATTTTACAACTGACGGAATTTTCGATCGGCTTAGCCATTTTGAACAGGTATAAATAAACGTTCATGCAAGCGAAAGCTACCGTAATTGAGTATGTGGACAGCGAACAGTTGAAAGCACTTTTCGAGCACGCGCAGTAGGGGGATAGGCTCTGAGCACTATGGGACTTAACTTCTATGGTCATCAGTCCCCTAGAACTTAGAACTACTTAAACCTAACTAACCTAAGGACATCATACACATCCATGCCCGAGGCAGGATTCGAACCTGCGACCGTAGCAGTAGGGGGATAGCAAAGCTACAACGGCCATATTTCAAAACGGACTAACTGTAAAGACGCACTTCACAAATTGTTTCTAAACAAAATTAATGAGTTTTAACTACGCTATCTAGAGCAGTTAACTTTCGAATGCGACAGAGGGATGACTGGAGAAAATTCGGAGAGCGTGAATGGTGAACCAGACCGCGTGAGGCGTGTGCAGAACGCTGTATAGGAGCCCGCCATTGCCGAGAGTCTGAAAAATGGAGATCAAAGGGTCCATTATAATCGCAGCGGGGGCAAGATTAAAGCTCGGAACTGAGCACGCTCACGTGAGGCGCGAAAAGAAAGAAAGAAAAGGGGGGAGGCGATGTGGATTGTGCAAACACGAGTGCGGGAGTTTTTGCAATGACAATGGCGTCATCAGTCAAGACTTACGCCTCGAGACCAGTTCCAACGTACACAGCTGCAGTCTCGTTATTTTTCGTTTTCTCTGACGTTTGTAGAGCAATATTTGCACAAAATGGTTCAAATGGCTCTGAGCACTATGGGACTTAACATTTGAGGTCATCAGTCCCCTAGAACTTAGAACTACTTAAACCTAACTAACCTAAGGACATCACACACCTCCATACCCGAGGTAGGATTCGAACCTTCGACCGTAGCAGTTGCACGGTTCCGGACTGAAGCGCCAAGAACCGATCGGCCAAAATTTGCATAACCAGATGCTGTGAAAACGTGTGCACTTCCTTAGTGGTGCTGTACAGATGTTAACACATGCACTGCGTGGTATGCACCCTTGTGTACCAAGGCTGCGTGATGTCGCTGTCGACGAGACATGGCACATCACCCTAGGTTGTCTATGGTACACCCTTCTGGAGAAGCTACACTCTGTTCAGAATTAATCTTTCACAGTGCAGCGTGGTGTGCGCTATTGTGAAACTTCCTGACAGGTGCAAACTGTGTGCCGCACAGGTACTCGATCCTTTGCCTTCTGAGAGAAAGTGCTCTACCGACTGACCTATCCGGGAGCGGCACAAGACCCATTCTCACAGCTTCATTCCCTCCAGTATTTCATTTCCCACCTTCCAAACTTCTCAGAAGTTCTCCTGCGTTCCTTGTAGGACTAGCACTCCTGGAGGAAAGGACATGGCGGAGACGTAGCTTAGCCACAAGTCAGGGATTGACTTCCAGAATGAATTTTCACCATGTAGCGGAGTATGTGCTGATGTGGAACTTCTGCTTCTAGTTCCATACTCTGAAAACATATGTGAAATGCACGGCAGAGGGTACGTCCCGGTGTGGCAGCTATTGCCCCGTTCCTTTCAGGTATGAAGCGTGGGAAGAATGTTTAAATGCCTTTGATGTTGTCCTCAGAATCTGTATGGGAGTGACATGTAGAGGGTAGTATAACATTCGTAGAGTCATCATTCAAAGCCCATTCCTGAGACTTTGTAAGAAGGCTTTCTCGGTATAGTGTACGTCTGTCTTCTAGGTTCTGGCGGTTCAGTTGTTTCAGCATATCTGTGACCCTGTTCCGCAAGTCAAACAAACCTGTGATCATTTGTGCTGCCATTCTCTGTATACTTTCATTATCCACTGGTAGTTCTATCTGGTATGGGTCCCAAAAACTGGAGCAATATCCTGGAATTGTAGACTGAACGATGACTGATTCATGAGGTTGTCCATCTGTTCGATGCAATTTGAAACGAGATTCGTCCGGCCATGCAACATGTTTCCAGTCAAAGCCCATATCGATGATATTTCATTGAATGGCTCGCACACTGACTCTTGTTGATGGCCCAGCATTGAAATCTGCAGCAATTTCTGGAAGGGCCTTACTTCTGTCTCGCTGAACGATTCTCTTCAGTCGTCGTTGGTCCCGTTCTTGTAGGCCGCAGCGGTGTCGGAGATTTGATGTTTTACTGGATTCCTGATATTCACGGTACACTCGTGATATGGTAGTACGGGAAAATCCCCACTTCATCGCTACCTCGGAGATGCTGCGTCCCATTGCTTGTGCGCCGACTATAACACAACCTTCAAAGTCACTTAAATCTTGATGACCTGCCATTGTAGCAGCAGTAACCGATCTAACAACTGCGCCAGACACTTGTCTTACATAGGCATTGTCGACCGCAGCACCGTATTCTGATTGTTCACATATCTCTGTACTTTACTACGCAAGCCTATACCAGTTTCTTTGGCGTTTTAGTGTATAAGGGGCAGTCAAGGAAAAACAAGACAGATGCGAAAAAAGTAAGCAAACTGTTTATTATTTCAAAAGTGGTCGCCATAACTGATAGTATACTTGTCCCCGTGTAAGGCAAGACCACCAGTGCCTTTCATGGAAATCTGATAGCGGTCGCCTATGGAGCCAAGATTGTACACAGGCGTGCACCTTTTCGTCCGAAGCTAATGGACGGCCACGAATGTGTTTCTTCAGGGCTCCAAAAATATAGAAATCGCACAGGAAGAGATCAGGACTTAATGGAGGATGTCCTTTTCAGGGAAAATTCTGCGGTATAGTCGAAAGAACCTTGGCAGTCAGGACAGGTGTTCATCAAACATTGTGGAAGTGGTCATCACATAATGAGTAAGAAATAATTTTAGTGGTGATGATTTCATCATCATTGTGTGACTGACACAGATCACACTCTGTTTCAGTTCATGAAGACTTCTATCTAGTGGCTGGTCTGAAAGTGCAAGTCTCTCCATCGCATCCCAGACATACTTTATGGGCGACATGTAGGGGGACAGGGCAGGCCACTAAAGGCGTTTGAACTGTAGTGTGGGGTATTTTGTTACCCTGGCGAAGTGTCCCATACAGTTCCCTAGCCCTGAAGGGTGCAACAGCAGTGCTTATTACTGATCTTGCCATATATTTATGAGGATTTAACCTCTCTTCGACAATTAGCAAATCAGTTATGTGGAAACGTCCAATAGCCCTCCACTAAGCAGTTTCAGGACTTGAGAGTGCTATGGCACTCCAGAATCATTGCTGCTTGTGGAGTTTCGAGAGATCTCTACGGACTCATTAGCATCAATCTGACCACCACAAACGGAACCGACGGTTCTGTTCAAACGGCTCTGAGCACTATGGGACTTAAGGGGGTTCCGGAAAGGCTCAAAATCATGAAAAGTTCAATTTTTACTTTTTTGCGTTTTCTGAATCTGCAGACTATTACCTTTTAATAGATATATAATTTATTCAATTCCGAAGACTACAACTATTTTTAAATTTTTTTTTGAAATGTGTTCTACATGGGCGTGACCCAATGTGGCGTTGTTAAACTGCTGTCAAATGGTGTTATTATTAACGTCCGTGTTCATCAGGTACATTTTAGTGATGTGAGATAAAGTATGTGTTGTGGCTAAACCTATTTTCAGAGACTTAGCAGCACCTGAACTGTTGAAAAAGTGTATTCACGGAAAAACTCAAAACCCCAATGAAAGTGTAAATAGTCTTATATGGTCGAGAATCCCCAAGACTGTATTTGTTGGAATAGAAACACTTCACTTTGGTGTGTATGATGCTGTTGCGACTTTCAATGATGGCAACATTGTAAGGTGCAAGGTATTTAGAAATATGGGAATGAAGATAGGTTCTAACACGGTACGAGCGATGCTTGCTTTAGACAAGGAACGCCTTCGGGCTGCAGACAGAGCTGTAAAGAGTCTAGAAATACAAGCAAGAGTAAACAGGAGGAGGAACAAGAGGAAGCTGGAGGAGGAGTTTGCAGAGGATGAAGATAATCCATTCTATGGACCTGGAATGCACTAAAAAGTTAATCCAATCTTTGTCACTCGATTCCCAAAACTTTTATTTTCTCATACTAATTACATGTTTTCTAAGGATCTTCCAAACATATTTGCTTCAAACTTTCAGTAAACGTTACACAGTACCTTCTGCATAATTTAACACAGCCTTTTTCCAAAAAACTGTATATTTTTGAATATATAAATAAAAAATTGCAAAAAAATGTTGTGAATTTTCATTACAATTGAAAAAAAATCATCTTTAATAACTGAACTAAAATTTTGTAAAATCCCTGTGTTAAGTTGTAGCCCATATTCCAATAAATAATCTGTAAAAAGTTCAACCTCCTACCTCAAATACTTTGTGAGGAAAGATGTAATTTATAAGCGTTATTTTAACATTGCAAGTATAGGGCGTTCCGGAGCTCCTTAACATCTAAGGTCATCAGTCCCCTAGAACTTAGAACTACTTAAACCTAACTAACCTAAGGACATCACACAACACCCAGTCATCACGAGGCAGAGAAAATCCCTGACCCCGCCTGGAATCGAACCCGGGAACCCGGGCGTGGGAAGCGAGACGGTTCTGTGTCTGTGGTGTGGTGCAAGAGACGAACAACGTTTCGCAACTCGATTTTTCAGCTCAGCTTCCATCAATCTTCCATCGACAGCTCGTGGCGACTGTTTACCAGGATTTCAACTTATTGTTGTGACAAGACGAAACTACTTTCGTCCAGCCATATCTGTGGGTACTTCGATTGCTCTGGGAGAAGCCTTATCAAACTAGATCACATGAAATATTAAATCACTTTATCACATAAATGAGTAATAAGTTTACCTAACTCTGACACGATTCTTTGCAACAGGATTGCTTGATAATTTACAACTGTCATTGACTATGGGAGCATTACTCGATTCGCAGATTGACAAACAGTTCTCTTGAAGGGCAAAGTGCAACATTTAGGAAGGTACATTTCATCAGAAACTTTGAATCACTCGTTAGTCCTACACCATGATGTTGACTGTTGTTGCAGGGATCTCAAACCGGGGCTGAGCCGTTGCACGCTTGACGCTGTATTGATCTCAGCGCTGCTACGCGGAGAGGGAGTCATGGTCTTCTGGAGTGTCTCACATTGGTTGTTGCGGACCGTAGCAAACGCTCACTAATATCTGTGGTATCGATTCGCGTTGCCGACTTTGGTGTGGCACGATACCACAGTTATCATCCGCTATTCCTCAGCGCCATCTGGACAAACTTCCTACCTTTCAGTGGTGGAGTCATTCTGGAAGGACCCAAGTCTATCCTTGTTGCCACACACTAGTCCAGAGTCCATCCCATCTCCACTTGTTTTCCACTGACTGCCCTACAGCCAACTGTCTGCGTGGTATATCTACATGATATTCCAATGCTTGTCAAGGCAATGATTCACCTCTGCTCAAAGCCAGAAACATGGCGATGAACTACACGTGCACGTTCTCTATAAATTTATAGTAACATTAGAATCCCAACAGCCATCACGTACTCTCACTACTCTTCATCTGTGTTATTATTATATACTATTCTGTCTAGTGGCAGGTCTCTGTCTTTGTACAGAGAATTTATGATGCCAATGTTCCCTATCTTCAATTTCTTCCATCAAGCTGCTGTATCTCTTTCCATCTTTCTTGTTACCCAAAAGTTGAATTCTCCTTCTTCCTCGCCCTACCATTCCTTTAATGATTTCGTGGATGAGCCCTCCATGTCTAAGCACGATCCAGTTGACCCTCCTCTGAAGAATTGTATTCAGAATTTCACACTTCTCTCCAACTCTTTTCAGTACATCGTTATTCGTCACCCGATCGGTCCACTTGATCTTCTCCATTCTTCTCCAGCACCACATTTCAAAACTTAACAAGGTATTTTTTCCCTTTTTTTTCATGGTCCACATCTCTGCTCCGTACAGTGCAATGCTTCAGGTGTAGTACTGTTTCTTCCTTAATTTTCAGCTCAACTTACTGGTCATCAGATTCCTCTCTTTTATTGAATGCAGTTTAGGCCATAGCGATTCTTGATCGAATTTCACTGGCGCATTGGGCGTCCTTTGTCACGAAATTTCCCAAGTACTTGATCTGTTTCACATCCTACAGTTCTCGGTTGCCGATGGTTATCTTCAAAGCTTTGTCCCTTTTTGATATCCGCATCACTTTCGATTTTCCGATGTTGATTTTCATGCCATATTACCTTCCAGTTTCCACCAACTGGTTCATCATGTGTTGCAGTTGTCTTTGGTTTTTTAGCAAGCACTATCGTGTCATCTGAATACTTGATGGTATTGATGAGCCGTCCTGCTATCCTGAAGTTTCCGCATCCTTTCAAAGCTTCTCTCGCCAGCCATTCCCATACAGGTTGAAGCGACTCGGTAAGACTGGGTTTTTTCGGCACTGAAAATAATCTCACATAGCGATGAAATTTTTATCAGCATATCCCACAGGTATGGAAATACTGGAGTACCACTTTGACGATGAGATGTCAAGGTGTTCGTGATGTAATACTCTCCATCTCAGTAAGTATATCTTCACTCTCATGTCACCATCTTCCTTCTTCGTGTTTACGTTTTCGCTCTCATGTATCCTTCTTAATATCTAAATTTTCACAGTATTTCTACATCTACATACATATTTTGCAAATCTCCACACGGTGCCTTGTGGAGGATACCTTGTACCACAACTGGTCATTCCTTTTGTTCACTCGCAAATAGTCCGTGGGACAACCGACTTTCTATATGCCTGCATACTAGTCCTAATTTCTCTTATCTACTCTTCGCCGTCCTTATGCATCATGTACGTTGGTAGCAGTGGAGGAATCCTGCATTCAGCCCCAAAAGCCGATTCAGTAAATATTCTCAACAGTGTTTCGCGAAAAGAACGTCGGCTTTCCTCCGGGGAAACGTTACAACGTTATACCTACACATTTAATTGAAGTGACTGTGTCAAGCCGCACACTACCAATACTGTATTCTAACTCTAGATGATTGTGTTTCCTACTCTTCTGCAGTAGCTCACATCTCCCTGCATTCAGAACGAACTACAACAAATAGAAATTCTATCCAAATCATCTTGTATCCTTCCACACTCACCCAACTACGATACCTTCCTCCGTACAATACAGCGCCATCAGCAAATGGTAGCAGATTGCTGCTCACCCATTCCATAAGACAATTTATGTGAATGGAGAACAGAAGCAATCCTGTCACTCTTACCCGGTATGCTCCCGATGATATCGTTTTCTCCGATGAATACTCGCCGTCCACGACAACGTGCTTGGCCCTGCTACTTCGAGCCACTCAGGTATCTGAGAATCCATTCAATATTCTCGCACCTTCGTTAACAATAGGCAATGGGGCACTGTGTAAGGCTTTTCGGAACCTAATAATATAACCCGCGTAAAATTTGATTACCGTGATGCTACATCCCGGCAGGCACGGCATCTGATGACATCGCGTCTCTTAAGACTGAATCTAGTCGAAGAAATTACCGCACAAATTCTATATACGGACGGAGTAATTAGACACTGTGCAAATTTTCTGCCCAGTGCTCCAGTTAGCTGTCGCCATTCCATCCGACCCGCTGAACTTTCCGGGGCGACGTAGTTCTCGGTTCCACCGCCTGGCGCGCCACCAGTTCTCGTCCTTGCAAGGCCGACTCAGCCATAAAATATCAGTGACGCATCGTTACGCAGGCTCTGACGCACTCGGCGCTGGGAGAGAAGAGACCCGGTTGCCTGGCCTGTCCTGGTTCCCCGAGATACGCACGCACTCACTCAAACTCTACGAGCGCCCGAACGGGGAGGGGGGGGGGGGGGACACGTGCTCGGGCGCCAAGCTGTGACGTCACGCCTGGCTTAGTGACGTAGCTTCCCCTGAGGATAGGCAGTGCCGCGAGGCGCCTCGCGAAACCGGACTCGTAGGTCGATAGCACAGCAGCGCGCCGGGTTTCGCACAACGTTTCTGCCCGGTAGTTCTTCCTTTCGCGCAAAATAATAAGACAGTCAACGCAGCTGGTTTTGAATATACTTCGCCCAGTTTCTTATGGGATAAGCGCAACACGGTGCTATAACTTTTTAGTGGCACCATCTGTGCGTCGGAGTTTGGTACTGATCGTATTGTTGCTTCAGGTAAGTGTCGTGTCAGTTCGTTACTCAGGCACAGTTAAATTTTGTCTTAGCACAACAATCACAGGTTGAAAATAACTATAGTAATGAACACGATATTACAGTGCCTGTGTTATTACGAAGTTCCTTTGGACATGCATGCATGTCCAAAGGAACAGGCACTGCGACGACTACAGACGTTATGGAATAAATGAAATGTATTCGTAATTGCGAATATGGACAACCATCAGCTGTAGAGTGGAATATACATGCATGTCCGAAGGAACTTTGTATCGGAATTGTGGTGTCACCGCCAGACACCACACTTGCTAGGTGGTAGCTTTTAAATCGGCTGCGGTCCGCTAGTATACGACGGACCCGCGTTTCGCCACTGTCAGTGATTGCAGACCGAGCGCCGCCACACGCCAGGTCTAGAGACACTTCCTAGCACTCGCCCCAGTTGTACAACCGACTTTGCTAGAGATGTTTCACTGACAAAATACGCTCTCATTTGCCGAGACGATAGTTAGCATAGCCTTCAGCTACGTCATTTGCTACGACCTAGCAAGGCGCCATTACCAGTGTATATTGAGATTGCACTTATGTATTATGAAGAGCGATGTACACCAATTATGGATTAAAGTTAAGTATTCCAGCAACTACGTTCTTTTCTTACTAGACTCAACTACTTTACATTGTTCCAGACCTCACGCCAGTCTGCGTGAGCTTAACGCGTGCCTTTCGGCATCCTCGCATAGTGACTTGGCTGTCTTGCCAAGTCACAACAGGAATAGCACAGGAACATCATTATAGTGTTTATCCTCCGACACCGAGCGAGCAACTTTCGTCAGTAAACCTATCCGTACTGCTGTTCAAAGTAACTTTGGATCGTAATTCAGAGTAACACAGGCACTACAATATTGTATTTATCCGCCGACACGGGGCAAGCGACTTTCAAGTAAAATGTCTCCCCAGTATCGGAATATACAGAGTGAATGTACGAATACAGGTTGTAAACGCATGGTTGATGACACATGGGAGTTTGAGACTGGCTGTGAATCGTGCAAGGGTAGCGAAATGGCAAGGCAACGCTCGCGAAATGCGAGAAATCCGGGTTCGAGCCCCGATCCGGCACAAATTTTCATCGTCGTCGTTCCATCATACAGCTGGTGTTTGTCCATATTCGCAACTGCGAATGCATTTCATGTATATACTAATGAACTGTTTGACGTTACTTACCAAGCAAAGGGTTATGTCTAAGGTATAGAAGATGAACGCAATGCCATCGACAAACTTCCAGAGGTAAATCGGGCATATCTTTTGAGTATTTTGGTGCAAGAGAAGCACGGTTTTTGGCGGCTCTTTAAAGACTTTATTTTCTTGCCCCTTTTATCTTTGTGTCTGTATTGCACTGAAAACACTACAAAAGAGTGAAAATTTCAATGGCATGCACTATGTGCCTTGTTCGGAAACACACTAGTTCCACTTCATTATTCACCCTCATGCTTGCATCCCGTACAGTTCGGGTAAACAAACCGGCATGGCTGAAGTTAGTTGTAGCTCAACAGCGATACTCGACGTTATCATGGATGGGTTTACAGTTGAAGCGCTGGTAGATATACACCTCGTGTGTGGGTTCTCTGAATGCTAAAGGAGCAGCGGCACATCGGCGCTATGCAGAGCTGTCCCCGCAGGACGGCAACCACTACGTTTGCGCCTGACAGTTGTTGCTTTGCTCTTCTTTTGTGTTTTTCGTTACAGTAATTACAGGCTTTTCCACTTTTGTGAAGTTATTTTCACAGAACCAAAGATAACTAAGGTAGCAAACGGGATGAATCGTCATTATAGATCGCCAGAGAACGTGGGTCTCTTATAGGAAAACACTCAAAACGTATCCCTGAACAACCTCTGAAAGTGTGTCGGTGGGGTTCTGGTTGACACAGTATGTGGAAGGCACTGTGAATGAAGATACAAGACATGTTCAGCAGATAAGTGTATTGTGACCATAACGAGGTGTGGTTTTTTTAGAGTTGGCAACACTGATTGGTCGTGAAAGATGTCGGTAAGAAATGCTGCTATGTTTCGAGCCACGCTTCCTACTCGCGTCGGAATAACATCTACTGAATTTTTTTGCGAATCAAAACGGTTTTGATGTTGTGAACATAACGAATCTGTTTCAGTGGTCTGGGAGTTTAGTGGAGGCAGAACAAATGCTCATGACGAACAGAGGAGTGAAAGAACTTCCATTTTGACTGGTTAGTTGAGACAAGTGGAAGAACTTCCAATTTGACCGACAAGTTGGTGCAAGAAATCGAGATAATTCCAGAATGAGATTTTCACTCTGCAGCGGAGTGTGCGCTGATATGAAACTTCCTGGCAGATTAAACTGTGTGCCCGACCGAGACTCGAACTCGGGACCTTTCGCGGGCAAGTGCTCTACCAACTTCGGAGACATGGCTTAGCCAGAGCCTGGGGGATGTTTCCAGAATGAGAAGCTGTGACTAAGCCATGTCTCCGCAGTATACTTTCTTTCAGGAGTGCTAGTTCTGCGAGGTTCGCAGGAGAGCTTCTGTAAAGTTTGGAAGGTAGGAGACGAGATACGGGCAGAAGTAAAGCTGTGAGTACCGGGCGTGAGTCGTGCTTCGGTAGCTCAGATGGTAGAGCACTTGCCCGCGAAAGGCAAAGGTCCCGAGTTCGAGTCTCGGTCGGGCACACAGTTTTAATCTGCCAGGAAGTTTCATCGAGATACTTGTTCGTGAAGACTGCCGATTGTCAGTGGATGAAATTTCTGCGATGTTGCTATACTCTCCATTTACAGAAACGCTCTGATACCGGAAACTGTGCGCAGGATGGGTCCGAAAACAGCTAACAGAGCAACACACGAAAAATTCTCAAGAAGTGTATCTACCGTATCCTTTAATTTTTTTCAAATACATTTTTTCGAAAAAAAGTATAAAAATCTGGTACACTAACTTTCTAAACATACCTTATGCTCCTATTGAACATGCCCGAGGCAGGATTCGAACCTGCGACGTAGCAGCCGCGCGGTTCTGGACTCAAGCGCCAAGCCGGCCGCTGTGGCCGAGCGTTTCCAGGCGCTTCAGTCCGTAACCGCTGCTGCTACGGTCGCTGGTTCGAATCCTGCCTCGGACACGGATGTGTGTGATGTCCTTAGGTTAGTTAGGTTTAAGTAGCTGTATGTCTAGGGGACTGATGACCTCAGATGTTAAGTCCCATAATGCTTAGAGCCACTTGAACCATTTTTTTGAAGCGCCTAGAACCGCGGCAACGAGTTACTGGGAGAATGCACGACCACATACGTCCTACATTATTCAGGAATGTTTAACTGAGAACTCGCCAAACATGTGACTTCTTCCAATTTCCCTCGAGATGAAAATCAGATTGAAACTGCGAAGATTTGATACAATAGATGACATCCAAGTGAAAGCGTTGTTGGTACTGAAAACGATAACAAAGACAGACCTTCGTTATGCAGAGACGGTATATTGCCTCCCAGTGGACATTGAAGCGGATGGTGCAGAATAAGATCTATGAAAAATGTTACAAATATAATTAATATGTTTAGTAATCTTTAGGGTATCTCGTCGCAAGTTGTCCCTGTGATTCATTGATAGTGATCGCGTTACATGATGTTGGTCCGAACGCTCCACAGTTAACCTCTACGTGCCACCACCTTCCCTACTATACGCCTATTGTATACGTCAGTCGAGACTGACAGCAATCAGCCTATGAAGTATTAATTATATAGATTCGCCAGCCATACTCGTCGTTTTTTATCATTTTCGCACGTCATCTAGATCCCGCCCTCATCTCCACCTGTAGTGGTACTAGGGATATCTTCACCCAGCAGTACACTTCTCGCGGCACTAAGTCTCGTTGAAACTGCTCCATACATTCCACCGTCATACTGACAGTTCATAACTGTTCTACCCCCACAAATAGAGGCGCTAGGGATGTGGATTGCTCCCCTGGTAATTATCTAATGACATTACGTCATACGTGTACTGCCCCGGATGTTTCAGTTTAATGTTGAAACAGACAAACATTGACACTGCCCCGGGTGTTTCAGGTTTATGCACACACAAACAAACTCGCGCGTGCGCATCCGTTTTTATGTAAATAGGCTATAAGGTGCGGCTGTGTGATTTTCGTGCACCTAACAGAATGAGATATGGAAAGCGTAATCCAGCTGTGTTGGAGGAGCTCAGCGCACTAGAGATGGGCAAAACTGTTATTTTCAGAGATTGGATCAGAACTGTTCACTCCCTGAAATGAATTAGCTCTTTTTCATGACTCACCACTCACTTACAATAGAAAATAAATGGAAGGCACATTGCCCTTTAAACTTGGTTTATTCCAGTACTATACCTGTATTTTGATCTTATTTGATCCTATTTTGAAGTAACACAGATAATAAGTAAGAATTTTGTATTGTTTATTGAAATTTCCACGATATGACAAAGTTTTGGATTATTGATTTATTTTGCACTATCGTGGTTTTTTGGGTGATCGGAAAATGTTGTAACTTGAGATTTACATTAACAATATATTTGGCTATAATGTATTAAAATTTCATTAACCTCATACAAATACATCGCAAGCCATATATTTTTAAAGTGAACGTTTCCTTCCGAAGACGCCTAAAACCGCAAAATCCGTACCAGAATAAGAAAAAAGTATATAAATTTGACTGTAAAACGAAAGTGCTGCATATAGCCTTACGCAGAATAAAACAAGGAAAATATTGGTGTATCACATTTTGCGATACGTTTATCGGTTCGCTCGTAATTAAAGCGTAAATTCGAGTGTCCATAATAAAAATCCTATAGTAAGAGGAGTCGTCAGGAACCTAATCTAATCAGTTTAAACAAAGAAAAATAAAATAAAAACAATTGATGTATACATAACATAATAATGTAATATACATAGCGGTATTACTACGAAGAACAATATCCAGTAGAGACGAACTCCTATGCAGAGGCGCTGAGTCGAGCAGGTCGAGCCGCGAGCTGTATTACTGCGTGAGCTGAGACTGCAGAGACCAGAGTGACACCTGAGTCGCTTTTCTCAACGCTCTGGCTAGAGTCGAGACGGTGGGGCGAGCGTTGAGCGGGCGAGTTCCGAGGGTGGGGGGGAGCGGTGAACTCACCCGCTCCGAGACAAATCGTCCGTTCCCTTGCGAGCAGGTTGTTGCAAGTAGTTCCTATGTTATCCGCTAGGTGGCTCTCTGTCCTGTTGCTCGCATCAACTGCCCAGAGGGCAGGACGTGCGACTGAAACGATCGCCGACAGAGTGCGATGCGAAGTTACGCTGCGCCAGACACTGCAGGCGACAGACGACGCACAGAGACGGCACGGCATATGTGAAACACAAAATCCAATGGGGCACTGCACAATGCAGGCAGCCAAGGTAGAAGCAGGGCAGATGCCGGCGCTGGCTGTGTTGTGTGGCGTGCACTGTGCTCTGACCAGCAGAGGCGGTGCTGATATGCTCCGTCTCTCTCTCTCTCTCTCTCTCTCTCTCTCTCTCTCTCTCTGCCATGGGAAACGTTTGGAGCTACCGTTCTTTTTTTCTGAATCACTGATTGTTCACTCCTTTGAAAGATGCAACTCTATGCATTAGTTCAAGAGCGGATCCCCCATCTCTACAGCCACACGAAGATTCTGTGTTGCGGGCGGTCTGCGTGCAGGCGTCACTGAGTTAGAGTTAACGCGATACGCCTGACCACTGGATGTACGGCTATTCCGTAGTAGCCACTACTGCGAACGAAATATTTTAAGAAAAAAATTTCTGCGCGCGTATGGTAAGGAAGCCGTATGACCCTAATAGTTTTTAATTTCTTTGTTGTTGTGGTCTTATTCATCAACATTAACGTTTATCTCATGCAGTTCTCCACACCTGTCGCCATCCTCTCTGTATCAGCACAATTGCACAACCCCACATCACTCACAATCTGCCTTCTGCAAACCACATCTACTTGATTACTCTCCAAATCACATATAATAAAGTCTTTCACGACCAAATGTCTTAGTGCTGGTAAATTTTCCATTTTGTACGGTCTCAATGCGTGAAACATTTTCATTCCCAATGAAACGTCCCCTTAGAAAAATTGTACAATTATACAAGACTGTGCTTAAACTGACACACAATATTTTTAGCGCAACGCAATCTGACTTTCAGAAATCCCTACAAAAGAATGGCCCTGACTAACATTAACCTATACCTTTCACAAATCACTTACCTCACCAAAATCTTCGTTACTCTAACTACAGCAATACAGCGAGCGCCACTACTGCCAGGTAAATAAAAGATTGCAACTACTGAAGGCACTAACTACTGATAAGCATAGTTAGCAAATGAAAGATTTTAATAGAGAACAAACAATGTATTTCCCTCAATAATGTTCAAAAGTCATAATGTATATAGCAGTTCCTGATATCCAGTATTACAAATTTCAAAACTCCGCCATCTCTCTCCTCACATCCACCACTGCTGGCGGCTCACCTCCAACTGCACAACGCTACGCGCTGTTCACATCCAGCTGCCCAACACTACAATGGCAGACAACAATGCAAACTAGCTACAGACTGCACACAGCACAGCCAGTGATTTCCATACAGAGCGCTACGTAACGTTGCCAATAAGAACACATAAACAGCCTACTTACACCAATATTTTGTCGACAGCTCCGTTGGACATCCTCGGAATTGCTCGTGATTTCGTTGAGTCGTGCCGACTGACTGGTCACACGTCTAAGACCGACATAAATACTGCCAAAAAGAGGCGTGGTAGAAGTTTATACTTGATAGGTAGATATGATCCTTTTCAGAGATAAAACTTTATTATCAAATTTTCATCTGTCAAAGACAACTCATATATCGATACTGTCCATATACCACTAAGTTTCATGGCTTCCTTCTTTTCTGTTAAAATTATCCCCATTTTTATATATTCTGATGGATTGTCTATAGAGCTTTCGATAACAGTTCATCATTATAGACGAAATTTTGGTTTCGGAGACTATTTCCTGACTGAAAAGCATGCTTTTCTGCAGGTTATTTTCCTTCCCCACCCTTCCCCCACCTCTCCTCCTCCTCCTCCTCCTCCTCCCAGTAGACAAAGATCCTTGCGCTCCTGTAGCCACGTATACTCGCTTCTCTTGGTAACCACAATTTACACCTTGCCACGCGCAAAATTTTTTATGACCCGCTATCCGACAGACAAAGGCGTTTATCTTTTACAGATCTGAGCACGTCATATTTTCTTTGTTGGTCTAAATATCGATCATATGGTATCTTTGCGTAAAATCTTCCTTATCTAATGAATTACTTCGTAATAAATGCGGGAGAATAAGTGTTTTTCCATAGTCGGTTATTTCCCTTGTCCTTCGACCTACTGTTACTTGGTGATAGAACTCTATTTACTTGTTTTGCTGAGTAGCCATTTGTCTATAAAACTTGTTTCAGTTTTTGTTTCCGGTGTGCAGGTGTTCTGCATGCAAATTTTCATGGCTCTGCCTACAAAGTTTTTAGCAACCCTTCTTTTTGTTGTGGATGATATCTGGAGTTCCTGTGTAACTGTTTGTCTGTAAGCATGACTTTCCGGATAACTTTATGTTCTAGTCTTCCATTGGCATGTCTCATAACTAAAACACCCAAGAAAAATATTTCGTTGTAATTTTCCGTCTACGTAATAAACTGAATTTTTGGATTTATGTTACATAGAGAACAAATAAATTCTTCTAACGCTTTTTTGCCATGTGATCGAACCATATCATTCACAAACCGAAACCATCGGAATGGTTTCTTATTTACTTTTTTTAGGGATGATTGTTCAAAATAGAAGATTTCTAAAAATTTCGAATTGCTCGGACAGTGAATAGCTGGTAGATGAAACTGCGTATGGTGCACAACGATGTGAGATACGAACTAGTAGAGGTCATACTTTAACTCAGTTGAGTTGCTATCACATTTTCGGTTTTAAATTGAAAGTATAGTATCTACTGTTAGTTACTGCATCCTTAATATCCATATTCTCGATGTTCTATTGACTACCATCAGTCTGAAGTAATGTACTACATCACATAAGTCTCAAGATCGAGATACGTTTCGCAGCTTCATTCGAATGGAAGAGAAGATTTTTTAGGATGCTATTCATCATTATTGAGAAAGATATTTACCAACAAGAGAGAAACATGAAGCAGTCCGTAAAACCAAGAAAAATGCGCAGGTTTACATGTTTTACACGAAGTTTCATAATAGCAAAAATTCCAGTGTGTAGCTTGTGTTTGATTTATGACATACACTGAGAGTCATGTCAAGATTTCTTGCCAATGATGAAGCATTCCAGTCGCTCGCCTGAATAAATAACATCGAGTATTGCACATCATACTTTTATTAAATTGATAAAGAAGTCCCAAAAGCATTTAGAAAAAACACTGAAGAGCCTGGTACACCTGCTTAATATCGTGTAGGGCCCCCACTAGCGCGCAGAAGTGCCGCAACACGACGTGGCACCGACTCGAGTAATGTCTGAAGTAGTGCTAGAGAGAGCTGACAACATGAATCCTGCAGGGCTGCCCATAAATCCGTAAGAGTTCGAGGGGGTGGAGATATCTTCTGAACAGCACGTTGCAACGTATCCCAGATATGATCAATAATGTTCATGTCTGGGGAGTTTGGTGGACAGCGGAAGAGTTAGAACTTATTCCTGGAGCCACTCTGTAGCAATTCTGGACGTGTGGTGTGTCGCATTGGCCTGTTGAAATTTCCCACGTCCGTCGGAATGCACAATGGACATGAATGGATGCAGGCGATCAGAGAGAATGATTACCTACGTGTCACCTGTCAGAGTCGTATCTAGACGTAACTAGGGTCCCATATCACTCCAAGTGCACACACCCCACACAATCGCAGAGCTTCCACTAGCTTGAACAGTCCCACGCTGACATGCAGGATCCATGGATTCATGAGGTTGTCTGCATACCCGTACACGTCCATCCGCTCGATACAATTTGAAACGAGACTCGTCCTTTCGATGAATGGTTCGCACGCTGACACTTTTTGATGGCCCGGCATTGAAATCTGCAGCAATTTGCGGATGCGTTGCGCTTCTGTCACTCCGAACGATTCTCTCCAGTTGTCGATGGTCACGTTCTTGCAGAGTCTTTTTCAGGGCGCAGCGATGTCGGAGATTTGCGGTTTTACCGGATTCCTGATATTCACGGTACACTCGTGAAATGATCGTACGGGAAGATCCCTACTTCATCGTTACCTCGGAGATGTGTTCCCATCGCTCGTGGGCCGACTATAACACCACGTTCAAACTCATTTAAATCTTGATAACGTGGCATTGTTTTAGCAGTAACCGATCTATCAACTTCGCCAGACACTTGCTGTCTTATACAGGGGTCGCCCACCACATTTCCGCATTGTGTCTGTTTACATAGGCCTACCTCTGTATTTGAATACGCATGCATATACCAGTTTCTTTGGCGCTTCAGCGTATACGATGAATAAAAATAACAGGTGGACAGACATGAAGCTGCTACCTCTCCTTTCATAGTTCACTCCACCATCACGCTACAATTTCAGCATAACAGCCGCATCTAAGTACGTGAAGTTCTTTTAAAGTATGCAAGCATCAAATACGAGAAGCCTCTGAATACAGATATGTATCGAGGGCAACTCACATGAAAACCGGACATCCGCCACAGTGGGGCTATGGAATGGTTCCATTCAAAAGTAATCATCACACACGTTAAGACAGTTATTCCACTAGGTGACGAGACGACGAGTTGCTGTTTCGCAGAATGCGGCCGTCTGTTGACGGATCCACGACCACGACGACTCTTGCACTTCCCCGTCCGACTGAAACCGACGTCCATCCATGCTTTTCTTCACATCGCCAAAGATTTGAAAATCACAAGTGAAAGATTCGGAATATGTTGCACTGTTTCCCAACCAAATCTCCGAAATATGGCTGAAATATAGCCGTCTTCCGATTGGCTGTGTGGGGTAGGTGTTATTACAGTATTGGCCATTAAAATTGCTGCACCGCGAAGGTGACGTGCTACAGACGCGAAATTTAACCGAGAGGAAGAAGATGCTGTGATATGCCAATGATTAGCTTTTCAGAGCATTCACACACGGTTGGCGACACCTACAACGGTTATCCTTGACGCTGCATCACAGAAAGGAGCGCCTGCGATGGTGTACGAACCTGGGTGCACGAATGGCAAAACGTCATTTCTTCGGATGAATCCAGGTTCTGTGTACAGCATCATGATGGTCGCATCCGTGTTTGGCGACATTGCGGCGAACGCACATTGGAAGCGTGTATTCGTCATCGCCATACTGGCGTATCACCCGTCGTGAAGGTATGGGGTGCCATTGGTTACGCGTCTCGGTCACCTCTTGTTCGCACTGACGGCACTTTGAACAGTGGATGTTACATTTCAGATGTGTTACGACTCGTAGCCCTACCCTTCATTCGATCCCTGCGAAACCCTACTTTTCAGCAGGACAATGCACGACCGCACGTTGCTGGTCCTGTACCGGCCTTTCTGGATACAGAAAATGTTCGACTGCTGCCCTGGCCAGCACATTCTCCAGATCTCTCACTAATTGAAAACGTCTGGTCAATGGTGGCCGAGCAACTGGCTCGTCACAATACGCCAGTCTACTCTTGATGAACTGTGGTATCGTGTTGAAGCTGCATGGGCAGCTGTACCTTTACACCCCATCCAAGCTGTGATGCTCAGGCGTATCATGGCCGTTTTTACGGTCAGATGTGGTTGTTCTGGGTACTGATTTTTTTCAGGATCTATGCACCCAAACTGCGTGAAAATGTAATCACATGTCAGTTCTAGTAAAATACACTCCTGGAAATTGAAATAAGAACACCGTGAATTCATTGTCCCAGGAAGGGGAAACTTTATTGACACATTCCTGGGGTCAGAACAGAACTTGTGTGAACAGCTTCGGATTTCTTTGGCGAGAGAGAGATGTGTGATGTTTCCACCATTAGCTCTGATGTTTGACAGTCGGAATGGTGCACGGTAACGCCCGCCCTTAAACTGCTAATTTTTTGGAAATTTTTGGTGAGTTCTTATGGGGCCAAACTGCTGAGGTCATCGGTCCCTGAGTCTACACACTACTTAATCTAACTTAAACTAACTTACGCCATGGACAACACACACATCCATGCCCGAGGGAGGACTCGAATCTCCGACTGGGGGAGCCGCCCGGTCCCTTACAAGGCGCCCTAAACCGCGCGGCTCACTGTTAATCGGAGAACGTCTGCACTTCAGCGATTTGGTAGGGCCGGCCGAAGTGGCCGAGCGGATCTAGGCGCTTCAGTCTGGAACCGCGCGACCGCTACGGTCGGAGGTTCGAATCCTGCCTCGGGCATGGATGTGTGTGATGTCCTTATGTTAGTTAGGTTTAACAGGTTCTAAGTTCTAGGGGACTGATGACCTCAGATGTTAAGTCCCATAGTGCTCAGAGCCATTTGAACCATTTTTTGATTTGGTAGGGAAATGCTGCAACACCCTCCGTACAACCGGGATGTTTCACCTGATTTTCACAACTTTTGTGGCCTGAAGCAAGACGGCGGTTTCAGTCGGGTGAGGAAGTTCAAGAGTGGGTGAGGCTGTGGGTCCGTCAACGGCCGACTGCGTTCTACGATCCTATCGTCTCCCAGTGGGGTAAATGTCGGTGGTGATTACTTTTGAATGGAAACATTCCATGGACCCATTATGGCAGGTGTTCCGTTTTCATTGGACTGCCTCTTATGATTAAAATGCACCTAGTGACAGATGTCTAGTGTGGGATGTAATTATCGTATGGCAGCGAAACTTGGTAGATAGGCTGAAGCGTTAATGCTGAACCAATTTACGCGGGAAATCAGATCCAAGTTTGACCAGAGGTTGAAATCTGGCGCAATACATCAACTCGTCGGCGTCTCCAGTGCTCATACTGAACAAACTGTATAAGTGGCACTTAATAATCAAATCAACATGCCTCTCTCTCTTGCTTCACCTTTTCTGTCCACATCCTGTTTCTAATCCATTACAAAGGGAAACATTTCCGTACAACTTTCTTGCAGTCACAACGCAGACTTGCACATCATATTTGTATTAAATTAATAAGGGTATCTCAAAACCATTTAGAAAATGTTGTTGTTGTTGTGGTCTTCAGTCCAGAGACTGGTTTGATGCGGCTCTCCATGCTACTCTATCCTGTGCAAGCTTCTTCATCTCCCAGTACCTACTGCATTCTACAGCGTTCTGAATCTGTTTAGTGTATTCATCTCTTGGTCTTCCTCTACGATTTTTACCCTCCACGCTGCCCTCCAATACTAAATTGGTGATCGCTTGATGCCTCAGATTATGTCCTACCAACCGATCCCGACGGTCCTCTTCTCTCCAATTCTATTCAATACCTCCTCATTAGTTATATGATCTACCCACCTAATCTTCAGCATTATTCTGTAGCACCACATCTCGAAAGCTTCTATTCTCTTCTTGTCCAAACTATTTATCGTCCTCGTTTCACTTCCATACATGGTTAAACTCCATACAAATACTTTCAGAAACGACTTAAATCTACACTCGATGTTAACAAATTTCTCTTCAAAATATAAGGCTGAAAAAATTTGCAAGTGCTACGTTTCCCGTGATAGTTCATGACACTATCAATTACGCTACAATTTCAAAACAACAGCAGCATCAAAGTACATCGTGTACAATTTTTACAAATTTCAACAGGATTTAGCCATAGATATCATTATTTGACATTTAACTATAGTAAATAATACCAAAAATATACACTTTTGATATATCATCAATGTGTTGCAGCACTGAAACGGCGTATTTTCATAGCACACAAGCATCAAGTGCGAGAAGCCTTTGACTACCGATACGTAGTTTTCCGTCATTTTATCATAACAAATACTTGTAGTACCGAAAACGAAGCGTTTTTTAAAGCTGTTCAGTGTGCCGGTGCTTTGAAACAGCTCGTGTATATTGCATAAGTTCAGAAATGGTTCAAATGACTCTGAGCACTATGGGACTTAACTTCTGAGGTCATCAGTCCCCTAGAACTGCCCGAGACATTCGAACCTTGCGACCGTAGCGGTCGCGCGGTTCCAGACTGTAGCGCCTAGAACCGCTCGTCCACCACGGCCGGCCATAGCATAAGTGTTATAGTATAAAATGCACCAGGTACAATGTTTAGCACCGTATTACTTAATCTAATATGGCTTCGCCTACGTTCTGCTTGTGACGTAAAAGCGATGTATCATACACTGGTCACATTTCTCTCCATGAGGAAAATATCCTACCAGATTCTTGTTTTCACGCTTCGCATGTCTGCTGGAACGTGACATTCCATGCTGTGACTTCACAGAACTCGGACAGCTCCATATCTACGAACGCGTTCATGCCCAGTGAGAGAATGCCTTCTGCCACACACAGTAGCCAAGTATAGATAAGGCCTTCGAGTCCTGCGCTGGGAAACTTTGGTGCACCGTCGTCGTTTCCAGCCTTTACTGTTCTGGCGTGATATCACGCTGTATGTCGATAGCCCTGCAGTCGCTAAAAAAGCGGACACCGCCGGTCGACAGTCACGCGAGCGCGCTGCGAGTATCCCCGGCTCTGAACAAGCGAGCAGCGCCCGCTGCACTGCAGTTGGCTGCGCGCCAGTTGGCAGCCCTGCCCGGCGAGAAACAACCCACTGCAGTCGCGTCGCTTCTCTGTGTAAGTGCAAACAACCTTGAAGCGCGACGCAGCACTCGGTTGTTACGTCTTATTCTCTTCCTCAAAGCGACTTCTCCCACAGTTCAGTGACATAAATCGAGGGCACTCTCCAATCTGTTGAAGTTCCAGCTGTATAAATTTCTTACAGACGACTGTTGTATGAAATGTCTTCATTTTGTTTCTTTGTCGTGCAGTTACTTACAGTGAGTAACCTTAATATTCGGACACTATGAGACTTTTACTTTCCCGCATCACAACTTTATTACTAAAAAAATAAACGAAAAACACAACTAAGTATTATGTTAGGTTATATGTCCTGTAAATAGTAACATAAACTTTTCCCGTCATAACTTTATTCTTAACAAAACAAACAAAAAACACAACCAAGTATTGTATTAAGATATATGTCTTGTAAAAAGTAGCATAAACTTTATCAATGTAATTTACAGATGTTCTATAACTCCACGATTTAAACAAAACTCGGTCCTATTGCCACGTTACTCTAATATTCGGACACTTTTTTTAAAACTAATTATTTCAAGGAAACAGTTTCTGAAAAATATCTTGTCGGGTGGCCATTCGGTTGAATCTCTTCTTTCAAACGCTGCGGCATACGGCTAATGATCCTTTTTAGATAGTCAGTACATTGATCGTCCCATTCTCCTTTTAATCGACGCTTCAGAGTTTCTTTGGGGGATATTAATATCTTCTAATATGTCGTTCTAGTTCTCAACGCACAGGCTTCATAAGGATGAGGACTGGTAATTGAGGTGGTTGTAAGGCTTTCGGACAATTGTACAACAAACATTCCTGCACAGTGCGAACCTTATGTTTCGGTCATTGTCCTGGTTGAACTTGAAACTGTTTGATATCCCCTTTTTTCAGCACTTTTGTGTGTACTGTTTTTAATATGTTCAGGTGGACGTACTTGTCCGTAATATTGAGGATGAATACTAATTCGCCCAGTCCAAATGTGGATACACAGACCCAGACAAGAACTCTGCCACCTCCACGCCGTACAGTCAGCTTAACACTTGCGACATTAAATTCTTCACTCTTCTTATGTCACACCATCCTTCGTCCATCCGACCAAAAAATGTTAAATTTACTTCCGTCGGTAAAAATGGCGTCGTCCCGTTGTTTTCTTCCTTCCAAAAAATTGCTTAGTAAACTCCAATCTCTTCTTTCGATTCTGCTCATTTACATATCGGTTTCTTCCTAGCCACTCTTCCACTGTAATCATTATTACTTTTCAATGTTCTGCTAAGCTTTTGAGGATGTAACTCCTTTCCAGTCTCGTTTAAAACCTTAGTGCAAAAGCGTGCAATGAGTGTAGGATATTTCATTATTTTTCGTATTAGATTCCTCTTGTCACGCCCAGCCAAAGTGCGATAGCAATGACAGAAACATGATTGACTCTCCGTCTTTCAATCGAGTATATGATCAAGAATGTTGATTTTCTGATCGTAATTAGTTTTCATAAGAGACAGACCAGACCCATCCAGGATCAAGAAGGAAGGGCGCTCAATTTACATACACGACGTAGAAAATTAAACAGGAATTCAGGTTTACGTGGAGTTTCCTAAATATCTTTTATGTCTCCTTTACATACTTAACTTGTTTACATGTTGCATTTCGATATAGTGATTGAATCGATCAAAGTCCCTTATGTGGTCTAATTGACACTTCTGTGGTTCAAATGGCTCTGAGCAGTATGGGACTTAACTTCTGAGGTCATTAGTCCCCTAGAACTTAGAGCTACTTAAACCTAACTAAGCTAAGGACATCACACACATCCATGCCCGAGGCAGGATTCGAACCTGTGACCGTAGCGGTCGCGCGGTTCCAGACTATAGCGCCCAGAACCGCTCGGCCACCACGGCCGGCGATTGTGTATGTAAAGAAGTGTCTGAACGTAATGTTTCCCAGAGCTTTGGAGGTTACCGATATCATGTTTCTATGTTGCTGCTATGGGTCGTCTGTTAAGTTGTAATGCGTTTGACGCACTCTGTTAACAGCAATACTTACATATTTGCCATGTTTTATGTCGGAACTCATGTACGTGTCGAATAAAGCGTTCGTTTTATCACATCTGAGAAAAATTGTACACATTCATCGAATCATCAGGCTTGGTCATACACTCGTGTAAACAACTGTTACTCAACAACATTTTCATTACTGTTTTCGTTCTACCGACTTTTTGCATGACAAGATTTTTTAATGTTGTTTTAGGGTCCAGTTTCTTAATTTTATCTCTTCTTTTTTGAAGGCTCATTTGAAAGAGTCATAGATTGAAACCGTAAAGTCCTGATCCATAAATGCTACTGTTCAATTAAAAAAAGTCTTGCATGAAGCATGATTTCATTTAATGAGTACGTTATGTCTGGCCATTCGTGCATAAAGAGGAATGTTGATATATCTCAGAGATTCAGAACAGCTATTCGTTTTGGAGCTTTTCATTTTTTCACCAGATAGATCAACCTTTGGGAGCTGCGCATTGATTATGGCAAAGCATTCGTACCACCTGCTCTACTATAAAAGTACACTTTTTCTAAGTCTGTCCCACATTGCATTACTGTGTGAACAAAGTCTTAGTAGAGGTGGTCTGATGTTCTACGCCTACATGACTCCCCTGCAGCTCTCAATTATGTGCTTGGCAGAGGGTGCACAGAGGCAGTTTCAGACTATTTCTCGACCGTCCCGCTCTCGAATAGCACGTTGGCAGAATGAACACCCAAATCTGTCTGTGCGAACTCTGATTTCTCTTATTTTATTACGATGGTCATTTTCCCTACGTAGGCGGGATTCAATAAAGTATTTTCGCATTCGTAGAAGAAAGTTGCTTGGCTTTGTTTTAATGTGCCTTTGTTTTAATTATTACCACCCCAACTCGCGTACTGTATTCGTGACATTCCCATATTTTGCTATAATACAAAATAAGCTGCCCTTCTTTGAACTTTTTCAGTGTCTTTTGTCGACCCTATCAGATAATGATCCCATACTGCACAGCATTACTCTAGCAGAGGGCCGACGAGCGTAGGACAGGCTGTCTCTTTATAGAGTTGTTACTTTTTTTAGTGTTCTGCCAATAAAACACAACCTTCTTTTGGACTTTCCCCCATGATTTTCTATGTAATGGCTCAGTTTAAGTTGTTCGTAATTCTATTCTCTACGTATTTATTTGAAATGACAACCTTTAAATTAGTATTATTTGTAGTGCTAGCGAAATTTAAGGGATAGGCAGTCTCTTTATAGAGTTGTTCCTTTTTTTTAGTGTTGTGCCAATAAAACACAACCTTTTTTTGGACTTTCCCTTTATGATTTTTTATGTAATGGCTCATTTTAAGTTCCAGAATGAGATTTTCACTCTGCAGCGGAGTGTGCGCTGATATGAAACTTCCTGGCAGATTAAAACTGTGTGCCGGCCCGAGACTCGAACTCGGGACCTTTGCCTTTCGCGGGCAAGTGCTCTACCAACTGAGCTACCCAAGCACGACTCACAGCCCGTCCTCACAGGTTTACTTCTGCCAGTACCTCGTCTCCTACCTTCCAAACTTTACAGAAGCTCTCCTGGTAGAGCACTTGCCCGCGAAAGGCAAAGGTCCCGAGTTCGAATCTCAGTCCGGCACACAGTTTTAATCTGCCAGGAAGTTTCAGTTTAAGTTGTTTGTAATTCTAGTCTCTACGTATTTATTTGAAATGGCAACCTTTAAATAAGTATTATTTGTAGTGCTAGCGTAATTTAACGGGTTCCTTTTAGTACTCATGCGGATGACCTCAGACATTTTATTGTTCAAGGTTAACTGGCACTTTTCTCACTATACAGACGTATAAATCATTTTATAATTCATACTGATGGTTTGATACTAGACGGTAAATGACAGCATCATCTCCAAACGATTTTAGAAGGCTACTCGTATTGCCTCCCAAGTCGTACATGTACAAGGGGCATTCAATAAGTAATACATCATAATTCGTTTCTCGGCCAGTTTCGGTTGAAAAAGTGCGGAATTTGTTGTGAAAAATTGTGGAATACTCCCGCTTCAGTCCTTGTAGCTTCATAAAATTTCGATAAGAAAAATAGGATCTGTAATGTTCCAAGCAAGTACCTGCCACTGAGTTTCTTTTCGTGATAAACCAGAGCATTCCAGATATTCATAGGCGCGTGTTTAATGTCTAGGGAGACTCGGCAGTAAACAAAAGGACGGTGGGTTGTTGGACGAGGTGTCACTGATCATCGCAGTGAGGTCGTGCAAACCTGTCCAATGTCCCAGTTTCTGCTGGCACCTCTGTAATGTGCATTCCTCAGGAAACTGAAGAAACAGCTTCAGCGTGTTCGTCACCACAAAAATCCAAAGGAACTTCTCCTTTTCCATGACAACGGCGGGCCTTACGCAAGTCTGGTGAGCAAAGAGGAGCTCATAAAGCTTCATTGGACTATTCTTTCTCATCCACCCTACAGCCGGGACGTCGCACCTTCCGACTTTCATCTGTCTGACCCAATGAAGGAGCCCAGTGACGGATGCACTCCTCAGGAAGCAATACGTGGATGATGGGGAGGTTACTGAGGCAGCAAGACGTTGGCTCCAACGTCCACTAGTAGAACGGTGCCATGCAAAGGCATTCAGGCCCTGCCAGTAAGGAGGCGTAAGGGCGTCACATTGAACAGAGATCATGTTGAAGATTAAGGTTTTGCAGCCAAACGACAGGGGAATAGTAGAGTGTATTGGAATTCTGAATAAAATCAACCTGCTTTCAATAAAAATGTGTTGCATTACTCATTGAATGTTCTTCATAGGTTAGAAACAACAGAGGGTGTCTAACACTTCCGTGGGTAACTCCAGATATCACTTCTCTTTGACCGAATGACTTTGGCACGAACTGACATCAAATCACAAATCCAGCAGCCAACTGAGACGATACTCCATAGGCAAGCAGTTTGATTAGATACTGCTTTTGAGGAATGGTTTCAAAAGCCTCTATCCAACCTCTTACTAAGGTAGGAAGGTGCATGTGTGCCCTGTGCATGACTGCGGTGAGAGTTTTTCCAGTGCATTGTTGTCGAATGTGTTAGGAATGAGAGAAAGGAAGAGAGAGAAACGCGGTGCCAACACACAGCCTATCCACGTGTAGTAGCGTTGGGCATAACGCCCTCGCCCGACGGGAAGATCACAACACTAACATCAAAAAGAAAACAATAATATGCCCGTTATATCAATATATACGAGGTGCGACAATAAAGTAATGAGACTGATTTTGTTTGCAAGATGTGGCAACCCTGCAGGCTCGCGTAGGCACAGTATCTTTGACTTTGTCTATAAGATGCTTATAGTCCAAGCGGCACATCGATGCAACTGCTAAGTCGTGAGTTGTGCTGTAATAAGTTAACACGTGTTTATGTCTCTCGTCACGGAAACGGAACCGCATAATATTGCGCAACGGTATGTCATTTCTTTTTCCGTTAAATTGGGTGGAAACGCCACGACAACTTATGGTAAGCTTCAGAAGACTTTTGGAGAGGAGGTTATGTCAAGAGTTCAAGTTTTTCCTTGGCATAAAATTTTTAGTGAAGGCAGAATGAATGTTGAAGATTAAGACCGTAGTGGACGACCATCGGCCTCACGGACGGATGTCAACTTGGCCAGGGTACGTGAACTCGTGCGATCTGATCGAAAATTATCCGTAAAAATGATGGCAGAACAACTGAATATCAATCAGGAAACGGCTCGCCTAATAATAACTGAAGATGAGAAAGATTTGTGCAAAAATTGTCCCAAAAATCTCACACCACAACAGCGAGAAACACGGAAAATTATGCCAACCGATCTGTTAGAGCAAACGGAAATCAATCCAGAATTGTTGAAATACCACACCGGTAGGCGGATTTGATTCGGATGTGGAGGGTTTACCGGTATAAAACCGAGGATCAAGGCAGTCAGCTAGATGCAGTAGTTCTCGACTTACGAGAAACATTTGACCTCAAGCAGAATTTGTTACTGTCTTGAGGATTTTTTGGGGGAGGATAATGTGAGCCATCTGCAGATGCAGAAGTTACTTCGGGTGTGCTCCATAGAAGTGTGTTGGGACCTTTGCTATTCATGCACTATATTAATGTCATTGCAGAAAACATTAATAGTACACTCAGACCTTTTGTAGCTGATGCAGTTACCTATAATGAAGTACATTCTTAGAAAGGCTGCACAAGTATTCAGTCGTATAATGATGAGATTTCAATGTCGTCCTAAGATTAAAAACTTGCTTTAGGTCTCCAGGAGTGTAAAACTCTGCAGTTCGTAAAACGAAAAAATCGTAGTATCGTATGACTATCAACGAATCACAACTAAGTCTGTGAACCAGTACTGTAGTTACAAAAAAAAAATTTAGGCGGCACTCGCCAAAAATCACTCGCATTGGACTTCGTCGAGCGGGTCTCATTTTCGGCACACTGTTTCTTCAGCTGATCTTCGTCCTGATCGGAGCCAAGAATGCACATAAATTTCTGGATTAACTTTTTCCAATGGCGGCCCAACACGTTTTAGGAAAATTAATGTTTCGGTTCGTTCTAGCAACAAACTGCTCCTTTTTTTCAGGGTGAATGTTATTCATAGCACTAAATGCTCATCCGCATTTATTTGGGGAAATTGAAATTGATTCAGTTATTTGTAGTAACTGCTCAAGGACTTTAGGTTTCACGTTGTACCCACATATTCCCTGAATGCCTGAATGTATTTTCTCTTGTCCTGAAGTCGGAAAACCTCACACTTATTATGCTTATTATGTTTCAGCCAATGCTTTGTCTCTACAAGAGCAAGATCTTCGACTAACACTTCAGCCTTCTGCTTCCTTTCATTTTCTGTGCTGCTTTAATCAGTCTGAGACTCTCTATGGGATGCAAGGCTAGGATTGGTAACAAGTCTGTGTTTGAGATTTTCGGCAAGACTTCGGTTACTGGCCACCGTTTACGTGAACAAGTTTATGGTTGTTGTGTAACTCAGTGTCTTTAAAGACTTTGTTTCTATTTGCTTTAGTTGCGTCCTCAGCATGAGAACCTGGCGAAGACGCCAGGGATTCCAGCACCAGAATACTACGTTTTATAGTCTTGTCTACTTCGGTAACAGTCATGTCTCTTCTTTGAAGAAGCAAAGATAAACCTGAGAGCTTTATTTATGAGCAGCAGCTTCTGTCAAATGGTTGAAAAGAGATCTATAGTTGTTCCAAACAGATTTCAAAGTTCTAGCACTTGAGGCAACCCTAATAATAGTGAATATTTTCCCAAATTTATTCAGTTTTTCCTCAAGATCTGCTGCAAGTTCTCTAAGCTGAGCTTAATTTTTAGGCTACATGCTACAGGCAAAATACAGATTATCAAAGAAAAAATGGAAATCAGTACGACATTCAGCCTCATTTCTCGTGTTATGTACTGCTAGTTCAAGTCTGGGGTTAGCACAGTCCCAAACAGTGAAGTGAGGAAACATGTTATGTACCGCCACAGCAACTCCATTTCTCTTTTCTAACGTTACCGAGGCTCCGTCACTTGCAGATCCAACAAAGTTACCTTTGAGGTAAAAATGAGAAAAACCATAAGAACTCAGATTCTGCAAAAGGGCTTCTTTGACTCAACTGGATTTCATGTCTTTAATCAGATCCCAAAAAACTGAATGAACTACAGTGTTTTCTGACATGGAACATTTTTATTTATTTATTTATACGTCACGTTCCGTAGGAGCAAATTGAGGAGGAAAACTCCAAGATCATGGAACGTGTCAATACATGTAATTGCAACATAAAATTAATAACAGATAAAAATAAAATGTTTATGAACCAGAAAAAAGTCAAGCCATGAGTTTAAGTAAACGCAGTCAACAAGCCGAACGGTACATTTGATAACATACCGTGTGATATAAAATTATCAATTATCCTTACATCCACAGCCTTTTCAATAACTTTAGCAAACACTGATGGCATAGAAATAGGTCTAAAATTGTCTACATTATCCTTTTCTCCCTTTTTCCCCTTTTTATGGAGCGGTTTTACTACTGAGTACCTTAATCTTTCAGGAAACTGACCATTCCTAAATGAAAAATTACAAGTATGTCTAAATACAGGGCTAACATCTGCAACACAGACTTTAATATTCTGCTAGGTACTCCACCATATCCATGAGAGTCCTTAGTCTTCAGTATTGACTCAATCTCCCCCTTGTCAGTATCACAGAGGAGTATTTCAGACGTCAATCTCGGAAAGGCATTTGCCGAGAGAGTTATACGATACCCTGTAGAAACAAAATTTTTATTTAATTCACCAGCAATGCTCAGAAAATGATTGTTAAATACTGAACATATATCTGATTTATCAGTAACAGAAATATTTTTACTGCGAACTGACTGTATATCGTCGACCTTGTGCTGCTGACCAGACACTTCCTTTACAACTGACCACATAGTTTTAATTTTATCCTGTGAATTAGCTATTCTATTTGCATACCACATACTTTTTGCCTTCCTAATAACATTTTTAAGCACCTTACAATATTGTCTGTAATGTGCTACTGCAGCTTGATTGTGACTACTTCTAACATTTTGATATAATTCCCGCTTTGTTCTACATGATATCCTTATCCCACTAGTCAGCCAACCGGGCTGTCCATTACTGCTAGTACCCCGTTTAGAACGTTCTAATGGAAAGCAACTCCCAAAGAGCAGGAGAAATGTGTGAAGGAAAGCATTATATTTATCATCTATGTTATCGGCACTATAAACATCCTGCCACTCTTGTTCCTAGACGAGGTTTCAAAAACTCTCTATTGCTGTTGGATTAACTTCCGTACATAGTTTGTAATTATATATGACATTAGTTTGAGCACAAAAGCCTTTTAGTGTCAAAATTTGTGCATCATGGTCTGGAAGCCCATTCAACCTTTTACTAAACGCCAGTACTGGTGAATTATTGCAAGTAGTGGACTCGTCTACCGTAACAGTTATTTTAATATAATTTTTTATAAGGTGGTTAGCTATTTGCCTCCTCATTACTGTAGAGATATGATCAGTAATGTTGGTACAACTGAACTTCAAATGTAAGACTCTTCCCATCGAAACCCTTAAGATCCTGGACTTGAATGTCTATTTGAAAATCATTGAATGGTCTTTGTGGTGTCACCGCCAGACACCACACTTGCTAGGTGGTAGCCTTTAAATCGGCCGCGGTCCGTTAGAATACGTCGGACCCGCGTGTCGCCACAATCAGTAATTGCAGACCGAGCACCGCCACACGACAGGTCTAGTGTAGAGAGACTCCCTAGCACTCGCCCCAGTTGTACAGCCGGCTTTACTAGCGATGGTTCACTGACTACATACGCCCTCATTTCCAGAGACGACAGTTTAGCATAGCCTTCAGCTACGTCATTTGCTACGACCTAGCAAGGCGCCATATTCAGTTACTATGAATGTATTCTGAAACAGATAATATTGTGAATATGTATCGTCAAGAGCGACGTTCATCATTGCCGGCCGCGGTGGTCTAGCGGTTCTGGCGCTGCAGTCCGGAACCGCGGGACTGCTACGGTCGCAGGTTCGAATCCTGCCTCGGGCATGGGTGTGTGTGATGTCCTTAGGTTAGTTAGGTTTAAGTAGTTCTAAGTTCTAGGGGACTTATGACCTAAGATGTTGAGTCCCATAGTGCTCAGAGCCATTTGAACCATTTTTTTGACGTTCATCATTAATGGATTAAAGTTAAGTATCAAACTAATTACGTCCGCTTTCTGAATTCTAATACCTTGTCATGTTCCAGACCGCACGTCAGTATAGTCCTTCCCTCCTCATGGCAGCCTGCGTGAGCTAAAACGCACGCATTTCGGTCTCCACTAGTGACACGGTGTTGGCTCTTCTGCCAACACAACAGTCTTAGTCTTTATATGCTGTCCTAAACAGCCTAGTTTTGTCACATTGATTACCTACCATTTTATCTATTCCTCTTTCTAAAGGTTTTCACTCTGCACTGACCTTAGTCTGCCCTGCGCTTTTATGGCTTCTCTTATCAATCCACTGTTTAGCTGGTTTCAATCCTGAACCTTGATGTGGGCCCAAATCATGCCTGCTAGCTTCAACACAACAAGAACAACCAGTCTTTTTGTTTTTTTATTGTTAACCAGCTGCTTTCAGTTTTAGAGTAATTTTACTGAGACTAGTACCAGTATTGTGGATAATCTATAATCACTGAACTTACTTGACCAGAAGGAATAATTGAATTACCTCCTACGTTCTTGAGTTCCTCCCTCAAAATCTTTGTCCTTTGAGATGCTTGTTCTTTTAGAAGGGCCTGGTTGGCCGCAGCTAGCACTGCACTCTTCAACTTCCCCGTTATCATTTGGAGTTTTTCATTTGTCACTATTTATCCATTTAAGCAAGCTCGTTATCACTTTGGAATTATGATGTACGTATGTGCACACACACACGCGCTTCATACAAACAGTAACTAACGAAATAGACCCAATTCAAACAATTGCACAGCGTAGCACTGAAAACATGCAATCAAGCGCTTTCCTCCAAAAGAAGCAAATCTGACAACGTTGTCAAAAGCTCAGCATGTATTATACACCCGACCGATTGAAGAAGCGTTAGTCAAGGCGAATAACATTCGCTTCTATTTTAGATCCAAATTGTGCCGCGAGATAGCTCTGAACAAGTAAATAATGATTTCCGATATTTCTTTTAGAGATACATTCGACAATTTACAAATGGTGGTTCAAATGGCTCTGAGAACTATGGGACTTAACTTCTAAGGTCATCAGTCCCCTAGAACTTAGAACTACTTAAACCTAACTAACCTAAGGACATCACACACATCCATGCCCGAGGCAGGATTCGAACCTGCGACCGTAGCGGTCACGCGGTTCCAGACTGAAGCGCCTAGAACCGCACGGCCACATCGGCCGGCCGACAATTTACAGTTTACGGTTTTAAAAAGGAAGCTTAACCGGTACGGTTATAACGAGTTTGGATTTTAGGGGGTGCGTCGTACCAGACCGTACGTTCCCAACTACAGCACTGTCGTCAACCCATACAAATACCTGGGCGTAACAGTTCATAGGAACATGAAATGGAGTGATAACATACGCTCAGTCCCAAATAAGCAAGTGGCAGACTTTGTTTCAATGGTAGAACAGTAGGACAGTGCAATAAGTATACAAATAAAATTGTTTCCAAAACGCTTGTGCGACCCTTCACAGAATATTGATGAAGTGTATGGGATCGTACCAAAGAGGACTAACAGGAGATATTGAAAGTATACAGAGAAAATCAGAATGAATGGACACAGGTTTGTTTGACGCATAGGACAGCATCATAGAGATGCTGAAGAAACTGAACTGCAGACTCTTTGAGACAGGGATAAATTATCCCAAGAGGGCCTTCCTACAGTTTCAAGAACCGGTTTTAAATGATGACTCTAGACACATACTACAGCTCCGTAAACATCATGGTTCCCGCGCTCCACACATAAGTGGAACGGTACAACGGGATATACCCTCTGCCATGCACTTCACGGAGGTGTTTAGATGTGGTAAAGGAATCGTCTTTCTACATAACATAGCACGCAGTAAGAGAAGACTTTTAAGATCATATTGCTTGTATCTTTTGTATTGTATTGTATGTTAACCGGGGACCTAGAAACGGCGGCGAGGCACCGTCCCCGCCGCAGCCGCAGGTGTCCACAACCCCACGACGACTACCACAGTCCACTTCACCCCTCCGCAGCCCCACACCGAACCACTATTTCAGGGTTATTGTGCGGTTCGGCCCCCGGTGGACCCCCCACCTCCCTCCAGGGAACGTCTCATACGAGACGAATGTAACCCCTATGTTTGCGTGATAGAGTAACGGTGGTGTACGCGTACGTGGAGAACTTGTTTGCGCAGCAATCGCCGACATAGTATCGCGGAGGCGGAATAAGGGGAACCAGCCCGCATTCGCCGAGCCAGATAGAAAACCGCCTAAAAACCATCCACAGACTGGCCGGCTCACCGGACCAGGGCACAAGTCCGCCGAGCGGATTGGATTCGTGCCGGGGACCAGGCGCTCCTTCCCAATACGGAAAGCCGTGCCTTAGACCGAACGGCAAACCGGGAGGGCCTGTATCCGTTAGTCAGCAGCATACATTTTTCAATCATCTCTTTTGATTTCTTTTGCATCACAACACGTTTGCAATTAGCAGTACTATCGCAAAATGTTTTGTTTTTGCAGTTCCCACAGCACTTTGTCTCTGCATATGTTACGCTTCCCACCAATAATTTTCAGAATGGTCTTCTTGTTAGTGGTAGCAACCACCCTTTCGCTACCAGTAAGTTTACTTTACATTCTGCTACTGTGTGTAATATGTGCAGTTACCTTTTGAATCGAGTGTGCTGTCATGTCTCTCGGTGTAGAAGCTCAAGGTACACCATAGTGTGGCATCGCACAGCGATTAAGGCACTGGTGTCAGGTCCCCAAATGGCCGCCTAGTTCAGAGTTCTTCATTGGTGTCCATAAAACAAATAAGACGAATGCTGGAATTTTGTCTCTCGAAAGGAAGTAGCTGATTACCTTCCTCATCCTGTACAATGTCGAGATTGTACCTTCTCTCTAACGACACCGGTATGTCAAAATCCCTATGTTGACAGCTGCAGTTACTATCAAGTCTTCGAATGAAGCACTAGTGAAACGACTGAATTCAGCCCATGATTTATGGCACTGTATGACACTATCGTTTATTTGGAGAGATGGATATGGGGCCTGAAGATGGCATAGTGGAATGCCGAATTTTGTGCCTTCAATATAAAATAAAATAACATCTTAGTTACACGGCAGTTGGAAAGTTTCATTGATATTTGCAATTACTTAACCAGTCGATGTTCCCTGTCCATAGTGGACCAACAGAGACTTCTGGGGTTCTCCAAAGAAGTTTTATGCATGCTCCGCTGTTGTTTATCTACACAGAGTGGTTTTGGAGAACGCAGACAAACCGCAGGAAACAGTGCTTGAGAGGACAAGAAGAAATTTAGATCATATGGACATATGGCCGGAAGTGCGTTCCAGGGGAGGCACATCCACTTCAGGGTGGAGATAAATATCTTTGGGAGTGAACCCGGCATGAGCATCAGCAGTTGAGGGGCGGTATCGTCAACCTTCACCACACCCACCTGTTGCCTGCAGAGAATCTCCACAGTACGGTGGCCGCGAACCATCAGTATCGGTGCAGCCACAATGTGTGGGCGGGAACTGGGACCGGTCATCCTTCCACAACGCCCCACCCGCGAGGCTTGTCTGCACTTCCTGAGGGCGACGCTGCCTCCACTGCTGGAAGACATGCCCTTGGTAGTACGTAGGGCAATGTGCGACCTCTACAGTGTGGAGCTAAAACACTAGTACAGGCAAAATATTCGGTCAACTCTGGTGTGTTTTCATGTGTGCTTTCAATTAGTGAAGCCTACGCTGTCAAAGATCTTTTACGTCCACCCTCAGGTGTGTGTACCTGTCTTGGAACGCATTTTCACCCAAATCCGTTTATTTCTTTATCCACTCAGGGATTGTTTCCGGCACTTTGTCCAAATTTAGGAAAATCACCCTCTACAGAAGCCTAAATCTGTGCGATGGCAGGATTCCTATGGAAGTAGTAGTATAATGTCTGAAGTATTCATGTATCGAATTTATTATGAAAGTAGTTGGTACATATAAGACATAGGCAATCATGACGGAATTACATAGTTTCTTTCATAACAGGTCTTGCCGGAGTGGTAATACCAGTTCCCCTGCAGATCACCGAAGTTAAGCGCCGTCGGGCTGGGCTAGCACTTGGATGGGTGACCATCCCGTCTGCCAAGCGCTGTTGGCAAGCGGGGTGCACTCAGCCCTCGTGAGGCAAACTGAGGAGCTACTTGATTGAGAAATAGCGGCTCAGGTCTCGGAAACTGACATACGGCCGGGAGTGCGGTGTGCTGACCACACGCCTGTGGGCTAAGGATGACACGGCGGCCGGTCGGTGAAGTTTAGTTTACTTTTTTTTTGCATAACACAAGTAACAAATTAAGGCATGTGCATTTCCTCGATGGAAACTGGTATAAAGGCGCTCACTGTCCTGTTGCATTATTACATTACATTGTTAGTGCTATGTCTAACCTCCGTGCTTCCTAATTAATTCTCTTCGGCATTGATTTTGTTACGGTTTGTAGTTATTGCAGTGGAGTTGTAGCCAATTCCTCTCACTCTTTTCAGCGTACTACGGCCTAAAATTGCTTTCCATTGCGATAAACACGCCTTGCACGTGTTCCCCAAAGGTTTTCCACGGGGTTTAAATCCAGGCTAGGTGAAGGCCACGGTAAGACACCGGTATCTTTATCTTCAAACCACTTTTATAGCAGGAACATCCGCAGACTCACTATGTTGTAGAAATATTAGACTCTCGTCCCCTAGGTCCTCATACATTCTAATCCATTCTGTCTCCAGCATCTCAGTGTAAATATTAAAGTTCATAATAGTGTTCAGCCAAGCAATGCATGACTTACCTTAAGCACATAAGGCTGCCCAAACCATAACACTTCCATCATCATAGTTTCTGTTCAGTCTTACCTGCTGCTGTGTTCTCAGACCATGCCAGTCACACTGAAGTCCGTCTGGTACTCCTAAATTAAACCTCTTCTCGTACCGAAGATCACTTTACCCAATTCTGAAGCTCAGGATAAACGTTTACCAGCGAATTCCAATCCAACCAAATATGTTTAGGGGCTAGAGTGGGCTTGAGCAGTCGTAGATTTTAGTTATTCGACAAAATTTGTCGTACACGTTTGACATTTACTGGTAACTGTAATTCAGCAATAATTCTAGAAGAATAACGGTTTGTGGCCCTTGCTTTGGACAAAAGTAACCCTTTCGACGCCTGAGATAATTTTCTACTTTGCCCACATTTTCCGCACAGTCCGTATGTGCGCCCAGTCTAACAACATTATAAATACACTCCTGGAAATTGAAATAAGAACACCGTGAATTCATTGTCCCAGGAAGGGGAAACTTTATTGACACATTCCTGGGGTCAGATACATCACATGATCACACTGACAGAACCACAGGCACATAGACACAGGCAACAGAGCATGCACAATGTCGGCACTAGTACAGTGTATATCCACTTTTCGCAGCAATGCAGGCTGCTATTCTCCCATGGAGACGATCGTAGAGATGCTGGATGTAGTCCTGTGGAACGGCTTGCCATGCCATTTCCACCTGGCGCCTCAGTTGGACCAGCGTTCGTGCTGGACGTGCAGACCGCGTGAGACGACGCTTCATCCAGTCCCAAACATGCTCAATGGGGGACAGATCCGGAGATCTTGCTGGCCAGGGTAGTTGACTTACACCTTCTAGAGCACGTTGGGTGGCACGGGATACATGCGGACGTGCATTGTCCTGTTGGAACAGCAAGTTCCCTTGCCGGTCTAGGAATGGTAGAACGATGGGTTCGATGACGGTTTGGATGTACCGTGCACTATTCAGTGTCCCTTCGACGATCACCAGTGGTGTACGGCCAGTGTAGGAGATCGCTCCCCACACCATGATGCCGGGTGTTGGCCCTGTGTGCCTCGGTCGTATGCAGTCCTGATTGTGGCGCTCACCTGCACGGCGCCAAACACGCCTACGACCATCATTGGCACCAAGGCAGAAGCGACTCTCATCGCTGAAGACGACACGTCTCCATTCGTCCCTCCATTCACGCCTGTCGCGACACCAGTGGAGGCGGGCTGCACGATGTTGGGGCGTGAGCGGAAGACGGCCTAACGGTGTGCGGGACCGTAGCCCAGCTTCATGGAGACGGTTGCGAATGGTCCTCGCCGATACCCCAGGAGCAACAGTGTCCCTAATTTGCTGGGAAGTGGCGGTGCGGTCCCCTACGGCACTGCGTAGAATGCTACGGTCTTGGCGTGCATCCGTGCATCGCTGCGGTCCGGTCCCAGGTCGACGGGCACGTGCGCCTTCCGCCGACCACTGGCGACAACATCGATGTACTGTGGAGACATCACGCCCCACGTGTTGAGCAATTCGGCGGTACGTCCACCCGGCCTCCCGCATGCCCACTATACGCCCTCGCTCAAAGTCCGTCAACTGCACATACGGTTCACGTCCACGCTGTCGCGGCATGCTACCAGTGTTAAAGACTGCGATGGAGCTCCGTATGCCACGGCAAACTGGCTGACACTGACGGCGGCGGTGCACAAATGCTGCGCAGCTAGCGCCATTCGACGGCCAACACCGCGGTTCCTGGTGTGTCCGCTGTGCCGTGCGTGTGATCATTGCTTGTACAGCCCTCTCGCAGTGTCCGGAGCAAGTATGGTGGGTCTGACACACCGGTGTCAATGTGTTCTTTTTTCCATTTCCAGGAGTGTAACTATTCTTGAACGGTTCAACTACTTGGCGATTTGACGATTATGGAGTCCCATTTCCTTGTACCTACCGATTTTGGCTTCTTCATCACATAACTATTTTCCGCCTGTTCTGCCATGGTTTATGTACACAACATACAATGTCACTAATGGTGTCTGTTTCCTGTCTGCAGTACAGGCACGCACGGACACACAAACACCACAACAGAGCCGACTGCCTTTACACCGAGTTTCCACTCTTTACCATCTGAATCGTTGATGTCTCGTGATATACTGTACTACTGGCATCAAATGCGATACCACTCCATTTAATCTGTCGGTATACTGGCTCTGCATGTACACTGATCGCAGCTGTTCCAACTGACAACTTTAATTTTCCTACAAATATCTAAGCCTTTATACTGATTTCCACTGCCGTGTACACGATTTGGGAGACAATCTGACCAGTCATCTTATATTGTTTATTAGTTATGCTGCCGTTCAAGAAATAGAAAAGGAAGGAAGACACTGAATGATGTATAGATTAGCTGCTGACATACTCTTTGAAGCAAAGAAAATCAGGACAAGAATGAGAACAGAAAGACAGTTGTTTATAAACCACAGGAAGTATTGGGAAGGTGGCAAGAATATGTAAAGTGACTATATCAAGCTGCTCAAAAACCAAACGTATTGAATTAGAAGAGGAGTCGAGACTTATAGAAGACGATAAAGGATGCTGTGTCTTGGAAGAAGAAGTATGTATAAAGGGCTCTAAGAATGATGAAGAATTATAAAGTAAGTGGAAGTGCTGGATTAAAAGTAGAGTTGTTTAAGAGGCTTCGAAGTTGCGATGTGAAAGAGCTAACTTATCTGTGTAATAAGGTAATGAGAAACGTGAATAGCCAGATTACCTTCTCTCGTTAGTAATGTATGAGGATTTTAGAACCATAGGCTTGATTTCTCATGCAGCAAACTTTTTACAAAGGCCGATAAATGGAAGACTTCACGAAAGACTGGAAAAAGTATTGCAGAGTAACAGTGTGGATCTAGAAAGGGAAAGGTACAAGGGATGCAATTGGACTGTACAGAATTATATGTGAGAGATACATTATGTGATCAAAAGTATCCGGACACCTGGCTCAAAATGACTTACAAGTTTGTGGCTCCCTCCATCGGTAAGGCTGGAATTCAGTATGGTGTTGGCCCACCCTTAGCCTTGATGACAGCTCCCACTGTCGCAGGAATACGTTCAATCTGGTGCTGGAAGGTTTCTTGGGGAATGGCAGTCCATCCTTCACGGAGTGCTGCATTGAAGAGAGGTATCGATGTCGGTCGGTGAGGCCTGGCACGAAGTCGCCATTCCGAAACATCCCAAACGTGATCTACAGGATTGATGTTTGAACTCTGTGCAGACCAGCCCATTACAGGGGTGTTATTGTTGTGTAGCCACTCCGCCACTGGCCGTGCATTATGAACAGGTGCTCGATCGTGTTGAAAGATGCAATCGCCATCACCGAATTGCTCTAACAGTGAGAAGCAAGAAGGTGCTTAAAACATCAATGTAGGCCTGTGCTGTGATAGTGCTACGTAAAATAACAAGGGGTGCAAGCCTCCTACATGAAACTCACAAACACACCGTAACACCACCGCCTCTGAATTTTAGGCGCGCGGGGTAGCCGCGCGGTATAGGGCGTCTTGTTCAAAAAATGGTTCAAATGGCTCTGAGCACTATGGGACTTAACTGCTGAGGTCATCAGTCCCCTAGAACTTAGAACTACTTAAACCTAACTAACCTAAGGACATCACACACATCCATGCAAGAGGCAGGATTCGAACCTGCGGCCGTAGCGGTCGCGCGGTTCCAGACTGTAGCGCTTAGAACCGCTCGGCCACTCCGGCCGGCAGGGCGTCTTGTCATGGTCCGCGCGGCTCCCCCCGTCGGAATTCGAGTATTCCCTCGGGCATGGGTATGTGTGTGTTGCCCACAGCATAAGTTTAAGTTGGATTAAGTAGTGTGTAAGCTTAGGGACCGGTGACTTAAGCAGTTTGGTCCCATAAGATATTACCACAAATTAAAGTAAATTAAATCCGAATTTTACTGTTGGCACTACACAGGCTGGCAGGTAACGTTCACCGGGCATTCGCCATACCCACACCCTGCCATCGGAACGCCACATTGCGTACCGTGATTCGTCACTCAACGCAACGTTTATCCACTGTTCAATCGTCCAATGTTTACACCAAGCGGGGAGTGATTTGGCATTTACGGGCGTGATGCGTGGCTTATGAGCAGCCGATCGACCATGAAATCCAAGTTTTCTTACCTCCTTCCTAACTGTCATAGTACTTGCAGTGTATCTTGATGCAGTTTGGAATTCATGTATGATTGTTTGGATAGAAGTCTGCCTGTTACACATTATGACCCTCTTTAACTGTCGGAGGTCTCTGTCAGTCAACAGACGAGGTCGGCCTGTACGCTTTTGTGCTCTACGTGTCTCTTCCACTTCACCATCACATCGGAAACAGTGGACCTAGGGATGTTCAGGAGTGTGTAAATCTTGCGTGCAGACGTATGACACAAGTGACACCCAATCAGCTGACCACGTTCGAAGACCGTCAGTTCCACGGAGCGCCCCATTCTGGTCTCTCACGATGACTAAAGACTACTGAGGCCGCTGATATGGAATACCTGGCAGTAGGTGGCAGCATAATGTGCTTAATATGAAAAATGTATGTTTTGGGGGTGTCCGGATACTTCTGATCACATAGTGTATGTAAATGATATGAGTGATTTCTTCAAGTTTTTCATAGATGTAAGTGATCTGTCCAGTTTCTATTAATCAAACTGTATACATATTTAATATGGCGTGAGACACGAAAAATACATTTCCTTCTCTTCACTTAAAAATAATCAAAATAAGACCAATAATTTTTTAAAAAAATCTCGAAGTTACACCACACAATTATTTATCCATGTTTAACTCTCAAATCTGTTCTCAGAACAGTCTGCAGTGTAAGTCTGTTCCCTTTGTAACTTCAAATGATTTTTTCAGACATCTTGTCCCATCAGATGCTAGTGTTACTAATGCGTAACCTTCGTCGTCACTTTCTGTTCTTGTCTCAAGCATCACATGCAGATAATTATGGACTGACGGTCCATATCCGATTCCTAGATGAGATTTAAGGCTCAAATGACAAATACTTGGTGAATTCCTATATATCAATGCCCTTGTCGAACTTCTAGCCGCCGGCCGGAGTGGTCGAGCGGTTCTAGGCGCTTCAGTCTGGACCCGCGCGACCGCTACGGTCGCAGGTTCGAATCCTGCCTCGTGCATGTATGTGTGTGATGTCCTTAGGTTAGTTAGGTTTAAGTAGTTCTAAGTCTAGGGGACTGATGACCTAAGATGTTAAGAGCCATCTGAACCATTTTTGAGAAAACGACAATCTGAGTTCAGCACGAGCGAATTGCTTAAGCGTGTCTCTTCTCGTTCGGCATGCGGGTGTGGCGTCGGTAGTTACGATGCCACAACGTAGGTGCACGCTCTCGTAAGTTGGCTCTACGAGAGAAGACTGACTACGCCGACCACAGCGCCCACTGGCCGATGCTGTGGAGCTCAGCGATCGCCGTCTGGATTTCTGTCCCAATTCCTCAAGAGCGACAGCCTGGAAATATCGCATCTTCTACCGTGTGGGCTAGCTTGCTTGAGTCTTTGTATTAGTTACGTTCAGTTAACGTTTGGACACCAGCGAGTTTGTTAGTTTTGTACAGAACAGTCATCCTCACTTCACAGGATTAGACATGGACTACAGTTTCATAGCTACGTGCTCATCCTAGCCAAAGTTATGTATGCATTTGATATTTACTTGTGTTTTTTGACTCTATTAAAAGAAGTTACCTGCAGTACGGAAGTGCTTCACCTCTCCTGCTCCTACTCGCTTCCTTCACTATCTTTTACTGGTGCCTTGTCCCGCAGTGTCGGCACGGTTAGGAACGGATTTGCCAAGGTTAGTTATAAGGGGTGGCCGGATGCCCTTCCTGCCGCCACCCCGTACCACCCCCCACCCTCCCCCCCAAGGGACAGAATTAGTATACCACAGCTGTCTGCATCGAGTGTAACCCATGGAATTGTGCGAACGTGTTCAGATGTCTGCGAGTCGTGTGAGGCGGAACGTGGGGACCAGCCCGGTATTCACCTAGCAGGATGTGGAAAACCGCCTAAAAACCACATCCAGGCTGGCCGACACACCGGCCGACGTCGGTAATCCTCCGGGCGGATTCGATCTGGGGCCGGCGCGCCTACCCGAGTCCAGGAAGTAGCGCATTAGCGCTCTCGGCAAACCTGGCGGGTCTACTCGCTTCCTCCACTCTCGGCCTATATTACAGAAGCAGTTCAGAGGAGCAGACCCACGCACCGCCTATCCAGGTGGGATAAGAGACGGGTGCCTCCTTTTGAAATAACCCAACGTTTTGTAGATCCGCATATATCATTCGTAGCTGTCAGAGTTGCTTCGGATGTATGATATGGTAGATATGTACTTCTACATAATCTGCAAGCTACTGTACAGTCCACGGCAGACGATAATTTTCTTCCGTGTTCCACCCACAAATGAGGTGAGCGAGAAATGAGGTTCTTTGTGCCTCTGAAAGAGTCCTCTTCTCTCTAGTTTTGTCCTTAAGGTTTTTTAAAATGTTTATTAATACAATACAATACAATGATAATTATACAAAATAACCCACCACCTGAACTAATTAGTGGGCTTTTAATTAATACAATAACAAATGCAGCTTCTACTTATTGGTGTCTGGCACAATTTCTATGGAGAAGGTTAATTCAAATCTATTAATCTACTCTAAACGCTGGTCTATTCTGCAGCTTTACAAGTGTGTCTGTTGTTCGACAAACCTACTCTTTGTGGCCTGCCCACCGTGCTAATCCCAGAGGCGAACCCCTGGCACTGAGCTGGCCGAATTACTTTAAATCGCTGCAGTCCCTAATCTTGTTGGTATTGTTAGTTTACATTCTAACTTGTCTTTCTAAAACCTAGTATCTAATTGGAAGTGCTCTTACTGTTGATGAGATTTGATACACCTGCCTGCCTGATCCTGGAGCGCGGCGGACCTCGGTCGTAACGGCGAGCGGCCATTCCGCGCCCGGCGATAGTGGCCAGGTACACCTCAGGCTCTGTCATTTTTTTGTTTATTGGCCATTTTGGTCCCTAATACATTCCCTCATGATCTTACGTGGTACTTCGTTTGCAAGCGTATTTAGGACATGATACGTGTCAGCACGTCGTAATAGGGAACAGGTGCCCCTTTCGGTAGTTGATGTCTCAATTCATTCGCCACTTTTTTTTGGTCATCAGTCTACCGACTGGTATGATGCGGCCCGCCACGAATTCCTTTCCTATGCTAACCTCTTCATCTCAGTGTAGCACTTGCAACCTACGTCCTCAATTATTTGCTTGACGTATTCCAATCTCTGTCTTCCTCTACAGTTTTTGCCCTCTACAGCTCCCTCTAGTACCATGGAAGTCATTCCCTCATGTCTTAGCAGATGTCCTATCATCCTGTCCCTTCTCCTTATCATTTTCCACATATTCCATTCCTCTCCAATTCTGCGTAGAAGCTCCTCATTCCTTCCCTTATCAGCCCACCTAATTTTCAACATTCGTCTATAGCACCACATCTCAAATGCTTCGATGCTCTTCTGTTCCGGTTTTCCCACAGTCCATGTTTCACTACCATACAATGCTGTACTCCAGACGTACAGCCTCAGAAATTTCTTCCTCAAATTAAGGCCGGTATTTGATATTAGTAGACTGCTCTTGGCCAGAAATGCCTTTTTTGCCATAGCGAGTCTGCTTTTGATGTCCTCCTTGCTCCGTCCGTCATTGGTTATTTTACTGCCTAGGTAGCAGAATTCCTTAACTTCATTGACTTCGTGACCATCAATCCTGATGTTAAGTTTCTCGCTGTTCTCATCTCTACTACTTCTCATTACCTTCGTCTTTCTCCAATTTACTGTCAAACCATACTGTGTACTCATTAGACTGTTCATTCCGTTCAGCAGATCATTTAATTCTTCTTCACTTTCACTCAGGATAGCAATGTCATCAGCGAATCGTATCATTGATATCCTTTCACCTTGTATTTTAATTCCACTCCTGAACCTTTCTTTTATTTCCATCATTGCTTCCTCGATGTACAGATTGAAGAGTAGGGGCGAAAGGCTACAGCCTTGTCTTACACCCTTCTTAATACGAGCACTTCGTTCTTGATCGTCCACTCTTATTATTCCCTCTTGGTTGTTGTACATATTTATATGACCCGTCTCTCCCTGTTGGTTACCCCTACTTTTTTCAGAATCTCGAACAGCTTGCACCACTTTATGTCGACAAATCCTATGAAAGTGTCTTGATTTTTCTTTAGCCTTGCTTCCATTATTAGCCGTAACGTCAGAATTGCCTCTCTCGTCCCTTTACTTTTCCTAAAGCCAAACTGATCGTCACCTAGCGCATTCTCAATTTTCTTTTCCATTCTTCTGTATATTATTCTTGTAAGCAGCTTCGATGCATGAGGTGTTAAGCTGATTGTGCGATAATTCTCGCACTTGTCAGCTCTTGCCGTCTTCGGAATTGTGTGGATGATGCTTTTCCGAAAGTCAGATGGTATATCGCCAGACTCATATATTCTACACACCAACGTGAATAGTCGTTTTGTTGCCACTTCCCCCAATGATTTTAGAAATTCTGATGGAATGTTATCTATCCCTTCTGCCTTATTTGACCGTAAGTCGTCCAAAGCTCTTTTAAATTCCGATTCTAATACTGGATCCCCTATCTCTTCTAAATCGACTCATGTTTCTTCTTCTATCTCATCAGACAAATCTTCACCCTCATAGAGGCTTTCAATGTATTCTTTCCACCTATCTGCTCTCTCCTGTGCATTTAACAGTGGAATTCCCGTTGGACTCTTAATGTTACCACCGTTGCTTTTAATGTCACCAAAGGTTCTTTTGACTTTCCTGTATGCTGAGTTTGTCCTTCCGACAATCATATCTTTTTCGATGTCTTCACATTTTTCCTGCAGCCATTTAGTCCTAGCTTCCCTGCACTTCCTATTTATTTCATTCCTCAGCGACTTGTATTTCTGTATTCCTGATTTTCCCCGAACATGTTTGTACTTCCTCCTTTCATCAATCAACTGAAGTATTTCTTCTGTTACCCATGGTTTCTTCGCAGCTACCTTCTTTGTACCTGTGTTTTCCTTCCCAACTTCTGTGATGGCCCTTTTTAGAGATGTCCATTCCTCTTCAACTGTACTGCCTACTGCGCTATTCCTTATTGCTGTATCTGTAGCGTTAGAGAACTTCAAACGTATCTCGTCATTCCTTAGTACTTCCGTATCCCACTTCTTTGCGTATTGATTCTTCCTGACTAATGTCTTGAACTTCAGCCTACTCTTCATCACTACTGTATTGTGATCTGAGTCTATATCTGCTCCTGGGTACGCCTTACAATCCAGTATCTGATTTCGGAATCTCTGTCTGACCATGACGTAATCTAATGGAAATCTTCCCGTATCTACCGGCCTTTTCCAAGTATACCTCCTCCTCTTGTGATTCTTGAACAGGGTATTCGCTATTACTAGCTGAAACTTGTTACAGAACTCAATTAGTCTTTCTCCTCTTTCATTCCTTGTCCCAATCCCATATTCTCCTGTAACCTTTTCTTCTACTCCTTCCCCTACAACTGCATTCCAGTCCCCCATGACTATTAGATTTTCGTCCCCCTTTACATACTGCATTACCCTTTCAATATCCTCATACACTTTCTCTATCTGTTCATCTTCAGTTTGCGACGTCGGCATGTATACCTGAACTATCGTTGTCGGAGTGGGTCTGCTGTCGATGCTGATTAGAACAACCCGGTCACTGAACTGTTCACAGTAACACACCCTCTGCCCTACCTTCCTATTCATAACGAATCCTACACCTGTTATACCATTTTCTGCTGCTGTTGATATTACCCGATACTCATCTGATCAGAAATCCTTGTCTTCCTTCCACTTCACTTCACTGACCCCTACTATATCTAGATTGAGCCTCTGCATTTCCCTTTTCAGATTTTCTAGTTTCCCTACTACGTTCAAGCTTCTGACATTCCACACCCCGACTCGTAGAACGTTATCCTTTCGTTGATTATTCAATTTTTTTCTCATGGTAACCTCCCCCTTGGCAGTCCCCTCCTGGAGATCCGAATGGGGGACTATTCCAGAATCTTTTGCCAATGGAGAGATCATTATGACACTTCTTCAAATACAGGCCACATGTCCTGTGGATACACGTTACGTGTCTTTAATGCAGTGGTTTCCATTGCCTTCTGCATCCTCATGTCGTTGATCATTGCTGATTCTTCCGCCTTTAGGGGCAATTTCCCACCCCTAGGACAAGAGAGTGCCCTGAACCTCTATCCGCTCCTCCGCCCTCTTTGACAAGGCCGTTGGCAGAATGAGGCTGACTCCTTATGCCGGAAGTCTTCGGCCGCCAATGCTGATTATTTATCAAAATTTTTGCAGTGGCGGGGATCGAACCCGGGACCGAAGACGTTTTTGATTATGAATCAAAGATACTACCCTCTTTTTTTTAATTTTTGTATTTTTATTTTTTTAATTCTTCTTCTTTAAATCTCGTTTTGTTCGATTTTGTTCGTTGCATCTGCTCGGGGCGGACCTCGTAGGACATCCGTTTAGTTTGTTGTTGATCGATTAAGTCAGTTTTTTTATTACAGAGGGAGCTAACCCTCTGACCGAACATGCTGAGCTACCGTGCCGTCCCCTAGACCACAGGTACCTCCGCCACATCGTCGTATATTGGACATTCATAGATGATGTGTTTGGGTGTGCCGTCTTGAGCGCCACAGTCACACGCTGCTATAACCCGTTTTCTGAATCAACATTAGTATGTCGGATATGTTCCATGCCCTGTAAGAAAGTGTAGCAGACCTCTACTTGGCTCGAAGTAACACATCTCTAATATTTCCTTAATATTAGGCAGCAGTTGAAATACCCCTGTCCTCGTTCCTTCATTTTCCCATGACTCCTGCGGTAGCTCCTGCCCCTTCTTCTAATAGCAAACTTGTCACCTACCTACATCCAGTGATCTACCTGGTGTTGTGTACATAGAACCGCATAGTCAGCGTGCACACAACTTTCCCACTAGAGCGCGCCCCGCTAAGCACAACAGCGCAGGCGCAGCACTCGTCCATCTCTGCACTATGAGATGGCGCTGCCATAGAGACGGACCAAATTCTGCTTCCGCCGATCCGTGTATTAATATGTAACGCAGCCAATGAGATTGCTGCTAACGTAGAACGTTTTCTCCTCGTGGATCACACTCGCGCAGTGATACCTGAACGCGCGAGGTGTTATAACGAGTGTACAGACCTCCGATTAGTCAGTCTGCATTTGTCTGCACCAGTCTGTACCAGTCTGCATTAGTCTGTATATATTCAAGTTTCTGTCTGCGCCTAATAAGATTACCACATTCCTGTACATAGTCATGAGGATAAATGTATAGACACTTTGTCAAGTATCAGAGATATGTGAGAATAAGATTAACGTACCAAGACCAAAGGAACTTCAGATTGTCAATTGTAAACAGCATCCAGAATCAAGTTACGTAATGTCTATGCTTTTTATTATTTTAATAAATGTGTATGAAAATTAATAAAGTTCTGTTTAAAGATGGTCACCGTCAATCTGCTACTCTAAGCGTGCAAGTGGCATTTCTATCGTCTGACCTAACGGCAGAAGATAAACACGCCACGATAAGACTACGAGACATATTGCTGACACTCGCCTACTTCGTTAGAGCGACGAATCAAATAATCTGATGGTGTTTGTACTGAAGGTCTTACAGTACGCAGACCACACCTGGTCTTCTCAATCTTTCCCTTGGTTATCCGGCACCATGCTTCCTGTTCCCGTATCTTGATGTCTAATGGACACAGCCCCATTAATACCAATGACGCCCCCCCCCCCCCCCCAGGAGAAGTTGTACATGTGACCCAGAAAATATTAGATACAGACTCCCAGGTAGATGCTATTTTCGTTGACTTCCGGAAGGCGTTCGATACAGTTCCGCACTGTCGCCTGATAAACAAAGTTGGAGCCTACGAAATATAAGACCAGCTGTGTGGCTGGATTGAAGAGTTTTTAGCAAACAGAACACAACATGTTGTTATCAATGGAGAGACGTCTACAGACGTTAAGGTAACCTCTGGCGTGCCACAGGGGAGTGTTATGGTACCAATGCTTTTCACAATATATATAAATGACCTAGTAGATAGTGTCGGAAGTTCAATGCGGCTTTTCGCGGATGATGCTGTAGTATACAGAGAAGTTACAGCATTAGAGAATTGTAGCGAAATGCAGGAAGATTTGCAGCGGATAGGCACTTGGTGCAGGGAGTGGCAACTGACCCTTAACATAGATAAATGTAATGTATTGCGTATACATAGAAAGAAGGATCCTTTATTGTATGATTATATGATAGCGGAACAAACACTGGTAGCAGTTACTTCTGTAAAATATCTGGGAGTATGTGTGCGGAACGATTTGAATTGGAATGATCACATAAAATTAATTGTTGGTAAGGTGGGTACCAGGTTGAGATTCGTTGGGAGAGTCCTTAGAAAATGTAGTCCATCAACAAAGGAGGTGGCTTACAAAACACTCTTTCGAGCTACACTTGAGTATTGCTCATCAGTGTGGGATCCGTACCAGATCGGGTTGACGGAGGAGATAGAGAAGATCCAAAGAACAGCGGCGCGTTTCGTCACAGGGTTATTTGGTAACCGTGACAGCGTTACGGAGACGTTTAGCAAACTCAAGTGGCAGACTCTGCAAGTGAGGCGCTCTGCAACGCGGTGTACCGTCCAGGTTTCGAGAGGGTGCGTTTCTGGATGAGGTATCAAATATATTGCTTCCTCCTACTTATACCTCCCGAGGAGATCACGAATGTAAAATTAGAGAGATTCGAGCGCGCACGGAGGCTTTCAGACAGTCGTTCTTCCCGCGAACCATACGCGACTGGAACAGAAAAGGGAGGTAATGACAGTGGCACGTAAAGTGCCCACTGCCACACACGTTGGGTGGCTTGCGGAGTACGTTTCGCGGAGAGGTCGTCTTTTTCCTATGCGAGTGCACGGAGCTGTTACGCTCCGATGGTTACCGCCTGGCGGCCCCATTGCAGAAGTATTGCGGATCGATCTTCTTTCGCGACTCGCTGGCAAAGCAATTTCCCAGGTAGCGCCGGCGACCTCCGGCAGCGGCGGAAGCTCATTAGCTCCCGGAGGCGGCGGCCCGGGGGACGTGGCCTGGTTCCGTCGGTTTCCATGGCGACGCAGCCTCCGGCCCGCCCGGGCACCTGTAGCCATGGCGACCCCCCGGCGGATCAATACGCGCCAGCCGCGCAGCTTCTCTTCTGGAACACTCGGCCGCCCTCCCCCCGTCTGTCTTACAACACGTGTCGCCTTGATCTTCTCCTCTCTCTGTCTTCCTTAATCTGCTGCTAACTCTGTCCCCTTTTAATGTCTTCCATTCCTTCTGCCTTCTCTCCTTTTCTTCCATGACATCTCCCATTCTGTGACGAGACGACGCATCGTACGAAAAAAAGTTCTACGTACAAAGTTAATATAATGAGGAGCCAAAGAAACTGGTACACCCGCCTAATATCGTGTAGGGCCCTCGCTAGCACACAGAGGTACCGCAACACGACGTGGCATGGACTCGACTAATGTCTGAAACAGTGCTGGAGGGAACTGACACTATGAATCCTGCAGTGCTGTCCGTAAATCCGTAAGAGTACGAAGGGGTGGAGGTCACTTCCCAACAGCACGTTGCAAGGCAACCCAGACATGCTCAATAATGTTCATGTATGATGAATTGGTGCCCAGCGGAAGTTTTTAAATTCGGAATGTTTCTGGAGCCTCTCTGTAGCAATTCTGGACGTGTGGGGTGTCGAATTGTCTTGCTGGAATTGCCCGTCCGCAGGAATGCACAATGGACATGGACGGATGAAGGTGATCAGACAGGATGCTTACGTACGGGTTTTAACATTTTAATGTTCGGATAATAAGTTGCCGTCTCCTTAATCTAAGAATATATTATTAATGCAGCTAGCCGCTATCTCTGTGTAATGTCTTGTCTGTATAGACGTGTATCTGTTAAGAGCCCTTCACCTTCACACACAAGTCTATACAGTAAAGTAAGGCCCTCCCAGTTCTTGGCTGATCCGTGATAAGACAGGGGAAATATTAGACTAATTGAGGATTATTAGTATTATCTCTAATTTCATTCGCTCTCTCTTTCTCTCCTTTATCTATGTATAGTTTTTAATATAAGATTTCATTACGTGATATAGCGAAAAAAGGAATCAGCCAAATAGTATCTTTGGTGGAGTCCTTCGTCTTGGTAATGAGCGGCTGGCTTGCTGTAAGAGATCTTTACATTTATTATTACTGTTAAACACTGGAGTCAGTCGGGAGAATAAATCGTTTGGACGATTTGTTCCTTTTACGAAAGATTGCGAATTCCAGATGTGTACGAAGCCTTTTTGGACGATTTAACACAGACTCAGTGATTGCAGGCTCTCTTCGACACAGCTGAAACTTCCCACTAATTACAGGGACAACGTGATCAACAATTGATTCAGAAAAAACTCATTCGTTCATTCACTGCAGAACAAAAAAAATCACAAATCTTATTGATGGAGGAAACTGTGTATTAAATCCATCTCCATTACATGTCCAGATCTCCGGTGATTCCACGCCTTAATTATTTTCCTTTTACAATCTCTTTCTCTTCAAAACAACCCGCTAGTGGCACAAATGTTAATTGGCTCGCTTTAGCGAGAAGGAAAACAGAATATGTATCTCTCAGAAACACGTCAATCCCTCAACAGCTACTCCGGAAGCTGTCCTAGTTACCCCTCCAACAACTATGGAGAATGCAAATATGCATCTCTGTTATTTCAAAGAATAAATGCACTAGAAAATACTTTGGCGTCGACGAGCTGTCGCCGCATATATTACGAGAAAATCAGATCAGATAACTTTTCCAAAGTGAATAGTTGTGGATGGTTTGATTGAAAATGATTAATTGGTGCGTGGTAGAGGGTATTTGCTGTGGGGACATTACAGGGTCACCTGTCGGAGCCGTAGCTAGACGTATCAGGGGCTCTATATCACTCAAACTAGACACGCCCCACACCATTATAAAGCCTCCACCAACTTGAGCAGTTCCCTGCTGAAATGCAGCATCCATCGATTCAGAAAATATCGTTCTTGTGCAACACAGCTAGCTCTTTATTGCCATGAAGTGCTGTCGACAAGGGATCTCAGATCGATTCCATGTTCCTAGATTTCCAGAAGACTTTTGATACCGTTCCTCACAAGCGACTATTAATCAAATTACGTGCTTATGGAGTATCGTGTCAGTTGTGTGACTGGATTCGTGATTTCCTCTCAGAGATTCCCATTTGAGGACCTTAAGCACATCCGTAACACTTGCGTGCTGATGGAACATACCGGTAACAAATCTAGCACTCCGCCTCTGAATTGCTTCGATATCTTCCTTTAATCCGACCTGGTGCGGATCCCAAACGCTCAAGCACCATTGGAGAATAAGTCGCAGTAGCGTCCTATATCCGATCTCCTTTACAGATGAGCTACACTTTCCTAAAATTCTGCAAATAAACCGAAGTGGACCATTTGCCTTTCCCACTAGAGTCCTCACGTGCTTGTTCCACTTCACTCTATATTAATCACAAATTATGTGAAGTCATATTTCTTGAGAAAGTTCTCTCATTAAAGTCACCCAAAATTACACTCCTGGAAATGGAAAAAAGAACACATTGACACCGGTGTGTCAGACCCACCATACTTGCTCCGGACACTGCGAGAGGGCTGTACAAGCAATGATCACACGCACGGCACAGCGGACACACCAGGAACCGCGGTGTTGGCCGTCGAATGGCGCTAGCTGCGCAGCATTTGTGCACTGCCGCCGTCAGTGTCAGCTAGTTTGCCGTGGCATACGGAGCTCCATCGCAGTCTTTAACACTGGTAGCATGCCGCGACAGCGTGGACGTGAACCGTATGTGCAGTTGACGGACTTTGAGCGAGGGCGTATAGTGGGCATGCGGGAGGCCGGGTGGACGTACTGCCGAATTGCTCAACACGTGGGGCGTGAGGTCTCCACAGTACATCGATGTTGTCGCCAGTGGTCGGCGGAAGGTGCACGTGCCCGTCGATCTGGGACCGGACCGCAGCGACGCACGGATGCACGCCAAGACCGTAGGATCCTACGCAGTGCCGTAGGGGACCGCACTGCCACTTCCCAGCAAATTAGGGACACTGTTGCTCCTGGGGTATCGGCGAGGACCATTCGCAACCGTCTCCATGAAGCTGGGCTACGGTCCCGCACACCGTTAGGCCGTCTTCCGCTCACGCCCCAACATCGTGCAGCCCGCCTCCAGTGGTGTCGCGACAGGCGTGAATGGAGGGACGAATGGAGACGTGTCGTCTTCAGCGATGAGAGTCGCTTCTGCCTCGGTGCCAATGATGGTCGTATGCGTGTTTGGCGCCGTGCAGGTGAGCGCCACAATCAGGACTGCATACGACCGAGGCACACAGGGCCAACACCCGGCATCATGGTGTGGGGAGCGATCTCCTACACTGGCCGTACACCACTGGTGATCGTCGAGGGGACACTGAATAGTGCACGGTACGTCCAAACCGTCATCGAACCCATCGTTCTACCATTCCTAGACCGGCAAGAGAACTTGCTGTTCCAACAGGACAATGCACGTCCGCATGTATCCCGTGCCACCCAACGTGCTCTAGAAGGTGTAAGTCAACTACCCTGGCCAGCAAGATCTCCGGATCTGTCCCCCATTGAGCATGTTTGGGACTGGATGAAGCGTCGTCTCACGCGGTCTGCACGTCCAGCACGAACGCTGGTCCAACTGAGGCGCCAGGTGGAAATTGCATGGCAAGCCGTTCCACAGGACTACATCCAGCATCTGTACGATCGTCTCCATGGGAGAATAGCAGCCTGCATTGCTGCGAAAGGTGGATATACACTGTACTAGTGCCGACATTGTGCATGCTCTGTTGCCTGTGTCTATGTGCCTGTGGTTCTGTCAGTGTGATCATGTGATGTATCTGACCCCAGGAATGTGTCAATAAAGTTTCCCCTTCCTGGGACAATGAATTCACGGTGTTCTTATTTCAATTTCCAGGAGTGTATTACGAGAAAATCAGATCAGATAACTTTTCCAAAGTGAATAGTTGTGGATAGTTTGATTGAAAATGATTAATTGGTGCGTGGTAGAGGGTATTTGCTGTGGGGACATTACAGGGTCACCTGTCGGAGCCGTAGCTAGACGTATCAAGGGCTCTATATCACTCAAACTAGACACGCCCCACACCATTATAAAGCCTCCACCAACTTGAGCAGTTTCCTGCTGAAATGCAGCATCCATCGATTCAGAAAATATCGTTCTTGTGCAACACTGCTAGCTCTTTATTGCCACGAAGTAATGAGTGCTGTCGACAAGGGATCTCAGATCGATTCCATATTCCTAGATTTGCAGAAGACTTTTGATACCGTTCCTCGCAAGCGACTATTAATCAAATTACGTGCTTATGGAGTATCGTGTCAGTTGTGTGACTGGATTCGTGATTTCCTCTCAGAGATTCCCATTTGAGGACCTTAAGCACATCCGTAACACTTGCGTGCTGATGGAACATACCGGTAACAAATCTAGCACTCCGCCTCTGAATTGCTTCGATATCTTCCTTTAATCCGACCTGGTGCGGATCCCAAACGCTCAAGCACCATTGGAGAATAAGTCGCAGTAGCGTCCTATATCCGATCTCCTTTACAGATGAACTACACTAGGAAATTCTCCAAATAAACCGAAGTGGACCATTTGCCTTTCCTACTAGAGTCCTCACGTGCTCTTTCCACTTCACTCTATATTAATCACAAATTATGTGATGTCATCTTTCTTGAGAAAGTTCTCTCATTGAAGTCACCCAAAATTAGTTTCACAGCTGTGATTCTTGAGTTTCTCCCGGCGTATTTGATAATCAGAATATCCACGGGTATGCTGCCGGTCTATAGTGTCCAACGGGCACAATATTTCGGCGATCAAACATGTCGCCATCATCAGGTGAACTGACGGACTGAGCTCCTGTGAACGTGCCGGCACGGAGATCCGTACGCTATGGCTGCTCAGAGGGAACTGGGTTTGGTCGCGGCGGCGGCCGATTTACATTGGAACATCTGAGAACTGTATTTCGAAGAAATGGGTACTCTGAGTGGCAGATTCAACGTGCTCTCCGCCCACCCACTGCAGCACAACCTGTTGAGATGGATGAAGTCACGAGGGAGGAGGTAGGCATTGCATTTATTCCATACACAGGCGCACTCTCGGGGAAAATCGCCCGCATTCTGAAGAAACACCGGGTCGGAACTGTGTTTTGTCCTCCAAATAAAACTCGTGCACTGGTGGGGAGCGCCAAAGATGACCTCGGTTTGAGGAAGGCCGGCGTGTACCAGATTCCGTGTCAATGTGGCAAGTCGTATATTGGTCAGACGATGCGTACCATCGAGGATCGATGCCGTGAACACCAGAGGCACACTCGACTGATGTATCCGAGCAAGTCGGCGGTCGCTGAACATTGTTTGTCGGAAAATCACGCCATGGAGTATGACCGCACGAGGATTCTGGTACAGACGTCGAGATACTGGGACAGCGTTGTTAGAGAGGCCATCGAAATTCGCACCAATGACGACCTCATAAACCGGGACTGTGGCTATAATCTTAGCAAGGCTTGGGAACCAGCGATCGGGTTAATCAAGAGTAAATCGAGCAGACGTATAGTTGTGACGACCACGGCGGACAGAGCCATCACACCGACGTCATCTCAGACGCCGTCGCAATCTGTTCCACCGCGCGACCGTGGCGCTGGGCGCGGACGGCGGAGGGAGCGCGCCGCGGGCGGAGGGTATTTAAATCGGCCGCCGCCGCGACCGAACCCAGTTCCCTCTGAGCAGCCATAGCGTACGGATCTCCGTGCCGGCACGTTCACAGGAGCTCAGTCCGTCAGTTCACCTGATGATGGCGACATGTTTGATCGCCGAAATATTGTGCCCGTTGGACACTATAGACCGGCAGCATACCCGTGGATATTTTGAGTTTCACAGCTGTTTGTTGCGCCTGCCTGATAGGTAATGCATCATACGTTACTGTATTGCGGGTAGCATAACTGATCCAGTCCAGCGTGAGCCACCAGCCGGAGCCAGGTCCCGGCGCTCCCCACCGCTGGTGCAGGCGGCATGAACATGCTAAACTACTTCCTTTTGACTTTACAGCCAAGAACGCGAGACTGCGATATTGTGAGATGGCACGAGCTGTCGCAGGCGGACGTACGCTCCACAGGCGCGCTTCCCAGAGCCAGAGTCGTAATCAGCACACAGCCGAGAACTCCGTTCGGCAACCCTGCTCCCAGTAGCCAGCGCCGGTTCGTCCTACGCTCAGTACTGGCGCTACGTTGATCGCTTCGAGGAAGGCCCTAGATGTTACTCGCCAATGATTTTTAACTAGAAATTTAGGATGCCAAAACCTTTTTTCTACACTGAGTGTGACAACGACCTATACGGAAGTGAGCATAAGACCCTTCGGAATAAACGTGATGTTTTTCATACGAGTGATTGACATGTAGACAAAAAAATGCACAATATCGTTACAGAAAATATGAATGCTCCCATATACACGACCGGCCGCTGTCGCCGAGCGGTTCTAGGCGCTTCAGTTTGGAACCGCACTGCTGCTACGGTCGCAGGTTCGAATCCTGTCTCGGGCATGGATGTGTGTGATGTCCATAGGTTAATTAGGTTTAAGTAGTTCTAAGTCTAGGGGACTGATATCTCATATGTAAGTCCCATAGTGCTTAGAGCCATTTGGACCATATACACGAACCTAATGTGTTCGTAGACGTAGAACCGTGCTTCCTTGTAAGTAGATGCGACGTGTCTGTTGCTGTGGCCTCAAATCCATCAACAGACAAAGAGACAATGTACCGTGTTGTTACCTTATAAGGCAATCAGTAAGTTGCCGCCCCTCTACTTTTTAAAGAATCGAACTCCTATGAATAAAACTGTTTCAGACGTTTGATTACATTACAAATTAGTCAATGTGTTAAATATCTGACATGAACATGCAAGCAGCAAAAAATTTTGAAAAGTGTTTCTTGAAGCTTTCCTGGCGGATCGTATACTCCATCACTTTTCGAGACTGTATTCAAGTTATTGTCAACTCTTGTGCCAATATTTCGGTTGACAACCTTTCAGCCATTTCAGGGTGAGTCGCTTGCAAGGTCTTTAAAACACTTTACGCTGCCGAGTAAACGCACGCAGATGGCGTTACATGACTAGACCATGGTCAGTCACTGAGCTGCCCTGACCACCCACTTCGACTGTTACTGCTTCTCTTCTGACCACGTGATACTTTCTGCCTCCTTTTATACTGGCGCTCGCGCTCCTCCTGACGTCAAAGATAACACTGTTCGGAACAAGCGCGTCAACCAATGATGGTCGAAGTAGTGGACAATTCATCAGTACAAAACATTTGTCGATACCTTTGTTGCCGACCACAGTGGTCGAGCGGTTCTAGGCGCTTCAGTCTGGAACCACGCGTTCGCTACGGTCGCAGGTTCGAATCCTGCCTCGGGAATGGATGTGTGTGATGTCCTTAGGTTAGTTAGGTTTAAGTAGTTCTAAGTTCTAGGGGACTGATGACCTCAGAAGTTAAGTCCCATAGTGCTCAGAGCCATACCTTTGTCAGGTAGCGAAGTTTATTGAATGACTATTCAAATACAGCATCACATAGGTGGCGTGTGACAAAAGTAATGAAACGGACAACACTGCGAGTGATGTGACAACGCTGTGTCGTTCTACTTCTGTAGACTGGTGTGTTCATCTCTTCCAGATGCTGAGTCCCAGTTTCAATTCCGTACAGCCATCAAATGATTTCTGAGAGTGCCATCAGTGAAGCTGTGTTTTTGTTGTGTTATGAAAATGCAACAGCGGAATTTAGAGCAACGTTATGACATCGAGTTATGTATTAAACTTGGGGAATCTCTGAGTGTCACTTCTGAAAAGTTGAAACAGGCCTTGTCAAAAGCACAAGTTTTTCGCTGGCACAAAGCATTTCTCGAAGGTCGATAACACGTTGAAGAAGAACCTCGCTCACGAATACCTGCAACTTCAGACACTGTGTACGTGCTCTTGTGAGATCAGACCAACGTACAACAAAAAAAAATTGTTCAAATGGCTCTGAGCACTATAGGACTTAACTTCTGAGGTCATCAGTCCCCTAGAACTGCTTAAACCTAACTAATCTACGGACATCACACACATCCGTGCTCGAGGCAGGATTCGAACCTGAGACCGTAGCGGTCGCGCGGCTCTAGACTGTGGCACCTAGAACCACTCGGCCACCCCGGCTGGTTCCAACGTACAACAGTAAGGATGATGGGTGAGCTATTAAACAAATACTTTCAGTGTACATCAAGTTTTGACCAAAGTTTTGCACTTGTGAAAGGTCTGTGCCAAAATGGTGCCGAGAATCCTCACAACTGAGCGAAAGGACAAACAAAGAAATGTGTCGATCTTCTTGAGAGGACTGCCAATTTCCACGAATGTTTCAGTCCCAAAATAACAGGTGATGAATCCTAAAGTAAACTGGCAAAGTGAGGAGTGGCATCCCTCGCCGAAAAAAGTTCGAATAAGCAAATCAAAGATCAAAACAACGCTGATTTCCTTTTTTGATAGTAGTAGTATCATGCATAAAGAATTTGGTCCTCTAGGAGAAACTATCAAACAAGTGTTTTACAAAAACATCCTTGAATGGCTCAGGAAAAGGGCGAATCGAGTGACACAGGACACTGTAGACAAGTGGATGCTGCATCATGGCAACGCCCCATGTCACCTGGCCACTGCAATCACGGAATTTTTGACCACTAAAGGCATTTCTGCTGTTCCACAGCTACCCCTACTCACCTCCTCTGATTGCTTGTTTCTTTTCCCTAAATTGACAAACTGTCTTAAATGGGCGTCGTTTTGGGATTCTGGTGAAAACTCAAACGAATGTGATCGACATGTTTTGTTTTTCTTTTTTCTTTATTGAATTTCGATTCCCCCCCCCCCCCGAAGGGGGCGGTATGGCAGCAGCTTAGTATGCCGCTCTTCAGCCTACAGACTTTATTTTAAAAAGATGAAGATAATACATAATAAAAAGAGGCGATAAAATCGAAGACTTAAAGGGTAACATGGCGAAAAAATCGTGGAACTTAAAACAGAGCAAAGGGATGATGATGTTAATAAAAATACATATGAAGCAGACAGGTAAAATAATAGACAGACAATTTAAAAAAACACGGCGACAGTCTAGTTACTGTTCGCAAAGGACATAAAATTCACACCCAGCGACAGCATGGTTTCTGTTCGCAACACGAGAAAAGATGAAACAACACTGAACATTCACTGGAACACTGCGCTAAAATATGTCATACCACAGCCGAGAGCACGTGGAGGGAAACTAGACAGATGAGGGGAAGATAAAAAAGGGGGGAAGGTGAGGAAAAGCGAAGGGGGGGAGGGGGGAGTCGACATGTTCAAGGTTTTGGCACTTGAAACTTTTCAGCGTTGCTACCAAGACTGGGAACAAAGACTCTATCAGTGTATACCTGTCGAAGCGAACTGCTTTTAAGGAGACAAATCCTTGTAGGAAGAAAAAGTATATAAATAAAATAGAAACTGAGGTATATACAAATTCCATCTCATTATTGTCGCTCAACCTCGCAGTTTCTGTTTATCACCGTTATGGCAGCTCCTAGTAGAAGCGTGCGCACAGAGCCATCTGTTGTCCGGGCACATGACTCACCGCCGCCTCCTATCGATCCCACGCCAGCAGCCCCCTACGCACCATCCCTCCCACCCTTCCTCCTTCCTTCTCCCCCGTCGAGTATCGACCAAGGCGGGCGCGACCAACAGCTCGCGGCCCACGACCGCCCCTCGCCGGGGCCGACTGGCAAAGTGGCACAGTCCCTGGGCAGGGTGGAGCTGCCGGGTGACGTCGCCCCCTCCCCTACCGCCCCCCGCCCCCGTACTCTGGCGGATTAGCCGCTGCGCTAGGGCAGATCCGTGCACGGGCGCCCGCCCCCAGCCGCCCCCACCACCGCCCCCACCACCGGCCGCCCCCGGGCCGACGCAAGCGTGCTGGCCTTGCCCCAGGTACAGCTCCCAGGACCGGGAACAGACCCCGGCGACAGTCCCTTCCAGGATGCAGTGGGCAGTGGACGAGCGACGCGTCACGCTGCCCGGCCACTACGTCCTGCAATGGTGGAAGAGCTACCTGCTGTCCGCCAGCGCCTGGTCCATGTGTGAGTACCCTCGCAACTACTGCTACAAGCCACCTACCACTATGCGTGTCAGGTAGTACTCTATTCCAGGTACTACTATGATTTACACTTCCAATCGTGAATAATGAAATGTAACAACGACTTTCGGTATGCTGTCGTCATCTATGCTCCGCCTTTCATTGCTGTGACTTTATTTTAAGACACAGAGGAATTAAAGACATTAGCTGCCAGTGGGCATTCATTTATATAAATGAGGTAAGATAAAAACATGTGTCAGACTGGGATTCAAACACAGGTCTCCTACTTACTAGGTAGATGCACTGACTACTATTCCACCAGAGCCGGCCGCGGTGGCCGTGTGGTTCTAGGCGCTACAGTCGGAAACCGCTGGACTGCTACGGTCACAGGATCGAATCCTGCCTCAGGCATGGGTGTGTGTGGTGTCCTTAGGTTAGTTACGTTTAAGTAGTTCTAAGTTATAGGGGACTGATGACCTCAGAAGTTAAGTCCAATAGTGCTCAGAACCATTTGAACCATTTTGAACCAACCACTTTGTTGGGATGCTACAGCACATCTGCCTAGTAACAGGAGACCTGGGTACGAATCCCAGTCTAGCACAAATTTCCAACATGCCCCATTGATATAAATCAGTGCCCACTGCCAGCTATTTTCTTTAAATCCTTTGTGTCCTTATTCATAAAACTGCAGGATGAAAATGTCTGTTCGATAAACATCTAATAATATAAAACGTAATAACTTGAAAAGAAGTTGAGTTATTTATTGAGGGAATGTTCCTACAAATATGCTAACTCAAAATGTTTTTACACACCTAATAGAGCTCGATATACGCACCGTTAGTGGCGCAATAGACACCTAACCTGCCTTCAACTTCTCTCCATATGTTTTGTAGCACTGCAGGCGTAACACTTGCGATAGCTGCACGTATGCGGTGACGCAGATCCGGTAGATCATGAAGTGGTGTCTGGTACACTTCATTCTCGATAAACCTACACAAAAAAGGTCATGTGGCTTAATGTCTCGGCTTCTTGGATCACGAGTTCCTAGATCGATGGATTGGGACAGATTGGGACAGATTGCTTGGCACCTTAGAAACCCAGACGTTACGCCACTTGATTTTTTTTCTGTGTGGGTTCATCAAGAATCAAGTGTACCAGACACCAGTTCGTTATCCACCAGATCTGCGTTATCGCAGTCGTGCACCTATCGCTCCCAGGGCGGAATACGTGTACCGCAACTGCTTTCAAGTGTAAGTGAGCAACAGTTCTCTAAGTCTTTGCGAATCTTCTAACTGAGGTGGAACTTGCGTACCAGCCTGGCATTCACGAACTCGGATGTTGGAAACCGCCTAAAAACCGCATCCAGGCTGGCCAGCACACCAACCATCCCCCTACCACGGAAGCTGCACTTCAACACCTACGGCTGTCCGTGCAGGTAATACGTTGCACATCCTCAAAAACGCAAAATTACAGCAGAATCACATCAGAAGATGAGCTTTTCTCAGAAAAAATAGCATATAAAATGCGATGTATTCTCTAGTCTTTCAAGTAGAGCAGTACGGCGACACATGTCGACAGATGGCAACGTCTGTGTACCTTTCGTGCAATCGTGCAACCAAAAAATATGTGATTGACATCCTCTTCTTCTCCATAGTCGCACGACGAAGACACGACCAGACCAATACTACGCAGGTGCTTCCTGTAACAGCTGTCATTGAATATGAGACGTCTTATAGTGTTCCACAGCTACATACGTTCTTCACAAGTTACCATATGGGTTACCATATGGCGTACGGCGGAGGATACCCTGTAGTACTAGTAGCCATACCCTGTCTCATTCCACCTGCAAGTTGAGAAAATGACTATCTATTGCCTCCACAAGAGCCCTAGTTTTTGTTTAAATGGTCCTTACACGAAGTGTAAGTTGGTGGAAGTAGAATCGTTCTGCAGTCAACCTTTTCTCTAAGTTTTCTCAGTACTGTTTAAAAAGAGCGTCATCTGGCCTCCAAGGATTCCCATTTGACTTGATGAAGCGTCTCCATAGCACTTGCATGTTGATCGAATCTTTCGATGTTCTAGAATCTTCTGGAACGTCCGTTTTTCTTTTGTCAGAAGTTAAGAACCAGCACCGGGTTCACTTTGGCATAATCTTTGCCTTTATGTTTGGAGCCCGCATCTCGTGGTCGTGCGGTAGCGTTCTCGCTTCCCACGCCCGGGTTCCCGGGTTCGATTCCCGGCGGGGTCAGGGATTTTCTCTGTCTCGTGATGGCTGGGTCGTTGTGTGCTGTCCTTAGGTTAGTTAGGTTTAAGTAGTTCTTAGTTCTAGGGGACTGATGACCATAGATGTTAAGTCCCATAGTGCTGAGAGCCATTTGAACCATTTTGTTTGGAAGTCTCTCGCCATTCTGTTTTCCACTTCGCTCTGACTGTTGATTTAATAAAGCCTGAAAGATCTGTAGCTGGTAATTCCATGGGCCCCCCTTGCTTCATCGTAGACGCCTGCTTTGCCTAGTTTGTCTACTGTTGCATTGCCGGTTATGTCACAGCGTGCTTTTTTACCTGATTCCAATTTGTGATCTGTAACATCAGATTCATGGTAGAATTTCGAATCTAAGCACCTTTCAGCTGTCTAAATTTCCAGTTGTTATTTTATTTGAGAAACCAATTTCAGCGCTACATTACGCCATCTTCAGGTCCCCTGAGCGGTGTGTAGGAAATTTTCCATCTCTGGTTCAGTCAAAATGGGGACAGCATTCAGTGATTGGTATCCATAAATTTTTCACACAGGCTCCTAGTTTGATTGGACCAGAGATGGGAATCTTCCTACATACCCGTCAGGGAGCTGAACATGGCGTAATGTAGCACTGAAACTGTTTGCTCAAGTAAAATACCGATTGGAAATTTAGATGGACATTCAGAGATCAGATTAATAATGTCATATGCTACTTGATCGTTGTATTGTCCGCTGTGCAGATGTTTTAACAGTTCCAGTGCTAATCTAGAATCTGAAAGGATAACGCAGCTCGACTGTCATAACCGTGTTTCTCTTAGGGAGCACGAATTTAATTCCACTGTGACATCTGCTATCCCAGTAAGCAAGCCACATCCCTCTGCAATCTTCGAAGCGTCGGTGTAGATGAACCTTGCGTCCTTATGTTTGAAGAGGTACTCCATCAAAATGCAATTATTTGAATAATCACAGCCAAAGTACAGGTCAAACACAGCGTTTGGTTCCAATACAGTGGTACAATGGTCTGCTTAAGTGCAGAGCGCCCATTGTGCAGGCATGGTTCGTTCGGAAAATGGAGTGGTATCCGTGTATGTGGCAACAAGATGAGCAATACTTTTCTTAGGGAGAAATTCTTTCATTCTGCCCTGGCCTGGGCAGCAATAGTTGCTCCATATTCCAAATGAAACACAGTCACTCTTGCAATATTTATTGATCAATAACGCGTGTCGTGCTCTTAGTGCATCATCACAGCAACTGCAAAACGTGACAAAGTAATCATTACATGAAAGTTTTGATGCTCAAACATATCTAAACGATTAAGTGGCAGAATAAGCTAACTCTGCAAGGATGCAAACGTATCTAAAAAAGGCAGCGGAGGCCGCACTAGTCAGAATTAAAAGCCATAGTGGTACTCACTTTAGTATTAAAACTATGGAGAAACGGTTGAAGCGAAAACCCAACCGTCAAACTGAAGATAAAAATCCTGAAACGATAAAAAAAAAGACCACGCAGGAACGAAAGCCATGAAATACACGCTAAGCTGAGTATTTAGGATAAGGGAAGCAAAAGAAATCACCAAGCGCTAGTAAAAAACGGTGTAGATAGGCCGACGTTCTCACTAATAAACGAATATTGCCGCCAGTGAAATGTGTGCTGAGGCGTGGTGGATGCTAAGTGAGGTAAAAGCAGAAGTTGATGGAAAGGGCCAAGTGGTGGCGATAGTAGTGAGGATAATTAAACAACTTATGTAAGCTGGTAAAATTAAAATATAATAAAATACCCAACAGAAAGTGATATTAAATCGAGAAGTAGTGAAACTATAAAAACAGTTCCTATTACATAAGCGAGAAATGAAAAATACTGAGAATTATAAAACGTGAGTGACAGTTATAAAAATGGTTGGTAAGATATAAATAACAATAAAATGACAAGTAAAATGGTAACTAGTAAAATAGTAATAGAATGCGCAAGTCTTCAAACAAATAAATAAAAGAAATGGAAAAAAATAAAGGAAGCGAAAAATTATGATACGAGGATGGAGAAGGGAGAAGGTAGGTTGGTAGGGGGGGGGGGATGTGGAGAGAGTGGGAAGGGAGGATACGAGAGGGAAAAGAAGGGACGGGAAAGAGGGGGGTGGGTATATAACATTGATAAGGGGAGGAAGAAGGAGGGACATGAAAAAATAGGAAACCGGTTAAATTGCAAAACAAACAGTTTATGGGAGAAATGTAAGTGAACAAGAGAATGCAGGGGTGGGAGAAAGAGAGTTAGAGGACGAAAAACAAGCATAGAATAAATCTGGAAGAAAATCAAGCAAATTTTGGGAAAGCCGATGTCATGGTATCGTATTAGATCCGATTTTTACCGACAAGTTGGTCATCAAGGCTTTGAACTCGCCGACGATGCTGATCTAGAACAGTTCAGAAGTAACAGTCATCGCTGGGACACAGTGTGATGCCATTCAATAGTCCATGCTGTCTGATCAACCGTTTGTGCTGTGATGTTAACAGCAGTCTACACACGGGGTGGTAATTCCCTAGTCTGGCTGTCAATAGTCTAAGACCGATGGTGTGGGGTGAGACACAGTGTTGCACTCCGTCTTCTGGCCACAAGTGGCCCATCGGGACCATCCGACCGCCGTGTCATCCTCAGTTGAGGACGCGGATAGGAGGGGCGTGGGGTCAGCACACCGTTCTCCCGGTCATTAAGATGGTTGTCTTTGACCGGACGGTCGAGTAGCTCCTCAATTGGCATCACGAGGCTGAGTGCACCCCGAAAAATGGCAACAGCGCATGGTGGCCTAGATGTTCACCATTGCAAGTGCCGTTCACGCCCTACAGCGCTTAACTTCGATGATCTCACCGGAAGCGGTGTATCCTCTGCGGCAAGGCCGATGCCTGAGACAGTGTTGGAGGGAGTCCGTTACTTGTTTTCGGATTGCATGCGCAGACGTGGAGCGGGTAAATTGTGCCAGGTGTAAAGTACCACGATTCTCCTTTGTAGTTGTGAGATGTGGTCTCTGGCAACCCTGACGACGAGTTCCCATGCAGTCCAACATTGGGCCACTGCCACATCGCAATTCCCACGAAATCTGGAGTTTTTCTTTTAAATTCTTTATTCAGAAACTACATGATACGTATTTAACCCACTACCTCAATACGTTAGTGGGTCCTAAATTATATTTGTATTACAAATACTGCAGCTTATCTTTTTTATTATTACAGGAGTGTTAGTGGATATCGCAGGATTCGACCAGTCAGCTAAAGGGAGCTCCACAATGAGATCTCTTCCACACTATGTGAGGTGCCGCCAACGCTGCCTCAGACGCGGCATCTTCGTGTTCTTCAGAAATGGATCAAATGGCTCTGAGCACTATGGGACTTAACATCTGAGGTCATCAGTCCCCTAGACTCAGAACTACTTGAACCTAACTAACCTAAGGACACACATCCATGCCCGGGGCAGGATTCGGACCTGCAGGGCGGTTCCGGACTGAAGCCTCTAGAACCGCTCGGCCACAGCGGCCGGCTCGTCTTCTTCACACTTACCACAATATCTTCTGCTTTTCACGCCCAGAAACAGAACCACGCATGGACAACAGTTGTGCTCTCCGGTAGCCGTTCTACCTGTCACACAGCATTTAACATCAGTCATTTAATTACCCTCTGATTGTGAGTACGTGTACGAAGTTACATTGTCATCCGACCATGTCTTCAGAGTGTTCCAGTTTTTTTGTCATGCAGTGGCACCTGAAAGGTCGTGAGCCGAGACAGCCGTTCGCCTGAGTTGACGCTCATTCACATTCAGATTGCGCTCGCTGAGTGGGAAACCCACGCCAGTGGCATTTGCGGCGCCTGAATGGAACGCCCCCGCCACCTGTGGCTGTATTGATCCGGCCTGACCTCTGCAGCGGCGATCGTTCCGGTGGAGCATGCGCAGAACCCCCGCGCTCTGTGTGCGATGTCCAGCTACCTAGCCGACCCGCTGCGCAACAAACTCACACGATTCCCTCTCAGCAGTGTCCTTTGTTTCTACACTGGTGTCCAAAATTAAAGAAACAAACATCTATTTGCTCGTCCTGTGTCTAATTGACGATATAATCACGACTTATCTTAGAAGATAGATTAAGGAAAGGCAAACATACGTTTCTAGCATTAGACTAGACTTAGAGAAAGCATTTGACAATGTTGAGTGGAATACTCTCTTTCAGATTCTGAAGGTGGCAGGGGTGAAATACAGGGACCGAAAGGCTATTTACAATTTGTACAGATGGCAGTTATAAGAGTCGAGGAGCATGAAAGGGAAGCGATGGTTGAGAAGGGAGTGAGACAGGGTTGTGGCCTACCCCCGATGTTATTCAATCTGTGTATTGAGCAAGCAGTAAAGGAAACAACAGAAAAAATTTGGAGTAGGAATTAAAATCCACAGAGAAGAAATAAAAACTTTGAGGTTCACCAATGACATTGTAATTCTGTCAGGGACAGCAAAGGACTTGGAAAAGCAGTTGAACGAAATAGACATTGTCTTGAAAGGAGGATATAAGATGAACATCAACAAAAGCAAAATCAGGATAATGGAATGTAGGCGAATTAAATCGGGTGATGCAGAGGGAATTAGATTAGGAAATGAGACACTTTAAGTAGTAAACGAGTTTTACTATTTGGGGAGCAAAATAACTGATGATGGTCGAAGTAGAGAGGATATAAAGTGGCAAGGAAAGCGTATCTGAAGATGAGAAATCTGTTAACATCGAGTATAGATTTAAGTGTCAGGAAGCCGTTTCTGAAAGTATTTGTATGAAGTGTAGCTATATATGGAAGTGAAACATGGACGATAAGTAGTTTGGACAAGAAGAGAATAGAAGCTTTCGAAATGTGGTGCTACAGAAGAATGCTGAAGATTGGATGGGTAAATCACGTTACTAATGAGGAGGTATTGAATATTGGGGAGAAGAGAAATTTGTGACACAACTTGACTAGATGAAGGGATACGTTGGTAGGATGTGTTCTGAGGCGTCGAGGGATCATCAATTTAGTATTGGAGGGAAGCGTGGAGGGCAAAAATCGTAGAGGGAGACCAAGAGATGAATACACTAAGCAGATTCAGAAGGATGTAGGTTGCAGTAGGTACTGGGAGATGAAGAAGCTTTCACGGGAGTAGCATGGAGAGCTGCATCAAACCAGTCTCCGGACTGAAGAGCACAACAACAACAACCACACAAACTGTCGATAGATGTCCGTACGATCGCGTTTTGCACGGAAGATGGCATTCCAGTCAGCGGACCACCCACCAACGATGACATCAGGGCACCTATCAAACGGGGCAGTGTTTGTCTTGTAGTCCCACATCCACAATCGCTGTGTACACAGTCCCAGACGGAGCATTATGGCACAGAGAAGACGCCTACCAGGCTCTCTGCGATGGATTGCCACACGAATAATTGAAGCAGGACAGTCGCAAATTGATGTGGTCCGATAGTTTAATGTGGATCGTTCTGTAGTTTCTTGGATGTGGCGACAGTTTGTAGAGACCGAAACTTTATTCCGGAGACCAGAGCGGCACCGACCACGTATGAAATCAGAAAGAGAGGGCCTGTATTTCTTTGTAAGGGCATGACGGTACCGCCTTAGTACTGCACGGCAGCTGGCATATCACCTCCCAGCATCCACTGGCGTGTTGTATCGAGTTAAGCGGTGTGAAGAAGGGTTCGTCAGGCTAGGCTTCATTGCCGGAGAAGTGCTATATGTTTACTTCTGACACGTCTTCGCAGAACGGAACGTCTAGATTTGGGATGGACGGTCGAATAGTGAGCCAATGTTCTCTTCATAGATGAGTCCCAATTTGGTCTAGAGAGTGATTCTCGACGGATTCGCATCTGAAGGGAATGTGGAACACGATTTCGAGACCCAAACATTGCGGAAAAAGAACGATATCGAGTAAGATCGGTAATGGTGTGGGCAGGCATTAGGATGAAGATGTTTGGTTTGTGGGGCGCTCAACTGCGCAGGCATCAGCGTCCGTACAAAGTCCCAATTCCCACACAGTCCAATTTTTACACAATGCAATCTAGCCACTGTCACGAATGATGATGATGAAATGATGAGGACAACACAAACACCCAGTCCCTGGGCAGAGAAAATTCCCAACCCAGTCGGAATCTTGGGACCTCATGTGCGGTTACTGCGAGGTACTGTGGGTCCAGACGCTTTTATTAATCGACGATAATGCTCGACTTCATAGAGCACCGGTAGTTGACGTTTTCTTGGAAACGAAAGATATTGCACGCATGGCGTGACCTGCTCGCTCTCCCAATTAGAGTCCCACAGACCACATCTGGGGTGCAGCTGGGAAACGGGTTGCACCACGTCACCATCCACCAACCACTCTCCAACACTTGCGAGTAGTTCTGCAGGAAGAATACGCGTTATAGCCTCAACATCAGATTGATAACATCATTCACAGCATGTCCTATCGTTGTCAGGCCTATTATGGCTGCCAGAAGTGGTCAAACCCCACACTGACCACATTAACCAGCTGTATGTAAACCCATTAAGTTGGAAGAAACGAAGAAAATTTTTGTATTCCGTTATACAGTTGCAGTTGTTTACACCCTTCATTCTTTACATTGTTTTTAGTTTACTATTACCTGTTTATTATGTTTTTTGGCATAAGAAACTCAGAGTTGCAAAATTTCCATTTGTTGCTTTAATTTTAGACTCCAGTGTACATCTTCGACTGTATTCAGCGATGAACTGCGTGCTGTGTGGCGAAAGCTATGTACACTACCAATATCATTTTCGCTTGTTCCCAGTTCTTTCGCGGATGCTACTTGCGAATAAATTGGAATCTCTCTTCATGAAATTAGAGCTCGTACTGCGGCGTTCAGACAGTCGTTTTTCCCTCGTCCGATCCGCGAGTGGAACGGAGGGGGGGGGGGGGGGAGGCGGGGAATATGACTTTCGCGCGAGCTGTGCCCTCCGCCACACACCACTTATTGGCTAGTGGTGTATATATGTAAATGTAGATGAATCACGGATTCTCTAAATCTTGAGTCGTATCGAAATGTATGTTCGAGGAACTGATAATCAATCTAATTAAAAGTTTCCGGACACCCATATGATATGCATAATTGACCACTAGATATCACGAGAGGGAGGCCACCAGTATAGAAGGAGGTGGAGAGTATTGTGTTCGGAAGAGAAGCAGTTAACAGCACAACTGGTTCTTCAGGACTGCTCAGCGATTTTGGAAGTGGGCTATTCATGGGATGTCAACAAGCTGCACAAGCTGACTTTTGATAGTATGATTGTCAAGTGAAGATTCGAAGGAGTATCCGCAGCTAATCCAAGACCGAGCAAATTTCGTGTACTGACGAAGAGGGACCGTCCGGCATGGAAGAGGGTGGATGAGTACGAAAAACGAACTCGTAATGTTTGGATTCAACATTAGTAGAGATCTCACGTCGTTTAAATATCTGGGCATAACGCTGCAAAGCGAAATGAAATGAAACGAGCATTTGAGTGTTGTGGAGGGGAAGCTGTGGTTCACCCGTAAAGGAGATCGCCAATAGGACGCAAGTGCGACCTGTTTTGATACTGCTCGACTGTTCGGGATCGGCACCAGGTCGGATTAAAGGAAGATGTCACAATAATTCAGAGGCGGACAGCTAGATTTGTGACCGGTAGGTTCGAACAGCACGCAAGTTTTACTGAGATACTTCGCGAACTCAAATGGGAATTCCTGGAGGCAAGGAGAGTTTCGTTTTGAGGAACACTACTGAGAAAATTTAGAGAACCGGCATTTGAAGCTGACTGCAGAATGATTCTGCTGCCGCCAACAAACATTTCGTTCTTGTGCGAAGATAAGATACGATAAATTAGGGCTTATTCGGAGGCATATAGGTAGTCGTTTTCCCGTAGCTCTATTTGAGAGTGCAACAGGAAAGGAAATGACTAATAGAGCTACAGGGTACCCTCCGCTACGCACCGTATGATGACTTGACGTGTATGTATGCAGTTGTAAATGTAGATTGTTAAAAAAGTCTCATGAAATCAGAGGAAGGAATCACCGGCGAGTTCAGAAGTGCAATCAGCAGTCCAACTAGCACATGACGGTCCATAGGGACGTAAAACAATGGAGTAGAATACTCGAACATTTCCTCGTAAGCCACACATCTCTGTGTTCAGCTCTAAGAGACGATTGACGCCGAGTAAAGACTAAAGCCAGTGGACTGTAGATGTCTGGAAATGACTGATCTGGAATGGTAAATAACGCTGTACCCTGTGCAGTCCGATAGAATGGTTCGGGTTTGGAGAATGATCGAAGAACGTCACCTGTTTTCATATGTAATGCCAACAATGAAGTACGAAGGAGGTTGTATTACGGCAGAGGGTGTGTTTTTCGTTGTTAATGTGTGGTCCAGTTATTGTGAGCATGGAAAAGCCAAATGATGAAGAATATTAATACATTTTACCGCATTTTGTACTGCTTACAATAGTGTAGATAATGCACTCAATATTGAAGAAATATCAAGACACCTTCATACGACTTATCGACCAGGGAAAAGCATCTGACAGTGTAAAATGGTACAAAATGTTTGAAATTCTGAGAAAACTAGAAGTAAGCTATAGGAAAAGACGGGTAATGTGTAACATGTACAGGAACCAACAGGGAACACTGGAAGACCACTAACGAAGTGTAAGGCCCCTACTGTTTAATCTGTACGTCGAAGAAGCAATGACGCAAATAAAAGAAAGGTTAAAGAGTTGCCTTAAAATTCAAGGTGAAAGATTATTAATGATAATTTCCGCTGATGACATCTCTATCCTCAGTAAAGGGAAGAAGAGTAACATGATATAATGAGTACAAAATATGGACTGACAGTAAATCGAAGAAAGACGAAAGTAATGAGAAATAGCAGAAATGAGAAAAGCGAGAAACTTAACATTAGATTTGGGGGTCACGAAGTAGACGAAGTTAAGGACTTCTTCTACTTAGGCAGCAAAATAACCCGTGATGGCCGGAGCAAGGAGTACGTAAAAAGCAGATGATCGGAAGAAATTTCTGAGGAAGTACTTTTAGAGCACAGCATCGTGTGGTAGTGAATTATGGGGTGTGGGAAAACCAGAATAGAAGACAATGAAGTGTTTGAGATATGGTGCTGCAGAAAGACGTTGAAAATCAGGTGGACTGATAAGGAATGAGGAGGTCCTCCACAGAATCGACGAGGAAAGGAACGCATGGTAAATATCGACAAGAAGAAGGTATGGGATGGTAGGTCGTAGGTTAACACATCAGGGAATAGCTTTGATGGTGCTAGAGAGAGCTGTGGAGGGTAAGAACTGTAGAAGGAGACAGAGATTGCAGCATATCGAACAAATAATTGAGGATTTAGGTTGCAAGTTCTACTCCAAGATGAAAAAGTTGGGAAGGAGGGAAACTCTGTCACACAACGAAACTCTGTCACGAAATCTGGCAGAAAACCCAAAGAGATTCTGGTCATGTATAAAGCACATCAGTGGCAAGACGCAATCAATACCTCCACTACGCGATAACAACGGTGAAGTCACTGATGACAGTGCCACAAAAGCAGAGTTATTAAACTCGGTTTTCCGAAACTCCTTCACCAAAGGAGATGACATAAATATTCCCGAATTCCGATCAAGAAAAACTGCCAAGATCAGAAACATAGAAATAGATATCCTCGGAGTAACGAAGCAGCTTAAATCAATAAAGGCAAGGCCTTCGGTCCAGACTGTATACCAGTCAGGTTCCTTTCAAAGTATGCTGATACAACAGCTCCATATTTAGCAATTATATACAACCGCTCGCTCACAGAAAGATCCGTACCTACAGACTAGAAAATTGCTGAAGTCACACGAATACCCAAAAAGGGAAATAAGAGTAATCCGCTGAATTAGAGGCCTGTGTTACTAACGTCGATTTGCTGTAGGGGTTTGGAACATATACTGTATTTATACATAATGAAGTACGTCGAAGAAAACGATTTACTGACACATAGTCAGCACGGATTCAGAAAATATCGTTCTTGCGAAACACAACAAGCTCTTTATACTCATGACGTAATGAGTGCTATCGACAGGAGATGTCAAATTGACTCCATATTTTTAGATATTCAGAAGGCTTTCGACGTCGTTCCTCACAAGCTTCTTCTAACCAAACTGTGTGCTTATGGAATATCGCCTCAGTTGTGCGAATGGATTCGTGATTTTCTGTCAGAAAGGTCACGGTTCGTAGTAATAGATGGAAAGTCATCAAGTAAAACAGGAGTAATATCCGGCGTTCCCCAAGGAAGTGTTACAGGCCCTCTATTGTTCCTGATCTATATTAACGACGTAAGAGACAATCTGAGTAGCCCTCTTAGATTATTTGCAGTTGATGCTATCGTTTACCTTCACGTGAAGTCATCAGATGACCAAAACGAACTGGAAAATGATTTTTCTATCTGTATGGTGCGAAAAGTGGCAATTGACCTTGAATAAATACACTCCTGGAAATTGAAATAAGAACACCGTGAATTCATTGTCCCAGGAAGGGGAAACTTTATTGACACATTCCTGGGGTCAGATACATCACATGATCACACTGACAGAACCACAGGCACATAGACACAGGCAACAGAGCATGCACAATGTCGGCACTAGTACAGTGTATATCCACCTTTCGCAGCAATGCAGGCTGCTATTCTCCCATGGAGACGATCGTAGAGATGCTGGATGTAGTCCTGTGGAACGGCTTGCCATGCCATTTCCACCTGGCGCCTCAGTTGGACCAGCGTTCGTGCTGGACGTGCAGACCGCGTGAGACGACGCTTCATCCAGTCCCAAACATGCTCAATGGGGGACATATCCGGAGATCTTGCTGGCCAGGGTAGTTGACTTACACCTTCTAGAGCACGTTGGGTGGCACGGGATACATGCGGACGTGTATTGTCCTGTTGGAACAGCAAGTTCCCTTGCCGGTCTAGGAATGGTAGAACGATGGGTTCGATGACGGTTTGGATGTACCGTGCACTATTCAGTGTCCCCTCGACGATCACCAGTGGTGTACGGCCAGTGTAGATCGCTCCCCACACCATGATGCCGGGTGTTGGCCCTGTGTGCCTCGGTCGTATGCAGTCCTGATTGTGGCGCTCACCTGCACGGCGCCAAACACGCATACGACCATCATTGGCACCAAGGCAGAAGCGACTCTCTTCGCTGAAGACGACACGTCTCCATTCGTCCCTCCATTCACGCCTGTCGCGACACCACTGGAGGCGGGCTGCACGATGTTGGGGCGTGAGCGGAAGACGGCCTAACGGTGTGCGGGACCGTAGCCCAGCTTCATGGAGACGGTTGCGAATGGTCCTCGCCGATACCCCAGGAGCAACAGTGTCCCTAATTTGCTGAGAAGTGGCGGTGCGGTCCCCTACGGCACTGCGTAGGATCCCACGGTCTTGGCGTGCATCCGTGCGTCGCTACTGTCCGGTCCCAGGTCGACGGGCGCGTGCACCTTCCGCCGACCACTGGCGACAACATCGATGTACTGTGGAGACCTCACGCCCCACGTGTTGAGCAATTCGGCGGTACGTCCACCCGGCCTCCCGCATGCCCACTATACGCCCTCGCTCAAAGTCCGTCAACTGCACATACGGTTCACGTCCACGCTGTCGCGGCATGCTACCAGTGTTAAAGACTGCGATGGAGCTCCGTATGCCACGGCAAACTGGCTGACACTGACGGCGGCGGTGCACAAATGCTGCGCAGCTAGCGCCATTCGACGGCCAACACCGCGGTTCCTGGTGTGTCCGCTGTGCCGTGCGTGTGATCATTGCTTGTACAGCCCTCTCGCAGTGTCCGGAGCAAGTATGGTGGGTCTGACACACCGGTGTCAATGTGTTCTTTTTTCCATTTCCAGGAGTGTAGAAGTGTGAACTTCACATGAGTACTAAAAGAAATCCGCTAAATTTCGATTACACTATAAGTCACACTAATCAGAAGGCTGTAAATTCAGCTAAATCTTTAGGGATTACAATTACAAATAACCTAAATTGGAACGATCACTTAGATAATGTCGCGGGCAGAGCAAACCAAAGGCTGCGATTTATTGGTAGAACACTTAGAAGGTGCAACAGGTCTACTAAATAGACTGCTTACACAACGCTTGTCCGCTCTATTCTGGAGTATTGCTGTGCGGTGTGATAACAGGTGGGACTGACGGATAATATTGTAAAAGTTCAAAGAAGGGCGGCTCGTTTTGTATTATCGCGAAATAGGGGAGATAGTGTCACAGAAATGATACGTGAAATGGAGTGGCAATTATCAAAACAAAGGCGTTTGTCGATGCGAAACTTCACTCACCAGTTTTCTCCTTCGATCCTGTTGGCACCCACCTGCATACCGAGAAATGATCATCACGTTAAAATAAGAGAAATCAGGGCTCTTACAGAAAAATTCAAGTGCTCGTTTTTCCCGCTCGCCGTTCGAGAGTGGAACGGTAGAGAGACAGCTTGAAGGTGGTTCATTGAACCCTCTGCCAGGCACTTAATTGTGAATAGAGTAATTACTTAGATGTAGAAACTCGTGAGGGGTTGCATCAGAGCGGTCAGAATGATGACTTGAAAAGAAAACCGGTAGCATTCGTGTTCTGAGCGATGGTTGTTTGTAGCAGCATGACGATGCGGCTTATCACAAAGCAGTATCTGCGAAACGGTGGTTTCCGGAAAACAACATTTCTGAAACGGACTGGCCCGTCCACAGTCCCGATCTGAATCCGGTGGAAGAACTTTCGGACAAGTTAGAACATCGATTTCGCTCCAGCGTCCGACATCACTAGCTTTTCTCATTTCAGCTCCTGAGGAAGAATGGGCTTCTACTCCTCCACAGACATTCAGACAGCTTACTGAAAGTGTGCCCAACTGAATTCAAGCCGTCATAAAGGCGGGTGAGCACACCCCAAATTAATGTCCACCAACAGGTATCAGAATACTTTTGATCAAACAATTATGTCCAAATGTCTCTGTATGAGATCGGGATCTTGACACATCTCGGAACGTAATTTATCAGAATTTTGTGAGTGTTTAGATAGCGTTTCGCCAAACAAAGGACAAATGTTCGGGACAAAAACTTGTCAAAAATTACCTGACTGTACTGAACGATTTCGTTCTTCACTTGTTTCTTCAGCTCATCTGTCATGATTTACAGATGTCGAGTTTCGTAATACACATTTGTTCGTCTACTGTTGAACATTTCACTCCAGTTTTTCAAATTTCTTTCGTTCATTACTCTATCTCCAAACACTTAGTGGATCGTAAAGTGCCGCATGTTTCCCCCTACGAGGATTGAAAACTCAAATAACTGTTCCCGCGACAGGTCGACGGAATTCTGTGTAACACCATTCATTCTAAAGAGTCGCAGTCACTTGTAGAATGTCTTAAGTACACTCTAACACCAATATAAGGAAAGACGCACCCGAAAGACGCGAATGGGACAGAAATCGGTAGATGTTACGTGCATGTACAGACAAACAAATACTTACAATTTCAGAAAATTTGGATGGCTTATTCAAGAGAAAGAGCTTTACAAATTGAGCGTCAATAAAGAGTTGGTCCACCTCTGGCCATTATAAAAATAGTTATTCGGCTTGGCTTTGAGTAACGGAACTGTTGGGTGTCATCCTGAAGGTTATCGTACCAGGTTCTGTCGAATTGGCCTCCATAATCACGAGCTGGTTGGAGGGCTCTGCCCATAATGCTACAGACGCTCTCGTTTTGGGAGAGATCTGGTGACCTTGATGGCGAAGTTAGGATTTGGCAAGCACGAAGACAAGCAGTAGAAACTTTCGCTGTGTCTGGGCGGGCATTATCTTGCTGAAAAGCAAGCCCGCGATGGCTCTCATGAAGGGTAACAAAACTGGGCGTAGAATATCGTCTACGTACTTTTGTACTGCAGGGGTGCCGCAGATGACAACCAAATGAGTCCTGCTATGAAATGCAGTAACACCCCAGACCATCACTCCTGGTTGTCACCGAGCGACAGTCGGGTTGGTATCTCAATGGGATAACCTCTCCTACCCTTGCCGGCCAAGTGCTGGTGGTGGAAATTTCATCCACTGCTGTGACTAACTGACGTACCTCCGTGTCGAGGACCACCACACAGGCGTACGTCAGTGACATCGGCCACGGAGGCGCGTGTGACAATCGCAGGATATACGATGACAACTTCTTTTGAGTGACGCAAACAACGTAGAGCTAAGATGTCGAGGAAACCATTCGACTTTACATGTTGTTGTTGTGGTTTTCAGTTCCATGGATGGTTTTATGCAGTTGTTCACGTTAGTTTATCATATGCAAGACTTTTCATCTATGCATAACTACGGCATCCATTTGAAGCTGCTTACTGCGTTCGTGCCTTGATCTCCATCTACAATTTTTATCTCCCCAAACTTCCTTCCATTACCAAACTTACGATTTCTTGTTGCCTCAGAATATGTCCTATCAACTAAAGCCTTCCTTTAGTCAAGTTGTGCCTTAAATCTATTTTTCTCCCAATTAGAGTCAGTACTTTTTCCTTATTCGATCTACCTGAGATGATGATGTTTGGTTTGTGGGGCGCTCAACTGCGTGGTTATCAGCGCCCGTACAATTACCCAATCTTTGCTCAGTCCAATTTCGCCACTTTCCTGGATGATGATGAAATGATGAGGACAACACAAACACCCAGTCATCTCGAGGCGGGTGAAAATCCCTGACCCCGCCGGGAGTCGAACCCGGGACCCCGTGCTCGGGAAGCGAGAACGCTACCGCGAGACCACGAGCGGCGGATATTCGATCTACCTATTTAATCCTCAGCATTATTCTGTCACATCACTTTTCAGAACCACTATCTTATTTTTTTCTGTTTATCGTTCATTTCTGCTTTTCAGGAACGCCTTTCACGCTATTACCAGTCTCCATTCCCTATCTTCTTTACTTCAGACATCATCTACTACTGTACTGCTGAAATGTCAAAACTCATCTACTACTTTTTTTATCGTCATCCCCAGTTTGCACTACCAGAAAAAGAAATAATGCACCCAGGAAAGAAGTGGGAACAACTTGGAACTTCATGGATTGAGAGGCTATGTGGTGTTATTTCAGTGATTGCAAAATCGAGTCACATTTACAATGTACTTGATAGTGTGAGCCTTGTTATCAGTATAACGTTGCACCCCCTCTGGCCTGGATGTATACACCGATTCGTTTAGTAAGGGTGTCATACAGTTGTGTCTTCTGCTTGGGCAAGCTGGCCACGACTATTGTAACTGGTCCTAGATAAACTGGAAACTAGTACTAAGACGAAGTTGACATCCGAGATGGTCCAATACGTTTTCCATGGGGGACAGATATGGGGTTCTTGCCGGCCATAAGAGTACGTCAACATGACACAGACAGTTCAGAGGTGCGTGCCTGTTGAAAAACGTCGCATAAGTGAATGCAACGCCATTCTTTAGGAGTCCATGCATCCTGGTCGTGTCAACACTCGAGTCGCAACCGTTTATGTTGTGGTGTACGCACAGGGACAGTAATTCCTTATTCTGGCTGATATTGCTCATTGACCAATGGTATGGGATGAGACAGAATATCGCACGTAATCCATTACTTGCTCTCGGACAACAGGCACATATATGAAGAGACTGCATAGTACAGCCACCGTCCCTCGTGTTGATGAGACGTGGTCAGGCGGAGCCTAGACAACAGGAATGTTTGTCCTCACATTCCCCTGCTGTCCATCAAAGAGCCAGTGTCACATGCCGATGACTCAGAAATGTGGCAATTCTGTGATTCCTGCTTTCAATCTCTGTCAGTAGCTGATAACGCTGTCTCATACGAGTACACGTCTCCGTGTTCTTCAGAGTGATCATTCAACTTCTGCAGTGTTCACTGCTCTTATATACCCCATCAGTGCTGGTAACAACACTAAACCAGAGCAACACTAATGAGCTGGTGGCCGATCTACCCCTCATAGAGAACTGCAACTCCAATCATTTGCATACTCGGCGATTACGTTTACGTGTGCATTTAGACTGACAAGTGTCAGCGTGCGAATCATTCAACGAAACATCATCGATATGGGCTTTCGGAGCCGAAGGTCTAATCGTGTACCCTTGATGACTGCACCACACTAAGCATTACGTCTTGCCTGGGCCCGTCAACACCGACATTGAATTGTTAATGACTGGAAACACGTTTCCTGGTAGGAAACGGGTATAGAGACAACCTCTTGAATCCATGGACTCCGCAAGTCAGCAGGGGACTCTTCAAGCTGGTGGAGGCTGTGTAATGGTGTGGGGCGTGTGCAGTTTGAGTGTCATGGGACACCTGATACGTCTAGACAAGTACGTAAGCATCCTGTCTGATCTCCTGCATCCATTCATGTCCACTGTGCATTCCGTCGGACTTGGAAAATTCCAGCAGGACAATGGGACACCCCACACGTCTAGAATTCCTACAGAGTGGCTCCAGAAACACTTTTCTGAGTTTAAACGCTTCCTCTGGCCACCAAACTCCCCAGCCATGAACATTATTGAGCATATCTGGGATGCCCTGCAACGTGCTGTTGAGATCTCCACCCCGTCGTACTCTTACGGATTTATGGACAGACCTGCAGGCTTCATGGTGTCAGCTCCCCCCATCACTACTTGAGACATTAGTCGAGTCCATGCCGTGTTATGTTGCGGCACTTCTGCATACTCGAGGGGGCCCTACACGATATTAAGCAGGTGCGCCAGTTTCTTTGGCTTTTCCGTGTACATCAAAATCTACATGACTACTCTGCAGTTTCTAATTAAGTGCCTGGCAGAGGGTTCATCAAACCACCTTCATGTCATTTCTCTACCATCCCACTGTCGAACAACACGCGGGGAAAACGAACACCGAAATCTTTCCGTGCGAGCTCGGATTTTTCTTAATTTATTGTGATGATCACGTTTACCTGTAAGGGTGGGAGCCAACGAAATATTTTCGCATACAGAGAAGAAAGTTGGTGATCGAAATTTCATGAAAAGTTCTTGGCGCAACGAAAAAGCCTTTGTTTTAATGATGGCCACCCTAATTTGTGCATCATATCCGTGGCACTCTATCCACTGTTTCGCGATTACGCAAATGAGGTGCCATTCTTTGACCTTTTAAAAAATTTCCTATCCTACGCGCATTCCGCACCGCTCAGCAGTGCTATAGGAGGTGACGGACAAGTGTAGACAGTGTTTCTCCTTTTATCAGGTGTGCTTGATGTAAAGAAAATGTTCGTTTCTTCATCCAATTTTTGTAGTGACTGCAGGCACAAACGAGGAACTGTTTCATTGTCAGCTAAACATAGATTATTGAAAAATCACATAAGTGCAGTGCTGCAGAAATTGTTATAAAATATTTCATGTCCACAAATGAAAGTCCCGACTGATGGACTGTAATATAGCATTATATACTGCCTTGATTTCCTACACACATATGTAACAGACACATCTGCAACAGCTTAGCTGTCAATACGAACTGCAAGTTATTCATAAAATTAATGACATGAGGCATATTGGCCGCGTTGGCGCAACCATGTGGTCTGAGGCGCCTTGTCACTGTTCGTGCGGCTCCCTCCGTCGGAGGTTCGAGTTCTCCCTCGGGCATGGGTATGTTAAGTAAGTGAATTTAAATTAGATTAAGTACTGTGTGAGCCTAGGGACCGATGACCTCAGCGGTATGGTCACATAGGACCTTACCACAAATTTCCAATTGAGGCATTTTTGGTTTGGTTCACATCCTTAATAATCACTCATGGTGCACTTTGGAGTTCTCATTACGTCCTCTTGTCACGGCTGCGTCTGCTTATTCGCCAACTCGCGTGCTAAGCAGGAAGGGCTGTACAAAAAGATGTTATAAACGGTTCTTCGTGCGGAAAAAATGAGTAATTTTAATTTTTTAATTTTATTTATGTAAATTCTTGCAGTATGTCTTAGCAGCTAAAACTGAGCTGCACATTTATTTCGCTGCATTCTTCCCGAGAGAAAAATTCCAGGACAGTTTTCGACACATCGGATTGATTATTCCCTTGTAAAAACTAGCGACACAAAACCTTCTTATCGGGGTAAGGAGCTCTTCCGAAATAAAAAAAAAATCGTCACGGGAGTAAATGCGGCACAGCATTATACTATACTATATTTGCTCTTTAAAGCTGAAATCCTATTTTAACTAGTTGGAGATGAAAAGCTTGCAGTGGTTTCTGTGTTGTGAGAACGGGAACTTCACAATCTTATCGTCTGCTGGGTACATGTGATCAGTTACCCACGGTATTGATCCCGGTGCCTGTTATTGAACTCAGATAGCGCCAGGCATATATTGCATAGGCGACTGATATGTGTTTCACTCACGGTGGGCAGCCGCATCACTCTGGGAGTCACAGGGCCCTCATCTTTTCTTATTAAAGTCACAGGACAGCCTGTGATGGAAGTACAGTCTTCCTCATGCGGAGGCACTCTTTCATTGCGTGGGCATTCCATAATTTTTCGCCTACCCCTGATCCTCTGATCCTTACAACAAGATGCACAGCTACATTAATCAGGCAACAAACATTAACAGCAAACTACACTATGTGATCAAAAGTATCCGGACACCGATATGGAGTTCGGAGCTGACCACTACATGTTACGAGAGGCGTAATCACTGGTATAAAACAAGACGCGAGGAATATCGTGTTGTCAGGAACAGCAGTAACAGCATAACACGTCGATCAAGAGAGCTCAATGAAAGAATACCAGACGTTCCAGATGTTCTATGTTGCGTACAGTAGACAAAGATATCCGAGGCGATGATAACATGAGGAGCACAATGCAGCCAGTTATAAAGAAGAATCTGTGAGCAGTAATATTCCTGAAACGGACTGGCCTGCCCAGAGTCCGAACCTAAACCCAATGGATCGACTTTGAGATGACTTAGAACATCGGCTTCGCTATTAATACGGTGTAGCAAACCAATTGGCATTCAAAACAGCTTCCATTCGTCTGTTGTTGTTGTGGTCTTCAGTCCTGAGACTGGTTTGATGCAGCTCTCCATGCTACTCTATCCTGTGCAAGCTTCTTCATCTCCCAGTACTTACTGCTACCTACATCCTTCTGAATCTGCCTAGTGTATTCATCTCTTGGTCTCCCTCTACGATTTTTGCCCTCCACGCTGCCCTCCAATACTTAATTGGTGGTCCTTTGATGCCTCAGAACATGTCCTACCAACCGATCCCTTCTTCAAGTTGTGCCACAAATTTCTCTTCTCTCCAATTCTATTCAATACCTCCTCATTAGTTATGTGAACTACCCATCTAATCTTCAGCATTCTTCTGTAGCACCACATTTTGAAAGCTTCTATTCTCTTCTTGTCCGAACTATTTATCGTCCACGTTTCACTTCCATACATGGCTACACTCCATACAAATACTTTCAGAAACGACTTCCTGAAACTTAAATCTGTACTCGATGTTAACAAATTTCTCATCTTCGAAAATGTTTTCCTTGTCATTGCCAGTCTACATTTTATATCCTCTCTATTCGACCATCATCAGTTAGTTTGCTCCCCAAATAGCAAAACTCCTTTACTACTTTAAGTGTCTCACTTCCTAATCTAATTCCCTCAGCATCAGCCGACTTAATTCGACTACATTCCATTATCATCGTTTCGCTTTTGTTGATGTTCATCTTATATCCTCCTTTCAAGACACTGTCCATTCCGTTCAACTGCTCTTCCAAGTCCTTTGTTGTCTCCGACAGAATTACAATGTCATCGGCAAACTTCAAAGTTTTTTGTAAGTCTGCAGGCTTTCGTGGCCGTTGTTTCTTCTAAACATGACGCGGCCTAATAACCCAGATGATTTTAACTCAAAGTTTTTAGTTCTTCTCCATGGATTTTAATACCTACTCCGAATTTTTCTTTTGTTGCCTTCACTGCTTGCTCAATATACAGATTGAATAACATCGGGGAGAGGCTACAACCCTGTCTCACTCCCTTCCCAACCGCTGCTTCCCTTTCATGCCCCTCGACTTTTATAACTGCCATCGTCTAGGAATGGATAAATACACGACCTGTACAGGGCTATTACAAATTATTGAAGCGATTTCATAAATTCACTGTAGCTCCATTCATTGACATATGGTGACGACACACTACAGATACGTAGAAAAACTCATAAAGTTTTGTTCGGCTGAAGCCACACTTCAGGTTTCTGCCGCCAGACGCTCGAGAACGCAGTGAGACACAATGGCGACAGGAGCCGAGGAAGCGTATGTCGTGCTTGAAATGCACTCACATCAGTCAGTCATAACAGTGCAACGACACTTCAGGACGAAGTTCAACAAAGATCCACCAACTGCTAACTCCATTCGGCGATGGTATGCGCAGTTTAAAGCTTCTGGATGCCTCTGTAAGGGGAAATCAACGGGTCGGCCTGCAGTGAGCGAAGAAACGGTTGAACGCGTGCGGGCAGGTTTCACGCGTAGCCCGCGGAAAATTGGCTCATGCCACAACTGGAGACCGACAGCGCCGACTTCATCTTTCAACAGGATGGTGCTCCACCGAACTTCCATCATGATGTTCGGCATTTCTTAAACAGGAGATTGGAAAACCGATAGATCGGTCGTGGTGGAGACCATGATCAGCAATTCATGTCAAGGCCTCCACGCTCTCCCGACTTAACCCCATGCGATTTCTTTCTGTGGGGTTATGTGATTCAGTGTTTAAACCTCCTCTACCAAGAAACGTGCCAGAACTGCGAGCTCGCATCAACGATGCTTTCGAACTCATTGATGGGGACATGCTGCGCCGAGTGTGGGAGGAACTTGATTATCGGCTTGATGTCTGCCGAATCACTAAAGGGGCACATATCGAACATTTGTGAATGCCTAAAAAAACGTTTTGAGTTTTTGTATGTGTTTGCAAAGCATTGTGAAAATATCTCAAATAATAAAGTTATTGTGGAGCTGTGAAATCGCTTCAATCATTTGTAATAACCCTGTACAGGTCGTGTATGGTTTTCAAGGGAACCTTGTACGATTATTCGTACAAAATAGAGGCAACTTCAAGTAACGATGCTGGAGATGGATAGTGATCGCTCACCCTTCTCTCCAAAGCAGACCAGAAACAACAGTACTGAGATCGTGTGACATTGTCGTCCAGGTGAGATGGGACTGTTCATTCTCGTACTTACAAAATCAGCGTTGTAAAATTCGATATGTGTCAACTGTATCGTAATGGAACAAACCATCATCATCGTGGAACATGCATTGTACCACTGGGATCCACCTGATCATCCAAAATGGTCCCAAAATCTTTGGCAGGAATCCGGCTTCGCAGAGCAACCACGGAGAGCGTGGAATACCATTACACGGCTGAACAAATCTTTACCGAACCCACGCCATGTTCCACTCTTGCGACGTAAACTTGGCCAGAAGTGGAAAGAGTCTAACACATAGCTGATGCCACCAAATGACTTTCCTCCGTTGCTCCATAGTTCAGGTTTATGTCTTCGCCATCATGTTTTCCTGTTAAGGGCATTTGCATCATCTAATCGTGCTTTTGTAATTCCGGCTGGGCCAGCAATTCCCTGCTTATGGAGCTCCCTTCGTGTTGTTCTGTTGCTGAAAAGGTTCGCGACTGCGACATTCAGTCCCGCAGTGACTTCTGCAGTTGTATTCCTATTTTTCGCCACAGTGCTTCTCAATGCCGAAATGTGACGTTCAGTCAATACACAGTCTTGTCCACATTGTGACTTAGCAGATGTTTTCCCGGTTTCCCTACATGTATCCAAGATGCTGCTCCAGGCAGGTGTAAAAATAAATGTGCGCAACGGAAAATAATAAACGCTAAAATGAAGATTTGACCTTGTCTGACTACACCCTGAAGCAGATCTTAGTATCTCTTATTGGACTTTAACATATGAATTACAACCTAAATGAATTATTAAGGACAATGGACTCGCATTAGGGAGGACGACGGTTCAATCCCGCGCCCGGCCATCCTGATTTAGGTTTCCGTGACTTCCCTAAATCGCTACAGGCAAATGCCGGGATGGTTCCTCTGAAAGGGCGCGGCCGACTTCCTTCCCCATCCTTCCCTAATCCGATGAGACCGATGACCACGCTGTCTGGTCTCCTTCCCCAAACAACCAACCACCCAATTATTAAGGCAACCAATACTACTTAATGATAAACGTTGTTCCTTCTTATATATTTAATGTAGATTTAAAAAAACACCTTTATATTACAAAGTTTACATTTCCGAAGTAAAATTACTAAGCAATTGCCCATTCTGCCCCTTATTATGACTGCGCGATCTAATATCAATAACGCGAAATGACTGTGACTGACATCATCTACGTACCAAACACTAGAAGACACTACTTTCTAAGATGATCTACGGTGGTGTGGAACCTCAGTGGAAATAAAGTAACGTGATCACGGCTGTTTAGCTTTTATAGCCCTAATAAGGAGAAGCGATGTGCGATATCACCGTATGTACTGCGTCCGGTGCGTCGAAGTGATGGTTCTCGTACTCGTCTGCGCCGATGGAAGAACTGCCGGCCGCGGTGGCCGAGCGGTTCTAGGCGCTTCAGTCTGGACCCGCGCGACTGCTACGGTCGCAGGTTCGAATCCTGCCTCGGGCATGGATGTGTGTGATGTCCTTAGGTTAGTTAGGTTTAAGTAGTTCTAAGTTCTAGGGGACTGATGACCACAGATGTTAAGTCCCATAGTGCTCAGAGCCATTTGAACCATTTTTTGATGGAAGAACTCCAGCCACAAACAGTCTCTTTCAAACACTAGGATTGCAGAAGGCGGTCCTCTGACTAATATACTCTGATACTGTTTTCTCCTCTCTGTGTTCTACACACGAGAAACGCGAACTCCCAGCGACAAGGACGGAGTTCAGACAACGTTTCAACGTAAGTATAGGCAGAGGAAGTGCTCTCAATAACTGACCGCTGCGTGATCAAAGACGACTTCCAACCCGGAGGTGAAGTCCAGAATCGTATAGGTTCGCAACAGTACAGTGACTAACTGTTCTACCTATAAACTTTCCTGAGAGCAAAGACAGCAACTCCGTCTGTACCAACAAAGCTGATACCGAGCGACCGTCACACACGGGCGCTCACAACGGAAGACCACGTCTCTCCAGCGCTGGCTTCCCAGCAAGGCTCGGCTCCCCACCATCGTAATTCCGTAAACGAATCATATTCCCGAAACCACGGAATATTCTCCCTCTCCTGCCAACCATATTTTAAACTTTTGTCGTCCAGCGCGGAAAGTTAGAGAGGAAAAACCTTCACTCGTACAATGGTATGCTTCTGAGTAAAAATCCGTGGAAATAACCCAACCTGCGAGGTTTCCGAGGTGCCGCTTCCTCGTTCCTCTCAGCTGTGTCCAAGATTTTCGTAGTTTCCGAAGTATAATCCTTCCCGCCCGGCTACAAAACCGGCCGGTCGCGACTCTATCGTGCCCCAGAGCTCAGGTGTCACAACGTCCGTCTAGCTACTTCCTGTGTTTAAGCAGGACCAACACACCTGTCCGGGCCTTCCACCCAGAGCTTGAGTTCCGCCTGCCATTTCATTTCCACTGTCACTCCAACCTCTACTAGTATGGTAATAAAGACACTCCGTCAGCTTTCATGCAATAAGCGTTAACAATTATTTACAAGGCGTATACATATATACGATGTACAACCTATCACATGGTACCTAATTGTATTTGTAGACCACGGCAACGTATATGGATGGGTGTTTGTAAGGTGCGAAATAATAGCCACCTTACACGGTATAAACCTCGGATACGGCGCCTCTCATCCGATACTTCGCCTAACTTTGTTACGGAAGCACTCAACGTACAAGCACCAACAATTTACCCAAGTTCGAATTCACTTACGTCCGACATAATGCACTCACAACTACATAGACTCCGTTCTGATTACGACTCACTTTTGCAAGATACTAAGAACATTGCACAGTGCTGTGCCTGGAGAAATACGTAGGTTGGAACTTAAATAGTGGTAACACTGCTGTGGAGACACAATGGAATGGAATCGAATATTGTCACTGATAGCAGGCGTTGTTGGCATACCTGCCTTATCTCCGAGCAAATGGTCTCGCCCGACCCACGTCACCGACGTGCGCACAATCGAGGCAAACACACTTATGAGCGAGCGGTCGAACGTAACGGTGTCACTATGTTTTCGAGGCAGGAACAACACAGTTGGATCAAGATTGCATGTGCCAGAGGTCGTACAGCACAACAGTGTCATCAAGGTCTTTAAGAGGCGTGCGGCGAATCGGTATTGCCGTACAGAACAGTGGCACGTTGGGTAAAAGCCTTCAAGGAAGGTCGGCAAACTGTGGCAGACATGCATCGGGCACGTCGTCCTAGCGTCTCTGAAGAACAAGTGCATACTGTTACTGCGTTAGTGGACAGTGATCGACGCCATACGATTCGTGAGCTCGCCCACGAAACCGGATTAGCGCATACGACTGTGCTTCGCATCCTGAAGGAACGCCTCGGCATGCGAAGAACTTGACGGAAATGCATAAGTGGATGCGTTACGGCGCTGTTCAGACGCACTTGGAGCGCTATGAGCGCGAAGGTGAGGCTTCCTTACGCCGTATCGTAACACTGGATAAGACATGGGCCACAGCATACGAACCAAAACTGAAACTGTTGTGTAACCGCCAGACACCACACTTGCTAGGTGGTAGCCTTTAAATCGGCCTCGGTCCGGTAGTATACGTCGGACCCGCGAGTCGCCACTATCAGTGATTGCAGACCGAGCGCCGCCACACGGCAGGTCTAGAGAGACTCCCTAGCACTCGCCCCAGTTGTACAGCCGACTTTGCTAGCGATGGTTCACTGACAAAATACGCTCTCATTTGCCGAGACGATAGTTAGCATAGCCTTCAGCTACGTCATTTGCTACGACCTAGCAAGGCGCCATTACCAGTTACTATTGATGCTGTAAAACATGTACCGTCACGAGCGATGTTCACCAATTGTGGATTAAAGTTAAGTATTCCACAGCTACGTCCTTTTTTGCTACTCTAATTTCCTTGACCTGTTCCAGACCTAACGCCAGCCTGCGTGAGCTAAAACGCGTGCCTTTCGGCTTCCTCTCATAGTGGGTTGGCTCTCTTGCCAAGCCGGCCGCGGTGGCCTAGCGGTTCTGGCGCTGCAGTCCGGAACCGCGGGACTGCTACGGTCGCAGGTTCGAATCCTGCCTCGGGCATGGGTGTGTGTGATGTCCTTAGGTTAGTTAGGTTTAAGTAATTCTAAGTTCTAGGGGACTTATGACCTAAGATGTTGAGTCCCATAGTGCTCAGAGCCATTTTTTTTCTCTTGCCAATCCACAACAGAAACGCCAACGTATGGCGTTATTATGGGTCGCCGCGCAAGTCGAAACTGCCTCAGAGCCCCACTATGATGAAAGTTATGGTGATTCTCGCGTACGACTGTGATGGTGTTATCCTAACGCATTAAGTTCCTCCAAGGCAGACCGTCAGTGCATAGTATTACTGTTCGTTTTTGGAGCATCACCTGCATTCAGCTTTTCGAAAGAAGTGGCGACACTTCCTGCGCAACCCACCCATCATTTTGCACGACAATGTGCGGGCGCATACAGCGCGAGCTGTGGCTGTTCTGTTCGGTCGATAGGACTGGGAAGTTCTGTGCCATTCACCATACTCCCCGGACTTAAGTCCTTGTGACTTTGATTTGATTCCGAAGATGAAGGAACAACTTCGTGGCATTCGCTTCAGAACTGTTTCAGAGATTCGACAGGCAGCAAACCGCTCCATTCGCACCATCAACAGAACAGGCCCCGCTAACGGTATACTGCACCTTCCACATCGCTAGCAACGGGTTCTACCCAACGCTGGTGACTACTTTGAAGAACTGTAACAAGTGCAAACATGTAACTCTTATGTTTCGGTTGTGAATAAATAGTTGCCACTATTTAAGTTGCAACCCTCGTACGACAGCGCCATCTGCAGGCTTAGTTAGCATCTACATTTATGTTCAAAGCACACAATTCTCGCGATATTTTGTGTCCAATTAAAAAATGGTTCAAATGGCTCTGAGCACTGTGGGACTTAACTTCTGAGGTCACCAGTCCCCTAGAACTTAGAACTACACTCCTGGAAATGGAAAAAAGAACACATTGTCACCGGTGTGTCAGACCCACCATACTTGCTCCGGACACTGCGAGGGCTGTACAAGCAATGATCACACGCACGGCACAGCGGACACACCAGGAACCGCGGTGTTGGCCGTCGAATGGCGCTAGCTGCGCAGCATTTGTGCACCGCCGCCGTCAGTGTCAGCCAGTTTGCCGTGGCATACGGAGCTCCATCGCAGTCTTTAACACTGGTAGCATGCCGCGACAGCGTGGACGTGAACCGTATGTGCAGTTGACGGACTTTGAGCGAGGGCGTATAGTGGGCATGCGGGAGGCCGGGTGGACGTACCGCCGAATTGCTCAACACGTGGGGCGTGAGGTCTCCACCGTACATCGATGTTGTCGCCAGTGGTCGGCGGAAGGTGCACGTGCCCGTCGACCTGGGACCGGACCGCAGCGACGCACGGATGCACGCCAAGACCGTAGGATCCTACGCAGTGCCGTAGGGGACCGCACCGCCACTTCCCAGCAAATTAGGTACACTGTTGCTCCTGAGGTATCGGCGAGGACCATTCGCAACCGTCTCCATGAAGCTGGGCTACGGTCCCGCACACCGTTAGGCCGTCTTCCGCTCACGCCCCAACATCGTGCAGCCCGCCTCCAGTGGTGTCGCGACAGGCGTGAATGGAGGGACGAATGGAGACGTGTCGTCTTCAGCGATGAGAGTCGCTTCTGCGTTGGTGCCAATGATGGTCGTATGCGTGTTTGGCGCCGTGCAGGTGAGCGCCACAATCAGGACTGCATACGACCGAGGCACACAGGGCCAACACCCGGCATCATGGTGTGGGGAGCGATCTCCTACACTGGCCGTACACCACTGGTGATCGTCGAGGGGACACTGAATAGTGCACGGTACATCCAAACCGTCATCGAACCCATCGTTCTACCATTCCTAGACCGGCAAGGGAACTTGCTGTTCCAACAGGACAATGCACGTCCGCATGTATCCCGTGCCACCCAACGTGCTCTAGAAGGTGTAAGTCAACTACCCTGGCCAGCAAGATCTCCGGATCTGTCCCCCATTGAGCATGTTTGGGACTGGATGAAGCGTCGTCTCACGCGGTCTGCACGTTCAGCACGAACGCTGGTCCAACTGAGGCGCCAGGTGGAAATGGCATGGCAAGCCGTTCCACAGGACTACATCCAGCATCTCTACGATCGTCTCCATGGGAGAATAGCAGCCTGCATTGCTGCGAAAGGTGGATATACACTGTACTAGTGCCGACATTGTGCATGCTCTGTTGCCTGTGTCTATGTGCCTGTGGTTCTGTCAGTGTGATCATGTGATGTATCTGACCCCAGGAATGTGTCAATAAAGTTTCCTCTTCCTGGGACAATGAATTCACGGTGTTCTTATTTCAATTTCCAGGAGTGTATTTAAACCTAACCTAAGGACATCACACACATCCATCCCCGAGGCAGGATTCGAACCAGCGACCGTAGCGGTCGCGCGGTTCCAGACTGTAGCGCCTAGAACCGCTCGGCCAACCCGGCCGGCTGTGTCCAATTCCTGTATGTAGATATACGAGAGGAGTTCAGTGATTAATGCAACACATTTTTGTCGGCAAGCTTCGGTTGAAAAATGCGGAATTTGTTATGGGATGTCGTGGGATATTCCCTTTCAGCGCCGTTAGTTTCGTGGAGTTCCTATTCGTGGCGGCGCTATACATAGACTTGAAAATGGGTTTTGTAACGGAGGTGCGTTCCAAGCAGAGACCTGTCACTGTCTTTCTTTTCGCGGAATACCAGAGCATCGCAGATATTCACAGACGTTCAGAATTTTTGTGGAGACCTTGCAGTGAGCAAAAGCAGGGTGAGTCGTTGGGCTTGGTGTCTCATCAGTCCAAATAGGGAGCGCAAACCAGTCCGATTTCCAGCGTGCCGGCTCCAGCTGTGGCTCCTGCAGTGATGGAACGTGCGGAGATTCGCATTCGAGGTGATCTGTGGATCACAGTCGAACACCTCGATGCACAACTTAACATCTCTGTTGGCAGTGCTGACTCCCATGTCAACCAGTCGAGGTACTCGAAGGTGTGCGCCCGCTGGGTTCCTAGCTGCCTAACAGAAGATTATAAAGAGCGGAATTTGTCGAACATTGTCACAGGCGATAAAACATGGGTTCATCACTTCGAATAGGGAACAAAACGGCAATCCACGGAGTGGCACGACACTACCTCTCCTCCCAAGAAGTAGTTCAAAGCCGCAGCCTCAGCCGGCAAACGGCCGGAGTGGCCGTGCGGTTCTAGGTGCTACAGTCTGGAACTGGGCGACCGCTACGGTCGCATTTTCGAATCCTGACTCAGGCACGGATGTGTGTGATGTCCTTAGGTTAGTTAGGTTTAAGTAGTTCTAAGTTCTAGGCGACTGATGACCTCAGATGTTAAGTCCCATAGTGCTCAGAGCCGTTTGAGCCTCAGCCGGCAATCATGGCGACGTCTTCTATTGATCTCCTATCTCACGGTGCAAAGATCAACTCTGAAGTGTATAGTGCTACCTTTACGAAATTGAAGGAACGGTTTCAGCGTCAGCACAACAGTGCAAACAAACTTTTGCTTCTGTATGACAATGCAAGGCCTCACACAAGTCTCTACATCCGAAAGTAGTCCACAAGACTTCATCGAATTGTTCTTACTCACCCACTCTATAGCACGGATCTCGCAGCCTCCGACTTCCAACTGTTTGGACCAATGAAGGATCCACTCTGCGAGAAGCAGTGCGTTAATGATGGGAAGGTTATTGATGCAGCAAACCGACGTCGCACAGTGGTACCGCGCGGACATACAAAAGAAGTGTAAAGCCGTCGAACTGAACAGAAATTACACTACTGGCAATTAAAATTGCTACACCACGAAGATGACGTGCTACAGACGCAACATTTAACCGACAGGAAGAAGATGCTATGATATGCAAATGATTAGCTTTTCAGAGCATTCACACAAGGTTGGCGCCACTGGCGATACCTCCAACGTGCTGACACGAAGAAAGTTTCCAACCGATTTCTCATACACAAACAGCACTTGACCAGCGTTGCCTGGTGAAACGTTGTTGTGATGCCTCGTGTAAGGAGGAGAAATGCGTACCATCATGTTTCCGACTTTGATAAAGATCGGATTGTAGCATATCGCGACATTGCTGCTCGCGTTCGTCGAGATCCAATGACTGTTAGCAGAATATGGAATCGGTGGGTTCAGGGGGGTAATACGGAACGCCGTGCTGGATACCAACGGCCTCGTGTCACTAGCAGTCGAGATGACAGGCATCTTATCCGCATAGCTCTAACGGATCGTGCAGCCACGTCTCGATCCCTGAGTCAACAGATGGGGACGTTTGCAGCGCAACAACCATCTGCATGAACAGTTCGACGACGTTTACAGCAGCATGGACTATCAGCTCGTAGACCACGGCTGCGGTTACCCTTGACGCTGCATCACAGACAGGAACACCTGCGATGGTGTACTCAACGACGAACGTGGGTGCACGAATGGCAAAACCTCATTTTTCCGGATGAATCCTGGTTCTGTTTACAGCATCATGATGGTCGCATCCGTTTTTGGCGACATCGCGGTGAACGCACACTGGAAGCGTGTATTCGTCATCGCCGTACTGGCGTATCACCCGGCGTGATGGTATGGAGTGCCATTGGTTGCACGTCTCGGTCACCTCTTGTTCGCATTGACGGCACTTTGAACAGTGAACGTTACATTTAAGATGTGTTACGACCCGTGGCTCTACCCTTCATTCGATCCCTGCGAAACCCTACATTTCAACAGGATAATGCACGACCGGATGTTGCAGGTCCTGTACTGGCCTTTCTGGATACAGAAAATGTTCAATTGCTGCCCTGGCTAGCACATGCTCCAGATCTCTCACCAATTGAAAACGTCTGGTCTATGGTGGCCGAGAAACTGGCTCGTCACAATACGCCAGTCACTATTCTTGATGAACTGTGGTATCGTGTTGAAGCTGCATGGGCAGTTGTACCTGTTCACGCCATCCAAGCTCTGTTGACTCAATGCCCAGGCGTATCAAGGCTGTTATTACGGCTGGAGGTGGTTCTTCTGGGTACTGATTTCTCAGCATCAATGTACCCAAACTGCGTGAAAATGTAATGACACGTCAGTTCTAATATATTCGCCCAATGAATACCCGTGTATCATCTGCATTTCTTCTTGGTGTAGCAATTTTAATTGCCAGTAGTGTATGTTGCATTTTGTAGGCAAAAAATGGTTCAAATGGCTCTAAGCACTATGGGACTTAACATCTGAGGGCATCAGTCCCCTAGACTTAGAACTACTTAAACGTAACTAACCTAAGGACATCACACAGTGCCATGCCCGAGGCAGGATTCGAACCTGCGACCGTGACAGCAGCGCGGTTCCGGACTGAAACGCCTAGAACCGCTCTGCCACAGCGGCCGGCTTTTGTAGGCAAAAGAGTGGGGAATAAAATGGTGTATTGGAATCCTGAATGAAACCAACCTGTGTTGGATTAGTTATTGAGTGCCACTGGTAGATGAAAGGAAGAAGAGCAGTGCGTTGCACAGTGTCTGCGGTGTCGTTTGTGAGAGCGAGGTGGGAGGAGAGAGCGCCGGAGCGGGCTAACGCTTTGAGGCAACACGGACAGCCGGACGCGTGCTGTGTTGACCCAGCGACCCGCGCTATCAGCTGCGGGGTCCCCGCTCGGCCGTTCGTCACAGCGTCTCGGGTGCCAGCGTAACTCCTACGGCTGCGCTGGCCAGTAAGGTGACGTCTGCTCTCTCCTATTCGCGCGACACCTGATACAGCAGGAGCGGCATCGGAATCTTCATCGCGATCGAGGTAAACACCATCCGCTACTCACCTGCCTGTTACCAAACGTGGCAGACTACAACGGAAAACTACCAGATCAAAGCTATGGGTTCCATTCTCTTCAGACGTAGTTTACATCTGTGTGTCCTATTCTTATGCGGGCTCGGCTTAAGTTTGCCACCGTGACGGATTTTTGCTTATGAAAATACGAAGTGTCATTAATGGCGAAAGTGTGTTTATGCAGTAGTGTCCTTCCTGAACGGGACTTTGAGTCCCGGTCCAGCACGAATTTTCATTTATTACAACTACCTGTCGCTAATACATACAATATGTGAATCCCCGTCATGATTTCTAAAGCTGCAAATCGTGAAACACTGTCTGTTCCTCCAGACGCGCATCGATGTCTGAACAACATTGTATCGTAATAAATGTACGAGGGTTGTTTTTTAAGTAAGGGCCGTTTTTATTTAAAAAAAAAAGATAAAATACTTTTGTAAAAAAACTTTTATTTTCTGATTGTACACACTTTTACCTATTTTTCTACATAGTTGCCTTGTTTATTTAAGCACTTGTCATACCGTACAACTAAGTTTTTAATTCCCTCTTCAAAGAATTCGGCCGCCTGCTCCGACAGCCAAGAGTTCACGGCCGCTTTCACTTCATCGTCGTCATTGAAGCGCTGCCCGCCACGATGGTGTTTCAGGTACTGGAAAAGGTGAAAATCGCTAGGAGCAAGGTCGGGGCTGTATGGTGCATGGTCCAAAACTTCCCAGCCAAAAGAATCAATCAAATCCCGAGTCTTTTGAGAGGTGTGAGGCCTAGCGTTATCGTGCAGGAGCAAAACTCCTTTTGTCAGCATGCCGCGCCTTTTGTTTTGAATTGCTCTGCACAGTAGGCATCTGAGTTGATTGTCGTTCCTCGTGGCATAAAGTCCACTAGCAAAACACCGCGCCGGTCCCAGAACACAGCTGCCATAATCTTGCGCTTTGACAGCGTCTGTTTGGCTTTGACCTTGACGGGTGAAGTTGTGTGTCGCCATTCCATCGATTGTCGCTTGCTTTTGGGAGTGATATGGGATACCCATGTTTCATCTCCAGTGACAATTTGACTCAGCATGTCATCCCCTTCTTCCTCTTAACGAATCAAAAAGTCCAATGAAGTGGCAAATCTCTTCCCTTTGTGGTCCTCTGTGAGGAGTCTGGATACCCACCGAGAACACAGTTTAGGTTTTCAGACACAATTTTGTACAAAACCGATATTGGAACTTGTGGAAATTGCAAAGAAAGAGTGGAAATTGTTAATCTTCTGTCCTCACGAATCTTTGTTTCGACTGCAGCCACCAAATCATCAGTGATCACAGAGGGCCGGCCTGAGCGTTCTTCGTCATGGACGTTTTGACGGACATTTTTAAACTCTGTAACCTATTGATGCACTTTACCTTCACTCATTGCATTCAAGCCATAAACTTCTGTTAACTGACGATGAATTTCTGCAGCTGATAGGCTTCTCGCGGTCAAAAAACGTATCACTGACCGTATCTCACACGCGGCGGGCGATTCAATAATCGTAAACATTGTAAAGTAGCACAGCGATGCGTACACGTGAGCTACAGTGCTGCAACTTGCATCAGTGTGAACAGGAAGGATGCCGGCAAGTGGCACGGTGGCTTGTTGCGGCATCCGCGCGAACTACGGGACTATACGCGCGAACGGCCCTTACTTAAAACACAACCCTCGTAGTTACTCCACAAATGCAGACACTGTCGTGATAGGTGGTATAAACACGCCTGGCGGGGTTAAAATGATCATACGGAATAACATTTGTGTTCCCATGCTTAGTTTTGCGAGCGTGCCAGCATTTCGATTGCGACAGCGTGTCATACTGAGGTTTGGACCGGCACTGGGGGCGTGCTCGGATAGCCGAAGTCGTTACCCACCTCCGTACCTGAGGTCGCTAACGCGCGCTCGGCCCGGGGGTAAGCCAGTTCGAATCCTAATGGTGGAAAAGAATTTACGCTGGCACTGTAGCTCAGCGTGTTGTGTCAGAGCGCTAGTTGCCCACTGTACTAAAAAAAAAAAAAAAAAAAAAAAAAACCCAAATGATGATAGCAATCACAAAAAAGTGGTTCAGGCGACCGCTCATGACAAGAGATTAAGGTGACCGCTCGCCGACCGCTGTGACCGAGCGGTGTAGGCGCTTCAGTCCGGAACCGCACTGCTGGGGACTGATGACATCAGATGTTAAGTCCTATAGTGTTTAGAGCCATTTGAACCATTTTTAAGGTGACCTCTCTGACAAGCGGGAAATCCATGTACATTTGTCACAAGTAAAGTCAGTTCCACAAGAACCATAATTTTAAATGTAACGTCCGCAGAGATATCTCTGGTAGTGGTCTCGAATCTGTACTCAATGTGGCCGGCCGCTGTGGCCGAGCGGTTGTAGGCGCTTCAGTCCGGAACCGTGCTGCTGCTGCGGTGGCAGGTTCGAATCCTGCCTCGGGCATGGATGTGTGTGATGTCCTTATGTTAGTTAGGTTTAAGTAGTTCTATGTTCTAGGGGACTGATGACCTCAGAAGCTAAGTCCCATAGTGCTCAGAGCCATTTACTCAGTGCGCTTTTGCACAGTGTACAGATAAACAGCGTGAAAGTTGAATGTTTTGTCGGTTGCAGTTTAAAATGAGTGCAAAATATCTAAAGCGTCACGAGGCAGTGTTCCTTGTAAATCATCCAAAGGGAACAAAGCTTTCATATGGAGTTACTGCTAAAATTCTTAGGGAGTCAAAGATATTAGTTGTGATGTGGGTCAAGATAATGAGCTGCCCACAATGGATTTGCCTACAATGTCTCCGGACGCAAATCCGATCGAAAATGTTTGGTCTTACATTAAGATGAATCTTAAAGGAAAGCCAGTATATAGGGTGTCCCATTTATCTTGACCACCCTAAATAACTGTTCGTTCAGATGCAAATTACAAAATGTTTCAAGCAAATGTTCTTCAGCCGTCAGGGGGACATCAATCAGCACGATTGCCTTCGATGTAACTTTGTTTTATACAAATATTTGAACAGTGGTATTACTGTTTTAAGACTGTGATACATTTTTGAATAGGTCTTTAGGAGAGGAAATGAATTACCGAATAAAAAATACAGGGCGCCATTTAAAAAAATTATACTGTGGTTCACATCTTTGTAAAAAACAAAGCTACAAGGAAGGCAATAATGCTGATTGATGTCCCCCTGACAGCTAAAGAACATTTGCTTGAAACATTTTGTAATTTGCATTTGGACAAACAGCTATTTAGAGTGGTCAAGATAAATGGGACACCCTGCTGTATACTTTGAAACAGCTGTCATATAAAATCAGGACGATATGGAGATTGTTACCGAGAGAATATGCACAAAATCTCGTGAAAAACACGCCATAAAGGTTTTAAGCTATAATCCATAATGGGGCCGATTGGATTAACTATTAGGTAATTGTGCAATTATTAATAACATACATTTTTATATAAACATACATTTACGATAGTGTCTTTTATTTCATACAGATAATGGCGTACACTTCCTTGTGGAACTCAAATGGCTCTGAGCACTATGGAACTCAACTTCTGAGGTCATTAGTCCCCTAGAACTTAGAACTAGTTAAACCTGACTAACCTAAGGACATCACAAACACCCATGCCCGAGGCAGGATTCGAACCTGCGACCGTAGCGGGCTTGCGGTTCCAGACTGCAGCGCCTTTAACCGCACGGCCACTTCGGCCGGCCCTTGTGGAACTGACTGTAATTGATTGTAATACATATACACGATATGCGAATCTGTTTCATAATACACTCCTGGAAATTGAAATAAGAACACCGTGAATTCATTGCCCCAGGAAGGGGAAACTTTATTGACACATTCCTGGGGTCAGATACATCACATGATCACACTGACAGAACCACAGGCACATAGACACAGGCAACAGAGCATGCACAATGTCGGCACTAGTACAGTGTATATCCACCTTTCGCAGCAATGCAGGCTGCTATTCTCCCATGGAGACGATCGTAGAGATGCTGGATGTAGTCCTGTGGAACGGCTTGCCATGCCATTTCCACCTGGCGCCTCAGTTGGACCACCGTTCGTGCTGGACGTGCAGACCGCGTGAGACGACGCTTCATCCAGTCCCAAACATGCTCAATGGGGGACAGATCCGGAGATCTTGTTGGCCAGGGTAGTTGACTGACACCTTCTGGAGCACGTTGGGAGGCACGGGATTCATGCGGACGTGCATTGTGCTGTTGGAACAGCAAGTTCCCTTGCCGGTCTAGGAATGGTAGAACGATGGGTTCGATGACGGTTTGGATGTACCGTGCACTATTCAGTGTCCCCTCGACGATCACCAGTGGTGTACGGCCAGTGTAGGAGATCGCTCCCCACACCATGATGCCGGGTGTTGGCCCTGTGTGCCTCGGTCGTATGCAGTCCTGATTGTGGCGCTCACCTGCACGGCGCCAAACACGCATACGACCATCATTGGCACCAAGGCAGAAGCGACTCTCATCGCTGAAGACGACACGTCTCCATTCGTCCCTCCATTCACGCCTGTCGCGACACCACTGGAGGCGGGCTGCACGATGTTGGGGCGTGAGCGGAAGACGGCCTAACGGTGTGCGGGACCGTAGCCCAGCTTCATGGAGACGGTTGCGAATGGTCCTCGCCGATACCCCAGGAGCAACAGTGTCCTTAATTTGCTGGGAAGTGGCGGTGCGGTCCCCTACGGCACTGCGTAGGATCCTACGGTCTTGGCGTGCATCCGTGCGTCGCTGCGGTCCGGTCCCAGGTCGACGGGCACGTGCACCTTCCGCCGACCACTGGCGACAACATCGATGTACTGTGGAGACCTCACGCCCCACGTGTTGAGCAATTCGGCGGTACGTCCACCCGGCCTCCCGCATGCCCACTATACGCCCTCGCTCAAAGTCCGTCAACTGCACATACGGTTCACGTCCACGCTGTCGCGGCATGCTACCAGTGTTAAAGACTGCGATGGAGCTCCGTATGCCACGGCAAACTGGCTGACACTGACGGCTGCGGTGCACAAATGCTGCGCAGCTAGCGCCATTCGACGGCCAACACCGCGGTTCCTGGTGTGTCCGCTGTGCCGTGCGTGTGATCATTGCTTGTACAGCCCTCTCGCAGTGTCCGGAGCAAGTATGGTGGGTCTGACACACCGGTGTCAATGTGTTCTTTTTTCCATTTCCAGGAGTGTAGGCAGTGGGTTTCCGAAACCATTTATGACGTCGTTTCGTTTTCACCCGGATAAACTGTAACAATATCCGAGAAGTATTTGTAGAGAAATTAGGCCGTGGGGAGTGGCCGGGCGGTTTGAGGCGCCATGTCACGGATTGCGCGGCCCCTCCAACCGGAGGTTCGAGTCCTCCCTCGGGCATGGGTGTGTGTGTTTGTTGTTAGCGTAAGTTAGTTTAAGTTAGTTTAAGTAGTGTGTAAGTAAGCCTAGAGACCGGTGACCTTAGCAGTTTGGTCCCTTAGGAATTCACACACATTTGAACATTTAAAGAAATTAGATGAACGGAGGCTATTAGGCGCCACTTAAGCCACAAATGATATAAAATATTTGGTTCTTGCTTTGAACTAAGGTGCACAAAACCTTTAGCTGAACATCTGTTTTTGTGTAAATGGTGAGAAAAGTGTATCTAACCAAAACGACGCACAGCGAGATAGGATTTTCTTAGACGTACGATGTTAAGATAACGGTCGGGTGGTAGGAGCCGTACAACAAGACAGACATTTTTAAATAAAAAAGATGTTTTAGTTGTTTACAAACAAATTAATCTGTTTATATATATATATATATATATATATATATATATATATATATATATAATTACAGCCCAAGCACACTTCACTTTCCTTGATAATAGTGCAGTAACAAAAAGATAAAGGGCACAGGTTGGGCTCGTCCTTGCCCAGCCCTGTTCTAGCAGAAGAAACCACGCGCTCTCCGTTCCTTCCCTCCTGATTGTCTCCCGCTGGAGTCTCCAGGACGCTAAGCTTGGCGTTAAATCGCCTTTGCTCGTTCATCTTGTCCAGTCACGCTAGACAATGTAATCTGCTCAGCTGACACAGCCATATTCCATTTCCACTTTTGCAACCACTGCCGCCGGAGTGTCCGTGCGGTTCTAGGCGCTACAGTCTGAAGCCGAGCGACCGCTACGGTCGCAGGTTCGAATCCTGCTTCGCGCATGGATGTGTGTGATGTCCTTAGGTTATTTAGGTTTAATTAGTTCTAAGTTCTAGGGGACTAATGACCTCAGAAGTTGAGTTTATTTTATAAATATACCAACGACATCACACTTGCTTTTCTTTGTCTTGAGTCTTCTGAATGGTTTGATCCGGGCCACCACGAACTCCTCTCCTGCTCCCACCTTTTCATCTCGTAGTATCACTTCTAAGGATGTCCTGAATTATTTGCAGGATGTACCCCAGTCTCTGTCTTCCGCTACAGTTTTTATCCTCTTCATCTTCCTCTAGTACCATGGAAATTATTCCCTCGTGTCTTAAGAGGTGTCCTACCATCCTGTACGTTCCTCTTCGCAGTGTTTCCCATGTACTCCTTTCCTCGGCGATAATGCGGAGAACCTCCTCATTCCTTGCCAGTCCAGCTGATTTTCAACATTCTTCTATAGCACCACATCTCAGATACTCCTACGAGGTGCGACAATAAAGTAATGAGACTGATATGAAATAAAAATGTTGCTTACCGTTTTAGTCAAGTTTAGTGTTGTCTTCTTCAAAGTAGTTCCCTTCTGATTGCACACACTTTTTCCAGCGCTTCTGCCATTGGTGGTAACATTTCTGGAACTCATCTTCTGTAATATCCTCCAAGAACCTCGTTACAGCTTTTTGGACATCTTGAGTTGTTTGAAAATGAAAATTGACCGCCGTTTTGACTCTTGGAAACAGAAAAAAGTCGCACAGAGCGATATGTGGTGAATAAGGTGGCTGTGGTAGTACTGAAATTCGTTTTGAGGTTAAAAATTGCTGTACTGACAGAGCAGTATGGGTTGGCGCATTTTTGCACAAATCTTTCTCATACCACGATCTTCAGTTATTATTAGGCGAGTTGTATCTCGATTGATGTTCAGTCCTTCTGAAATCATTTTTACGGATAATCTTCGATCAGATCGTTCAAGATTACTTACCCTGGACAAGTTGACATCCGTCTGCGAGGTTGATGGTCGTCCTCTGCGCTCTTCATCTTCAACATTCGTTCTGCCTTCTCTAAACATTTTATGCCAGCGAAAAACTTGAACTCTTGACATAACCTCCTCTCCAAAAGCCTTCTGAAGCTTACCGTAAGTTGTCGTCGCGTTTTCACCCAATTTAACGCAAAAAGAAATGGCATAACGTTGCGCAATATTATGCGGTTCTATTTCCGTGACGAGAGACACAAAAACGTGATAACTTGTTACAGCAGAACTCAGGACTGAGCAGTTGCATCGATGTGCCGCTTGGACTAGAAGCAGCTTATAGACCTAGGTCAAAGATATTGTGCCTACGCAAGCCTGCAGGGTTGCCACATCTTGCAAAGAAAATCAGTCTCATTACTTTATTGTCGCACCTCGTATTCTTTTCAGTTCTGATTTTCCGACAGTCTAGTTACACTACCTGACAAAAAGAACGGAAGCACCCAAAAGGAGACGGGGGAGGGCGGGTGGGTGGGGGTGGGGGAGATTAGAGGAAACAAAACGAAACTTGTTGGGTAGAGAGGATATCTGTTGTTATTTCGGTGATCACAAAATGGAGTGAAATTTTCAAAGAAATAGCCAGTATGAGCACATTTAGAGTTCGGCGTTGCACCCTGTCTGGCCTTGACGCATGGGCTGATTTAATTGGGTGTGGCGTCATAAAGTTGCTGTATCCTCTCCTAGGGTAAGCTGGTCCATAGCTCTTGCAACTGGTCCTCGATAACCTGGACAATGGTACTGGGCCAGAACTGATAACCGGCCAGTGGCACACATTTCCTATCAGGGACAGATCTGGGGTGTTGAAAAATAATGCCACAATACTGTAGCATGAGAGATAGCACACGAAGGTGCAGTGTGTCCTTCATGTGGCGGTGTGCCTTCAGAGTTCGCTCAGTCACTATTACTGATGACCTGAAGTCATACTCGATGGCTCCCCAAATCAGATGCCAGGAGCAAGTCCGCAGTGATTCTCCAAGGCATTGGAAGACTGGAACCTCTGGTGAGGTCGTGGCCATACTCGCTGATGATGCCCACTCGAAGTAGTGCACAATCGCGATTCATTGCTGAACACAGATACGACGCTGTTCATCAATTGTCCGTGCTTGCAGGATATCACTCCAAATGCAGCCGTTTGCGTTATGGTTTGCGTTGTGGTGTTAACGACAGCCCACGCATACTCTAGAGTGGCTGGTGGTAGTCTCCGACCATTGGTGAGGGATCAGTTCTGGCCCGAATGTTTCAGGGAGTGTGTTACTTGTTCCCGCAGGCAGGTGCAGATACGAAACTGTTACGATGTGCCTGGTGCGATACTCCCTTGTGTGGTGGTCAGACGTGGTCGACTGGAGCCTTCACGATGAGTATGCCTGCGCTAATTTTGGCATCCAATCCAACATCGGGCCACTTCACAATCGAATGGCCCCCAAATTTGGACATTGCGTGATTCGACCAGCTGGCCCCATTAAAACCCTGTCAGGTGCTGATAACGTCGTCTCACACGAGTACGCGCCGTCTCCGTTTCCTTCACAGCGATTAGTCAACATCTAACGCTGTTCAAGCCTCTTAAACGCCCTACCAGGCCTGGTAACAACACTAAACTATTTATTTAAATACCCTCCACTGGTGTGTACTTACTCTTACTCTCATGACCCCACAAACCGTAGCCGGTTTTTGGCCACGTGAAGTAGCCTCTTCCACAGTATACTGTCTCTGGCATCATCTTGCCTTGCTCTCAGTACCTGGAGATCCTTGGCAACCTAGTCTCTCCATCTCATTTTCGGCCTGCCTAGAGGTCTTTGGTTTATTCTCTGAGACTTCTCTCAGTAAAGATCCCTGCTCTCTTCTATAGACGTGGCCAGCTCATCAGTCTTCTGGTCTTGCCTTCCGCATCTACATCTGCTTCATTGTATAGCTCCCTGAATTCTCTCTCTCTCTCTCTCTCTCTCTGTTCAAAAATGGTTCAAATAGCTCTGAGTACTATGGGACTTAACATCTGAGGTCATCAGTCCCCTAGACTTAGAACTACTTAAACCTAACTAACATAAGAACATCACACAAATCCATGCCGGAGGCAGTATTCGAACCTGCGATCGTAGCAGCCACGGTTCTGGACTGAAGCGCCTAGAACCGCTCGGCCACAGCGGCCAGCTACCGAACTGATTAACACAAGTCTTCTGCTTAATGCACGTGCATGCCCTTCTTGGTAAGGTAAGAGTTGTTCGGCGTAAACATATGTAGTTACCGCCTGTGTCCGTTATTGGGGTGCTGTAAAAGTCAACAACCCTACGGTGGAAGCAATTCGGAGAGAGCTCTTAATGCATGGCGAACAGCGCGAGTCGCGCCAGAAATAGCGCGCAGCGGCATCTGTGGCGTAACGCCTGGGCACGCGTCACTCAGCGAGATGAGCTTGGCTTCGCCCACACGGAAACTTTTACTGTCTCTCTCCACAGCCGGCAGTCCGAATTCATCTCTTTCCCCGCAGAGACTTGCTTCTACTTACGAGGAAATGCATAGCCAACAGACACGACGCAACAGCATGGAGAGTAAGGCATGCAGACGACCCTGGGGTGGGGGAACGAAGCCCGACCGCTCTACCACCGCTTGGCCCTCTAACGCAAGAGTGGAGGGAGGTGCCCACAAGTGTATCTGAGAGGAACGAGAACAGTCATCCAAAGATAAATAATGCGCTGTGATCCGGCGCTATGCTGTCTGGAGACAGCAACGTATTGCTGAGCCTCACAGTTTAGAAAATAATGTCGCGTGACTAGGGCCTCCCGTCGGGTAGACCGTTCGCCTGGTGCAAGTCTTTCGATTTGACACCACTTCGGCGACTTGCGTGTCGATGAGGATGAGATGATGATTAGGACAACACAACACCCAGTCCCTGAGCGGAGAAAATCTCCGACCCAGCCGGGAATCGAACCCAGGCCCTTAGGACTGACATTCTGTCGCGCTGACCACTCAGCTACCGGGGGCGAACACAGCTTAGAAAGATTCACCTAGAATGTAATTTTCACTCTGCAGAGTCTAACAATATCACCACTTGCAAAGTAGGTTAGAAATCAGATTAATAATGTTGCTCACGCAGCATATGTCCGCTTTATCGGGCAACAACAAAGTTATTGACTGTGGATGGTATCGTCAGAATGGAAATAATGAAGTTACTGTAAAAAGTCATTAATTTTGGCACTTATCTTGAATGGATTCCTACGCAGATTTTGTCGAAGTTGTTATGGCTCATATTTTTGATTCTAGGCTGATTCCACTTTGACTGCTAGAAGGTCCAGATCTGTATTTTAGCAATATTTGAAGACCTAACAAATGCGATTTTCAGGAAATTCTTAATGATCAAACAATCCCAGATCAGAACAATGCTATGGTACAAATAATTTTTGACTTGATGTTCACGATCGACACTTTTATTAAACTTCTTGTAAATTCACATATACTTCTTCTTCATTGTCACATCATCAAGAAAACAGTTTTTTATCAACCTTCATATATTTAATTTCCACTTTAACTAAACACAAGACTTGACTGTTCTTTTACAAAGCGAAATAACAACTTCTGCAAAGTCAAACAAAGACTGCTCTGTCCGCATTCGCGCCAAAACTGTTACAAGTAAGTCAACTATTATGACAGTCTCACAGAAATGAATACACACAAGAACCATACATCGGAATACCTATACATTTATAAAACCAAATGTGAATATTGTCACAAAAATATGTCTCTTACTTGGCAGAAAAGTAGTACGATATTACTGGTATCGAGAACTGGGGTTGGAGTGCCGTAATGGTCACGTAAATAAAGAAACATAACAAGAGGAGTGTGCGCTGATATGATACTTGCCCGCGAAAGGCAAAGGTCCCGTGTTCGAGCCTCGGTTCAGCACACGTTTTCTCCCAGGAAGTTTCAGAAGCGCGTACATTTATACACTTCAGTGTACGAAGTGTAGTTATAAAAACAACGGGACTGCTGCTGTCACACAGAGGAAGTACGCATGCGCCAAAGATGGACGACCAATAGTGAACTCTTCTCAGTCGAATGCGGCATCTTTGGTATCTGTAGAGAAATCTGTGCGGTCGTGGCCTTCGTTACTGTAGCAGTTGTTTTTTGCTTTTGCCGGAAAAATAATAAGTGTAGTAATAGAGCAAGGAATTGTCGTGAAGTTTCACTGCAAGTTAGGAAAACTGCTACTGAAACCTGTTACTAAAAGAAGTATATGGCGAAGACTGTTTATCACGCACGCGGGTTTTTGCGTGATTCAAGTGTTTCCAAGACGGCCGAATAGCCGTTGAAGATGACTCACGGCTGGGACGCCCTTCGACATCAGAAACGGATGAAAGTATCGGAACAGTAGGTAGTCTGCTTCGATATGGCCGTCGGTGGAGTACTATATCGATTGCTGAAACTGTAGGAATTGAAAAAGAATGCATAAGGAAAATTTTATATAGCCTATTTAACACGAGAAAAGTGTGTGCGAAGCTGGCACCGAAAATTCTCACGTTCGAACAAAAAGAAGCTTGTAAAAATTTTGTACTGACACTTGAAATGCTATTGAAAATGATCCTGATTTCTTGGAAAGAGTGGTAAGATGTGACGAATCTTGGTTTTTCACTTATGATCTAGGAAAAAAAACGCCGATCTAGGCACTGGAAGGGCCCAACACCGAGAGCAGGAAAAGCTCGAAGGAGTAAATCAAGATTCAAAGGGATGATGCTTTGTCTTGGATATTTATCGAACTGTGTATCTCCATTGCATTGCTGAAGGTCAAAGTGTTAATCAATATTACGACCCTGAGGTTCCTCCTCAACTCCGTGACAAGAAAAAAAGAACCACCTGAATTGTGGAAGAAGAAATCATCGTTTCTGCATCAACACATAGCACCGGTTCACACCGCATTGTCTGTTAAGAGATTTCCAGGGACGTACAGCATAGCATTGTTAGACTACCTACCTTACTCGACTGGGCCACCACCTTGTGTCTTTTATCTCCTCCCCAAGGTCAAATCTGAGTTAAAAGGAACAAGATTTAGGTCCGTTGAAGCAATGAAGGGAAAAGCGGCACGCGTCATCAAGGAGGTCACAGAGGAAGACTTCTAGGATTGTTTCCATCAGTGGAAAATTCGCATGGAGCGTTGTAGGGACAGAGTAGCGGAGCATAGTGAGGTTGAAAATAACTAAGTACTTATGTCTTTGAAATTGGCAGTAGTCCCGTGGTTCTATAGCTACATGTCCTATGTAGACGCTGTGTGTAAAATATGTTGCGAATAGGATTAGTGGTAAAGAATTAATAAATTAAATCATCGTACATGATGCTGAAATTTTACTGCTTGAACAGCGTATATTTAGTAGGCGATAAACATTTTTTTTCCTTCTATCATTTTTTGTGGGAGAGTCAGCGAGAAGCAGTTAAGAAAAGGTTTGAAATTTTGTGAAAGGCTTTTGCAAGTCACTAAGTGCTCTCATTCTGAAACACTGTAAGAATATATTCTGAATGTTTGGACACTGCGAGCTACGCTGCATGAAAATATATACACAGCGTCGGACTATTTAATTGTCTTATTATGTTAAACACTTAACATCAGATTATACTTTTTAATGAAAAGACGAAAGTATTTGAAATTTTTAAATACTGAAATAGTGAAAATCACAGTTTTGTTGCCCCTGGAAGCCGTTACTTGTGCAACATGCAAATGGTACTGCGAATCACTGGGATGGCGGTTCAGTAATACAGACTATGCCAAGAGGAGTGGTCTGTATTCGACGATAAGAACAGGTACGATCATTTGTAGCAAAGAAGTGCAGTAAACATGGATTCTAAAATGCATACCGTAACAGCTATGAGCACTATTGAAGAGGTACAAGTATTCACAGCTCCTCAGGCACGCATCTTGCAGTCCATGTTTACTGCAGTTTTTTGCTTTGAATGATGTTACTTGTCATATTCATGAATACTGACCACTCCTCCTGGGACGCCATATGTATTCAGCCTGTCAAACACAAGAGTGATTCAGCTGCCCCTACCGGTTCGTTTTATGCAACCGCACATGACAGAACAATGTTATTGTCCAGTTCGCTCTGCAGATGTGAAGCACATTGTCAAAAAGTCGCAGAATAACTGGCAAAATACAGGGTGAGTCACCTAACATTACCTCTGGATATTATGTGCGTCAGTGAAAAATACCAATAAAAAGGTGTTAGCATGTGGACGTAATGTGCTGTTCCAGTCTCTTCTGTACCTAAGGTCCATCACCGTTCCCTTTGGATCCCTACGTAATTCGGTGCTCTCCGATACACACGATCGAACAGCGGAGGAGTGGTACTCAAGCGTCAACTTTAGGTTACAATATCTCCGGATGTAATTAACATTTTACAGTGCAACAAACGGCACTGAATACGTATTTGTTTATATGTTCAAATGTGCTAACAAAACTAACGGAGTTCCATTTAAAGAAACGCAGGTTTGTGTTAAAAAACATACTTCCGTGCATTTTTTATGGTTTGTATAAACCAATTACACTAGCCCCTCTCCTCACGTTCGGTCTGTGGAATCGGTTCGTCAGTATTTGATGTGGTTTACGAAATATATCCAGCGGTAACGTTAGGTTACTCACCCTGTATATATAAACGTTACACCAAGATATTTAATCGATTTGACCATGTCAATCACATTACTAATGCTATATTCGAACATTACGGGCTTGTTTTTCCTAATCGTTTGCATCAACTTACATGTTTCTACATTTAGAATTAGGTGCCATTCATCACAAAAAAATGTTCAAATGTGTGTGAAACCTTATGGGACTTAACTGCTAAGGCCATCAGTCCCTAATCTTACACAATACTTAACCTAAATTATCCTAAGGACAAACACACACACACTCATGCCCGAGGGAGTACTCGAACCTCCGCCGGGACCAGCCGCACAGTCCACGACTGCAGCGTCTTAGACCGCTTGGCTAGTCCCTCGCGGCTATTCATTACACCAACGAGAGATTTTGGTAGCATTCTACAGTCACTGAAGAGAAGGCACCTTCCCATGCACAGCAGCGTCGACAGTAAACAGCCAAAGACTGCTGCTCAACCTCTTCGCTAGATTATTTACGCATACAAAAAATAACAACAGTCCCATAACAGGTATCTGAGGCAGTCCTGTCGATAACCTTGTCTCTGATGAACACTCGCCGTCGAGGACAACGTACTCTGTTCTGTTACTTAAGAAGTAGAGCAGTTGGATCATTTTTGTGCACTACACAAGTGGCCTAGTAAATGATAGGATTACCGGTAGTAGTGATACCATTGGTAGGGAAAGAAATATGAATGAATGTGTGAGAGAGAAACTGGGAACCGGCGACTTCTCTTTGTTTCTACTTCTTTTGTTTGTTTTGCACATGTTTTGTGGTAAGTTCCTATGGGACCAAACTGCTCAGGTCATCGGTCCCTAAGCTTATAGACTACTTAATCTAATTTAAACTAACTTATGCTAAGGACCACACACACACACACACACACACACACACACACACCTGCCAGAGTGAAGACTCTAACCTCCGCCGGGGGGAACCGCGCAAATCGTGGCATTACACTTAACACCACACGGCTACCCCGCGCAGCGTTTTGCACATAATTAGAAGTGCACATCGTTGTGTATTTTAATTTTATATCCTTAGAGGATATAAATTCGATTTTGTAACTAATAAGCCAGCCGGAGTGGCCGTGCGGTTCTAGGTGCTACAGTCTGGAGTCGAGCGACCGCTACGGTCGCAGGTTCGAATCCTGCCTCGGGCGTGGATGTGTGTGATGTCCTTAGGTTAGTCAGGTTTAATTAGTTCTAAGTTCTAGGCGACTGATGACTTCAGAAGTTAAGTCGCATAGCGCTCAGAGCCATTTGAACCATATAACGAATAAAAATTAGTTGATCGCGTAACTTCTGCGCTTTTATTTAACCAAAGCAATTACTTTTGATGCAAGTACAGTTTACATGCAGAAACATACATATAAGTATGTCGTTATTTTGTACTGAACAGAACATTCTTTGTAATGGTCAAAGGCAGACGTTTCCTGTTATTATTGATAAACGTGAAAGTCGTCTATCAATAAGAGCAATATTTTATACAAGCATGACGAAATACTAAAGCGGCGTTTGATATATCCTGTTTTGCTTTTTTTTTTAATTTTATCTTTTTGTGATATGCTATATAGTTTTTCTTAATTTTTACTACAACATTTCTGTGTTTCGTGTTACAAATCAAGTTTTCGAAGAAAACCTGAATTAAACATCGACAATTTCAATTCTGCTGTGAATACAGTTTATTTTCGAGTAAGAGACAGGAGCGTGACTATGTAGAACAAAAGTGTTCCGTAAGTTACCTGGCCCTTCATATATATATAAAATCCTCACTCAGTTTCGAGAGGGATCTCCGCTTTCGGTTTTTAGAGGAATCTAGTAAGACACTGATTGCACAGGTAAGAAAGCTCCATAGGTAGACAACACACTTAACGTAAAAGTAATGCGGATATGACCTTACCTGACCAAAGCCACTAGAAGAACTACTGTAGTCTACGCTTACTGACAATAGGCTACGGTAGCCTACGGTACTTTTACAACACCATTAAGAAGTTGCCGAGCTACTCACATATCCGGAACTGCAGTCTACAGTGGGGCACCGCATCAAGTATTTCATCTACATAGATAGGCTACTGGAATGAGATTTTCACTCTGCAGCGGAGTGTGCGCTGATATTAAACTTTCTGGCAGATTAAAACTGTGTGCCGGACCGAGACTCGAACTCGGGACCTTTGCCTTTCGCGGGCAAGTGCTCTACCATCTGAGCTATCTACGGACGATTCACGATCCGTCCTCACAGCTTTAATTCTGCCAGTACCTCGTCTCCTACCTTCCAAACTTCAGAGAAGCTCTTCTGCGAACACTTGCCCGCGAAAGGGAAAGGTCCCGAGTCTCGGTCCGGCACACAGTTTTAATCTGCTAGAAAGTTTTACATGGATACTCTCCAAATCATAGTTACGTACCTGGCTAAAGGTTCATCGAACCACCTTCACAATAATACTGTATTATTCCAATGTCGAACACCACGCAAAAAAACGAACACCTATATCTGTGCGTGCGAGCACTGATTTCCGTTATTTTATTATGAAGATCGTTTCTCCCTACGCAGGTCAGCGTCAACAAAATATTTTCGCGTTCGGAGGAGAAAGTTGGCGACTGAAACTTCGTAAGAAGATACCCGCAACGGAGAACACCTTTGTTTCAGTTGTGTCCACCCTAAATCCTGTATCATGTCCGTCACACTCACACTATTTCGCGATAATGCAAAACGTGCAGCTCTTCTTTTGTTTTTGATTTTTTGAAATCTAGAAATATGGAATCTGCCTGCTGTCTTCCATTCACGGTTCACAAGTCATCACGGCCAACGTTTTTGTGTGTAGCAGGGTATGCTGCGGATCCTCTGTTATACAGCCTCGTGTACTCGTTCTCCGTTCTAAGCTGGTATAGTCATCTTGCACCTAAAACATACCCAAGAGATGAGACCCAGTGGGCCAGAGGCTGGCGAGTCGAGTCTCCGATCGTACAGAGACGTGGCGATTAATTCAGAAGCGACGCCACAGGATGCGCTGGCGAGTTTAAAGCGAGTATACGGAGCTCAATTCCGCTCTGTTATAGACGCTGTCTGGTACATGGAGCAACGTTTGTGAGCGTCCCCAGAGTTGGAGCCGTGTAGTGAGTTCGCCGTGCCGGGCGTTTTGTGTTGCAGAAGGGCCTTGTGGGTAGCAGCAGAGGGGCGAGCGGCGGCAGTGGCGACGGCGACGGCGGCGGAATATGCACAAGCTAACTAAGGGCCTCAAGAAGACCAAGAAGAAGAAGAAGGGCAAGAAGAAGGGCCGCGAGGAGGAACTCTTCGACGCCGCCGAGCTCGAGGAGTACCGCCGCACCCACCAGCAGCAGCAGCAGCAGCAGGACGGCGCTCCGGATCAGGAGGACCAGGTGTGTCCGCGTGGCCGACTGCGGCATGCTGTGGCTCGCAGGCCCGTACTGCCGGGCAGTGTCGTGGTCAGCGGGTACGGAGTTAGTCTGCAGCGTTTCACTAATGCGTAAAGGCATGGCGCATCATCATAGCGGAGAGAAAACACACTCGGTGTTCCACAGGGTTCAATAATGAGTCCAATACTACCCTCGCCCTGTGTTAACGATATTTCTTTATAATTACTGCGTACCGTCTTACCGAGGAGGGGCGGGCGGTTGCTAGCTGTACGGAACAACATCGGGCTCTTCATATAAAGGTCTTAAAAATACATAAAATTGATGCAATACAGGCTGGCCCAGTAGGAATGGTCAGTATTCAGAGATATTACAACGACGCTTAGTTGAAGCAAATGACTTCTGACTACATACACTGATAACCCAAAACATTATGACCACTGTCCACCACGATACTGAATGCTGCCTGGTGGCGTTGCAGGTACATGACGCGGTAACAAAAGAATGTAAGCAGAGTAGACGTGCACGGGGGATCATCCTAGAGAAGATATGGACTGCAAATGGGGAAATCCATTGAGATAAGCGACTATGACAAAGGGCAGATTACTATTACACAGAGCCTGTGAACCAGTATCTCGAAAACGGAGAAGCTGGTCAAATGTTCACATGGTGCTGTCGTGAGCATCTGTGAGGAGAGGCAGAAGGACAGTGAAACTACCTCTAGGCGCTAAACGGTTGGACGTCCGCGACTCTTCACAGAACGCGGGCTTCTGTGAGTTGGGATAGATGGTGATCTGTGGCATCTCTGCCGAAAGAGCACAACGCTGGTGCAAGCGCAAGTGTTTCGGAGAACTCCGTTCGTCGTAATTTGTTGATTATGGAGCCCCTCACCAGACTACTCCTATGTGTTCACATATTGACCTAATGACATCGTCAATTACGATTGCAGTGAGCAGGGGACAATCGGGATTCGACCATCGATCAATAGAAACGTGTCGGCTCTTCAAGTGACTCACTTCTGCTATACTAGGTCGATGTGAAACTACCTCTTTGATTACTTTTATTTTAAAAACGGACCAAAAGAATTTTCCCTGACAAAGACAACTCAAACTTAACCTATTCATTTATTAACCACAGTATACAAGCCCAACGCAATCTGACTGCTATTTGTTGACAACATGACTTCCAATAATTAACACAAAAGAATGGCCCTGAATTGCAAGAAATCCTAACAATAATACAAATCCAAAAGATATGAAATTAAAGAAATATGAAACTACCTCCAACTTCGTTAATTGCCTAAACTCATTTCAATCACGAATCCCGATAGTGGAAGCTCCATTCTTTTTCATAAGTCACTTACCTCACAGAAAATTTTCCTAACACGAACTACAGCAAATAGCAACAACAGCCAGCTAACTAAAAAGATTCTACTATAGACTCTAACTAGTAGGAGGCATATGGTTAGCAAAGAGAAGGATTTTGCTGAAAAGCAAACAACTTATCTGGAAAATTTTACCTTATTCATGCGACATCCAGTTTCCAAAATTATGTGGTTGTCAATAATTCCACTGCCCAGACATTATCAACAACATCCATGGATCAAATGGCTCTGAGCACTATGGGACTTAACTTCTGAGGCCATCAGTCCCCTAGAACTTAGAACTACTTAAAGCTAACTAACCTAAAGACATCACACGCATCAATGCCCGAGGCAGGATTCGAACCTGCGACCGTAGTGGTCGCGAGGTTCCAGACTGTAGCGCCTAGAACCGCTCGGCAACCCCGGCCGGCAACAACATCCATCCTCATACATTGCCTTTCGTATTTTCTTATAAACACATCATTTCATTTCACTTTACAATGCATCTCCTACCAACACAGAGTCTCCAATAAGAATATTATGTCCATATACTTCACTATACACTCGCTAACTGCTAGTCCGTCCAACCACAGAATATCTTTCCTAGGGTGTAGAGTGCTGTCAGCTATATTAACACAGTCTACAGATGGTCTCTCCAAAAACGCCGTCATCGATATGAATGGCGGCTCGAAGCAAGTAGCGCGCCACGGTCGCAAGCTGGTGGGAGCAGTGTTATGCTATGGGAGACATTATCCTGCGCATGCATGGGATCTGTGGTAGTAATCGAAGGCGCACTCACAGCTACTAACCACCATGCTTGATGTCTTCCACGACGGCGATGTCAGCTTTCAGCGGTATAACTGTCCGTATCTCGGTGTCAGAACCGTGCTACAGTGATTTGAAGGGCATTATAGTGAACTCACGTTGAAGTGTCGGCGACGAAATTCGCCTGATGTAAATCCTATGGAACCATCTGGGTCGCTATCGGGCGCCACGATCGCGTACGCAAATCAGCGGTCCGTTATGACCGCGAATTACGTACCTCCCAAACCTACCAACAAACTATCGGATCCGTGATACGTTCCAAAGGCTATTAAACAGGTGGTCATAATGTTTTGGTTCATCAGACTATGGGTTTTCCGTATGGTTTCCGAGAATACATTTGATGTACGTTGTTATTTATGGGTCAGATGGCTTTAGACGCAACTGGTTTGAATCGTATCTATCAAACAGAATGCAGAAATTAGTACTGAATAATACAAACAATGCTGGAAATATAGAAAATTTTAGTTACTGTGGAGAAATCTCATAGTGAATCCCAAAGCGTGCTATTTTGGGTCTGCTACTATTCCTATTGCAGAAAGATAATCCGAGAAAAGAAGGTGAAAGCAACGAAGTGGGTTGGACTAGAATAGAAGTTCAAAGACGTTGGCTGCGTAAGACACATTCGTGTGCACCACTAATCCAAAAACAAATTGAATGTGCTCAATGTCAGAAACAACTTGGAATAGATTGTGTGTCCATAGGAAGCTTTTTGCTTCAAATGAGCGTGTCTGCATATCCCGCAATATTGACCATTCCTGCTGCGACGCCATGTATAGTTACTAAAGTGAAACGCTAGTGTCCTCTTTCACATTGTAGAGTCTTGTACCATAGGAATAGAGGATGTTGTTTGGTGGGCGGTATCCTGTTTCTACAACACAACTGCACACACATATTAACGGGATTCTTTATTTACTTAAATAAATAGCTGCTACTTAACTTTAACAGCGTGTAGGTGTTGTGGTACAAGCTCTTCAACATCAGTCCACGTTAGCCTCACTGCTGGAGAAGTAAAAGTCCTGTTATGCGATGTATGGCAGAGCCGACTTCGAGAGCGTGTTGGTGTGTCAGTGACTGAGATTGAAACTGAGACTGACCGGTCAGTGGCGGCGAACTAAATACTTGCGGTCGAGAGGACGTTGGCAGCGCGTTGATTGCGAGTCTGTCTTTGGCCTCTCTCATGATGATAGGCGCTCTTCATCCAGTGCCTACTATCGATTTTCTTGCTGCATCTTTGCCGACTGGTGTGCTGGCGACAGCTTACGCCAGCAACAGAAACATTTATATGTATTTTTACAAAGAAAAAAGGTTATTTTCATTCATGCCGTTAAAAATATGACCATTGACTTTATCATTTAGGCATTAGAAAAGAAACAGAAAAAATGAGAAGATGACGGGGTGAGATAGAATGTACATGTTCATGATAAACAAATATGACCCAGTTGTAAAACACTGCTATCGGCCTAAATTTTGCATGACAGGAATCGCTACACAGGGTGGTCCATTGATCGTGACTGGGCCAAATATCTCACGAAATAAGCGTCAAAAGAAAAAACTACAAAGAACGATACTCGTCTAGCTTGAAGGGGGAAACCAGATGGCTCTATGATTGGCCCGCTAGATGGCGCTGCCATAGGTCAAACGGATATCAACTGTGTTTTTTTTTTTAAATAGGAACCCCCATTTTTATTACATATTCGTGTAGTACGCAAAGAAATATGAATGTTTTAGTTGCACCACTTTTTTCGCTTTTGACGCTGTAATAGTCATAAACATATGGCTCACAATGTTAGACGAACAGTTGGTAACATTAGGTTTTTTAAATTAAAATACAGAACGTAAGTACGTCTGAACATTTTATTCCGGTTGTTCCAATGTGATACATGTACCTTTGTGAACTTATCATTTCTGAGAACGCATGCTGTTACAGCTTGATTACCTGTAAATACCACATTAATGCAATAAATGCTCAAAATGATTTCCGTCAACCTCGGTACCTTTGGCAATACGTGTAATGACTTTCCTCTCAACAGCGAGTATTTCGCCTTCCGTCATTTTCGCACATACATTGACAATGCACTGACGCATGTTGTCAGGCGTTGTCGGTGGATCACGATAGCAAATATCCTTCAACTTTCCCCACAGAAAGAAATCCGGGGTCGTTAGATCCGGTGAACTTGCGGACCATGGTATGGTGCTTCGACAACCAATCCCCCTCTCATGAAATATGCTATTCAATACCGCTTCAACCTCACGCCAGCTATGTGCCAGACATCCATCATGTTGGAAGTACATTGACATTCTGTTATGCAGTGAAACATCTTGTAGTAACATCGGTAGAACGTTACGTAGGAAATCAGCATACATTGCACCATTTAGATTGCCATCGATAAAATGGGGGCCAATTATCCATCCTCCCATAATGCCGCACCATACATTAACCCGCCAAGATCGCTGATGTTCCACTTGTCGCAGCCACCGTGGATTTTCCGTTGCCCAATAGTGCATATTATGTCGGTTTACGTTACCGCTGTTGGTGAATGACGCTTCACCGCTAAATAGAACGCGTGTAAAAGAAGTGTCTTCGTCCCGTAATTTCTCTTGTGCCCAGTGGCAGAACTGTACACGACGTTCAAAGTCGTCGCCATGTAATTCCTGGTGCATAGAAATATGGTACGGGTGCAATCGATGTTGATGTAGCATTCTCAACATCGACGTTTATGAGATTCCCCATTGTCGCGGAATTTGTCTGCTACTGATGTGCGGATTAGCCGCGACAGCAGCTAAAACACCTACTTGTGCATCATCATTTGTTGCAGGTCGTGGTTGACGTTTCACATGTGGCTGTACACTTTTGTTTCCTTAAATAACGCAATTATTCGGAGAACGGTCCGGACACTTGGATGATGTCGTCCAGGATACCGAGCAGCATACACAGTACACGCCGTTGGGAATTTTGATCACAATAGCCATACATCAACACGATATCGACCTTTCCCGCAATTGGTAAACGGTCCATTTTAACACGGGTAATCTATCACGAAGCAAATACCGTCGGCACTGGCAGAATGTTACGTGATACCACGCACTTATACGTTTATGATTATTACAGCGCCATCTATCACAAAGCGAAAAAAGTGCTGCAACTAAAACATTCATATTTCTTTACGTACTACACGAATATGTAATAAAAATGGGGGTTCCTATTCAAAAAAACGTAGTTAATATACGTTTGACCTATGGCAGCGCCATCTAGCGGGCCAGCCATAGCGGCCTCTGGTTTCCCCTGTCAGGCTAGACGAGTTTCGTTCTTTGTAATTTTTTCGTTTGATGTTCATTTCGTGCGATATTTGGCGCGGTCACTATCAATGGACCACACTATATACAACCACAGTTTCGGGGGCTTATCCCAATGATCCGCTGTATCTGAAACCTGAAACAAAACCAGCTGTAAACTAATCCATTAAACAATTAAAAATGTTATTAAAAATCAGAGATTAATGTTTAGACAGTGAAAAATCAATAAAAATGATTAAGAAATAACATATCTAGCAATAATAGGACGTCATGTCCGTACCCAAACAAGTAGTTGTCAAATAACATCCCAAACTGTGGCTACAAAGAAACTGCCTCTTGTCAGAAGATTGCCACCGAGAATTCATGCAGTGTATAAGAATAAAGCCACTACAAGACGTTTGTTGGAAGTCACGCACTAGACCAAAGTTAAACTAAGTAACGACCCTTCACTGCAGAAAGCGCAAACCAGCTTTCAACCTGATATGGCGAACTATACGAAAAGACCTAAAAAAAAGGGGTGCGAAATCTTATGGGACTTAACTGCTAAGGTCATCAGTCCCTAAGCTTACACACTGCTTAACCTAAATTATCCTAAGGACAAACACACACACCCATGCCCGAGACAGGACTCGAACCTCTGCCGGGATCAGACCAACACTTACCGAGTGCTGGTACAATGCCCCTGCGTGACACGTGCAGCTACTGGAAGCGGACTGCAGTAATGCTGCGGGTCGTATTCATGGTACACGCGGTGAATGGGACCCATAAACACAGCATGGAAGGGAACTAAGGTACAAGCACGTACGAAAGCCGAAAAAAGCTTTCGTATGTGCTTGTACCTTAGATCCCTTCCCTGCCATGTCATGTATCACATAGTTTTATGAAAGTGTAATTTTGTTTAGTTCGTTTATCATTCTGCATATTGACTTGCATCTGTTCATCTAATGTTCTATACCACTGTCCAGATCATTGCTGGAGACCTGCTTAAGCCGGATATTATCTGTTATTTGTTTTGACCAAGTGAGATATATTCTCATGATGAACCATGATTATAGTTGAAACTTCCTGGCAGATTAAAACTGTGTGCCCGACCGAGACTCGAACTCGGGACCTTTGCGTTTCGCGGGCAAGTGCTCTACCATCTGAGCTACCGAAGCACGACTCACGCCCGGTACTCACAGCTTTACTTCTGCCAGTACCTCGTCTCCTGGATGATTTTCATTCTGGATGATTATAGTTTTCTTTATTGATACACGAAAATTATATTCTCGTTTCCCTAACATGTAGTTTATACACTGCTGATAGAACAGATCAATATTAGATTGAATTTCGTAGTCTGGGGGAGAGTATCAAGTGAAGTTTTGTTGGGAGAGGGTAGAGAGTGACGGTCTTCAGGCTAGGTCAATGGCGGTTGTTTAGAGCTGGCGGTGGTGATGCGTTCAGTCTGATAGTTGTGACTGGTCGCAGTAGTTGGCTGGGTAGATTAACGGCACACCACGTGACGACCAGGAAGTAAGCGTGAGGGTGGGGCGGGGGAGGGGTGGAGGGGGAGTGGGCCTGCCGACCGCGTACTGGTGCTGGTGACGGCAGCTGTGGTGGTGGTGTGCACAGGGCGCCGAAGCGGACGAGTGGCGGCAGTTCAAGGCGCTGACCGCCGGCGTCGACACCGTCCTCCGCAAGACCCAGGACGATCTCGACCGCATCCGCTCCACCAGCTACTTCCAGCGCAAGAAGCCCGAGTCCGAGGCCAAGCAGAAGGACAAGGGCGAGGACGAGCAGCCGTCCAAGAAGCCTGAGGGCGGCGCCAAGAAGTGGGTCGGCTTCGAGGAAGGTAAGGACGGCTCTCTTGCCAGGAGCGTCTTTGTTATCTGCATCTACGACTCGCCAATAACACGGATTCCTCTAAAAACTGGGACTGGTCAATGGTAGGGCTGCTGCCTCTGACCTCTTGCTCGCGTCCCAAGTTCACTTTGGGCATTCACCTCTTAGTCTGTTCCGCTCAGCACTGTTGGGACGTCCTCCTCTTGTGGCACCAATATGATTACTTGGGTGTCATCTCCAAACAGAGACAGGGACTCTCATCATACTCTCATTGTAATCATCATGACAATTATTGATGACTGGATGTTGTTAAGGATCAGAAATGCTAATCCCATAGTGATATATTTGAGTAATGCAATAACCTTGATTATGGGATGATACTGGCAAGTTGCTGACGATGTGATCAGGCTGCCAATGGGATGAAGGTGACAATGAGACAAATCTGACAGTTGTGATGAAGCTGATAGTTTGATGAAACTGAAAATGTAATGAATCTAACAATGTGATGAATCTGACGGCATGATGAATCTGATGTTGTGATGAATCTGAAAATGTGATTAAGCTGACAATGTGATGATGCTCACAATGGGATGAAGCTGACGATGTGATAAAGCTGATGATGTGATGGAACTGACAATACGATGGAGAATATGATGAAGCTGAAAATGTGACGAAGTTTGCAATGCAATGAATCTGGCAATGTGATGAATCAGATGATGCAGAAAGCTGACAAAGCGACGAAATTTACAATGTGATCAAGCTGTAATTAAACTCAGAGTGTGCTGAAGTTGACTGTGTGATGAAACTGACAATGTGATGACTGTGAGAATGTTATGAAGCATAGAAGATCATAGAGCTGAGAAGGTCACAGAACGTTTTATTTATTTATTTATTTATTGCCAAATTATAGATCTGTTACCTGATGTTTAAAACAGGACGTACATATTACAATTTTCGTTTTTCATCTTTTTACAATTTTCTTTCCTTTTGTTTTATCTACAACATTTACAAAGAATGATACTTTTCAAAATAACAATAATTTAAGGTTGAAATATAAATAAAATTTTGTTGTTTTTTAAGAAGAATAGGATAGATGAGAGATTTGTTAGTGCCACCACCGAATGTGACTGACGTTGAATACCTCAGAGTGGTTTCTTCGAGCCGTTGACCGCCAGTCACACACACACACACACACACACACACACACACACACATACACACAAATGGTTATTAGTAGAGAAATAATGTTGCTTATCCTATTTATTACTAATCCTATGTATTAACTGCTTTAGGTGCCCATCCATGTACATCATGTGGTGTTTTCTTGGCTAGATTGCCAGCACTTTTGCTTATTTGCTGTCACATCTCAGCTTCCTCCTCCTGTTCCTCCTCATTGTCACTATTTTCGTTGTCACTGTGGGTATCGCTGTCCATCCTCTGGATATTGTTGATACGCTGCACATAGGCATGTCTGTAATGCCGTGTCCGCATATACTCTTCAAGTGTAGTTTTTGAAATACTGTTTGTCAGTGCGTTTAATTGTGCCCGTTGTTCTTCGTCTCTTATTTCTGTGTATATATCTATGTTTGTGTCTGTGTAATCTAAGTGTAGTCTATGTCTATTGTTCGCGTATGACGTGATGAAACTGACAACGAGATGAAGCTGACAGTGGACTAATGCTGTGATAGAATGATGCTGATGACATGATGATGGTGATGACAGGCTGATGATGATGACAGGATGATGCCGATGACAGGATAATAGTGAAAACAGGATGCTTCTGATGAAAGGATTATCCTGAAGGCAGGATAATGCTGATGATAGCATGATGCTGATAATGATGCTGATAACAGGAAGATTTTGGTGACAGGATTATACTGATGGTGGATGATGATAACTGTCAGAGAGTGGTATTGATAGTGGATGATGATAATTGTCAGAGAATGTTGATCAGACGATAATGATCTTGAGTTCGTTTTCTTGTGAAGCTTCATGTAAGTCTTTCTAGTTGGTACAGCTTGGCCACCTTGGATGAGAGGTGTTAACTGACACCTTTTTTCACTTTCTGACTGACATCACAGACACAGTGTATTTATGAAATAACATAAGTTTCGCCAGATGACTGTGAGATAAATCGTAACGCTATATTCACACTGCAAAAATGCCAAGTCATTAACACAAATATTTCATGTATGTGGCTGTGATTGACTACATGTAAAAGTAGTTCTCTTTTGGTGATACTAATGATCATTCTGATGATTTTTAATAATAAAGATGTAAAGATGACGAGTGCGTGCCTAGAGTGTGCCGTTCTCTGATTTGAACTTCTCAGTCATAGATTAGTTCTGATAAAAGACTCTGGAAATTATAAAAACGTTTGGAAGGCTGATTTGCTCTCATGGACTCTTACAGGAAATCTTATGATTATGATGCTTTGAATGTTACTATGTAATGAAGGTGGCGCTGGGTGTATGGTGATGATGATGATGATGGTGATGAGACTACAAAGAAGTAGTAATAATGATAACAATAATGGTCAGAAATATTCTGAAGGCGATAAACGATGACAGTTAAATCTTGGTAAGGCAACAGCAGGGAGCCTATCACGTCCTTCAAGGAAGTATTTGGAGACTATTGTGGTTAAAAGAATCTGAATTCTATATAATGATAGCATTACTTTTCTTCTCTTTCCTTCCAACTATTAGAATTCGGGGCTGAAGTACTTGTACAATGCTGAAATAGCACCTCAGAGGCTAAACATCAGTTGCTTAATGGTTGCTTCCTGGTTGCTCACAGGAGAATTGTAAGTTAAAAGTTGATGCTCAGGGTTTTACTAATACATTTAACGGAATCTTAAAACTGATACCACAGCCATATCATTTCAAGTGAAATAACCGAAAGTCTACCCCCAGTTTCTCTGAATTCACTCATCTGTGCAACTATTTGAAGAGGGTGGCTGCAGTGAGTACACGTAAGTTATAATGTAAAGTGTGATGTACATATGCAGACCGAAACGACAAACGAAAATTTGTACCAACGCTGGGACTCAAACAAGGGCCTGCTGCTCACTAGATAGATGCGCTAACCACTACGCCATCCTCGCACAGTGGCTTTGCCCAATTGCATGGCCTACCCTAACACTCCTCCCTACTCAATCCAAATTCCCATTCACACCTCAGTCCAGAGGTATTTCACCTAAACACAAACATCATTGCAAAGGCTCTCCAACTGTTTTGCAATAGCACCCCAGAATCAAACAAACCGGAGGCTACTGCCAGAAAACCAGGCATAGGTATTTTTAACAAAATGAAACTACATGTTTCCAGAGACCTTTTCAAGTCTCAAATATCTCTAATGTATACAAACATTAATAAAACCGAAAAACTACAGGGACTGATTCCTGACTGCAATGAACAGCATAGCAGTGAGCTGAGGTGTGAATGAGGAGGGAACCGTGCTAGGGTAGTCCATGCAGCTGTGCAAAGCCACTGCGCCAGGGTATATGTCTACAGAGTAGGAACTTCGGGTTCAAATACGGACCTTGATACGAATTTTCAAAAAAACCTAAGGAAATCACACAACACCCAGTCATCACGAGGCAGAGAAAATCCCTGACGCCGCCGGGAATCGAACCCGGGAACCCGGGCGCGGGAAGTGAGAACACTATCGCACGACCACGAGCTGCGGACACAAATTTTCATTCGTCACTTCAGTCTGCATACATACATCATAGATGTCTGAAACTTTAAAAGGTCTCTGGAAACATATTGTTTCACTTGAATCTAAAGTGCGTTCATCATGAAAATGACTGAAATGAGGTAGTGTGGATGGGGACATGTGATGGATGGCTAAGTAGCAATGTCCTATGTAGTGAGCAGGTGGACAGTGCATCAGTTGAGCAAATCGCTTACTCTCCGCAGCTCACCTGAGGTACGGCCAAACATTATTAGCCCAAAACCATTATAAAAGACTTTAGCAAATGGGACGTGTGAATTAGGTGGTCCTGCGGATACAGAAGTGCTGCATTCCATTGGATTTTACTGCCCTGCAACAGACGGGCAAAAATAAATTTTGGGATAACACACAAGATATTGAAATTGACTGACGAAAGTACAAAATGTAAAAATGCAGCAAATGAAGTAGGCAAAAGGGAATACAGACGACTAAAAGATGACATTGACAGGAACTGTAAAATGGTAAAACAGGAATGGCTAGACGATAAATGGAAGGCTGTAGAAACCGCATGACTAAATGAATGGTAGATGCAACATATAGGAAAATTAAAGGGACCTTTGTAGAAGTGTAGCGACTACATGAATATTAAGAGCTCAGATGGAAAGCCAGTACCAAGCAGAGGAGGGAAGGATGGACAGTGAAAGGAATATATAGAGGGTCTGTATAAATGAATAAATAGATGGTCTTTATAAAGGAAACAAACTGAAAGAGAATATTACAGAAAAAGAAAAGAAAGGAAATAGAGATGAGATGGGACATATGACACTGCCAGAAAAATTTGGCAGGGTTATGAAAGAACTAAGTCGAAACAAATCCGCTGCAGTAGACCACGTTCCCTCAGTATTGTTGAGATCCTTGGGAGAACTAGCCACAGCAAAACTATTCTAACTTGTATGCATGATATATGACACAAGCGAAATAAATTCAGACTGCGATAACAATGTAATAATTTGTATTAAAAAGAAGGCAGGTCAGCACCTGTGAATATGACCAAATTATTTGTTTGAAAACTCGTGGCTACAAAATACTGACACGAACTATTTACGTAAGAATGGAAATAATTGTAGAAGCCTGCCTTGTTTAAGATCAGTCTGAATTCTGGAGCAATGCAGGTACACATGAGACAGTATTGACTCAACAACCTATCTTCGAAGATGGATTTTTTAAAAGGGGTAACCTACATCTACAGTATTAACAGATTTGGAGAAAACGTTTGGCAATGATCCTGGAATACAGTTTTTGAAATTCAGAAGACAGCATAGTTAAAATATAGGAAGTGAAGGTTTATCTACGATTTTTTCAGAAACTATAGCGCAGTTACAAGCGCCGAAGGACATGAAAGCGAATACATAATTGAGAAATGAGTGATAAGGGCCTAACCCTGATTTCATTCTGTTTGCACAGTTAGCACACAGTAAAGGAAATCAAGGAGAAATTTGAAGAGGAAATTCAAATTTAGAGAGCAGAAATAAAAACTTTGGGGTTTGTTAATGGCACTGAAATTCTCTCAGAGACAGGAAATAACTTGGCAGAGCAGCTGATCACAATAATGGTGTTTTGGGAAAAGAGTAGAAGGTGAATATCAAGAAACGTAAAACTAGGGAAACGGGATGTAGTTTAATTGAATCAGATGATGTTCATAGAATTACATTGGAATATCAGACATTACAACTAGTCAATGGTTTCTGATAACTTGGGCAGCAAAATAACTGACGATGAAGGAGAGAGCATGGCAAGAATAGGGTTCCTGCAGAAAGAATATGTTACCATCGAATATATTTATTTTTATATGTGTATTTATTTATTTACCCTGATGTGATTATGGGCACTTGGCCCTTTCATATTTCGGCCATGGTTTGATACGTAGAGTTCCTTTTTTAGTTCATAGATATCTAAGAAATAACGATTTTAGTATGACAAGAAGTATTAAAATGATTTAAGTGTCTATTATGACAGTGTACGTACATAGTACTAACAACGAACTAATCGAGTTAATACTGGCAGTAATTCAACTACTGCTGCTGCTACCACTGATAATGATAATATTAATAGTAATAATAATAATGACAATAATAACAATAATGATGGTAGCTTTTCAAAAAGAATTTATAGGTATACAATATACGGATGTTTTTCGATATAGTCAGTCATGGGGAAAGGAGGTTTAAGGAGACTGCTCCAGCAAACAGTGCTGGGAAATGAGGAAAACCTGGTTAGAAAGAAGGATGTACAAGGGTAATAGGTGCATACGGAAACAATGGTAATCATTATTGTTGCTGTACTAGATATGTCAGTAACTGTCTCGTGAAGCTGGAGATGTTGTTCACTTCTCTAATATAATGTGCGAGGTTATGGTAGAACTGGGTTCCTCCTACAGAGGACTTCAAGAAAGTTTCTGAACGACGGAGTGTGACAGAAAGGATTTTTCTCTGCTGGGAACGGGTGTTTCCTGCCATGTTGTTCAGACAAGAGCGTTAAGGCTGAGGAGACATATGTGGGCCAGTGTTCGTTGGTAAGACATCAGAGGGTACGGAAATCTCTGCACTTGTCTGCACGCAGCCAGGACAGCCGTGTGTATAATGATGAAACATGATCAAAGAATCGAACATGACAGATAAAAGGAACACTGGCATTGATAACCCATTCCAGGTTTCGTGAGCTTTCCTGAGAAAGACCTTGTCAGATAACTTCTCCGTAATCAATAATTGGAAGTTCATGTGTTTTTCTCATCAAGAGGGAAGAAGGTTTTTAAATTTTTGTAAGGACGTTGATGCCTTCCTGCACATTGCAGTTACATGCTCAGAATATGAACTTAAGTGTTAGGAAGTGTTTTCTACAGGCATTTGTGGGGAGTGTATTTTTATAAGGAAGTGTAACACTATGAGAAGCGCATCAGGCAAGAAGAGAATAGAAGCTTTGCAAATGTGGTAGTAAGCAAGAATGTTGAAAATTATGTGCGTGGATCGAATAATTAATGAGCAGTCACTGGACTGAAGTGAGGAAGACAGAAATTTGTTACACAACTTGACTGAAAGAAAGATCTGTTTGATGGGATACATTTTGAGCCAGCAAGGAATCGTTAGTGTGGTAATTGAAGGAAATGTGGACGTTACAAGTTGTAGAGGAAAACTAACGTTCATATACAGTAAGCAGGTTCTGATGGATGCTGGCTGGGGTAATTATGCAGAGATGAAGAGGCTTGCACAGGACTGAGTAGCTTGCGGAGCTGCAGCAGGGCAGTCTCCTGTGTGAGGACCACAACAACAACAACAACAACAACATGGATTTCACGTTACTTAGTTATGAGATGGTCGATAACCTCTCTGCACTAACACGTGTCTGAACCAATCTTGGAGCAGGCTGTGAGACCGGTGTGATGCTGTCTCGTCTGGTAACGGGTCTGCTGGCATGGGTCGCGTCTGCGTAACGCTGGAAGACTGAGGGCCCCTGATCGCTGCTACCCGCATCTCGTTTGTGCTCTCAGTTGGTCGCGACCCCTGTGTGACCACACCTCATCTGGCCGCCTGAATGGCGGTCGTGCTCGAGGTGGGCAGGACACGAGGTATCAGCATAATGCTTTGGATCTCAAGACAGGACACCGCCACTGACCTTGGTGATGACTAACACTCAGGCGAATCTCTTACCGCTTACACCACAAATACTGCACATCAGAAAAACTAGAGAGGAACTCCGCCTTATGCAGGATACCGCTTTGTAGTTTTGTTTTCAAAGGGACATGGTTCAAATGGCTCTGAGCACTATGGGACTTAACTTCTGTGGTCATCAGTCCCCTAGAAATTAGAACTACTTAAACCTAACTAACCTAAGGACATCACACACATCAATGCCCGAGGCAGGATTCCGACCTGCGACCGTAGCGGTCGCGCGGTTCCAGACTGTAGCGCCTAGAACCGCTCGGCCACTCCGGCCGGCCACAGGGACATGTTTTAGCTCTTTTTGTGTTACCTTCAGTGGATTTATTTGTTCATTCTATTTCTGAAAAATAGTTGTTACACGTTAGCCTCTAACGATACTTTTCGTACAAGTTACTTACATTTGTAAAATGAGCGATTATTGTCAAATATATTAGTTTACATACAGCAAACAGCTGAGACATGTGTTAATGAGTAGAGGCAGTCTATATTGTTCATTTACGATATGCCTTAAGGTTCTAGTTTTGTTGCAAATTTCTAAAAAAAGTGGATGTATATATTTGTTTACTTACCGCACATGGAGCTATTGGCTGTTTATCCTGGTTGTTTTAGATCTCCCACACAGTTTACAGCTTGTCCTCTGCAAACTGTTTTTTTTAATTTTTATTTTCAATCTCAATCAATTTAAGGCTACCAGCACAAAACACCAGTAGCTTCACGTGAGGTATGGAAAAAAACTCATACATCTATTTTACTTCGAAATACAGGGTGATTCAAAAAGAATACCACAACTTTAAAAATGTGTATTTAATGAAAGAAACATAATATAACCTTCTGTTATACATCACTACAAAGAGTATTTAAAAAGGTTTTTTTCACTCAAAAACAAGTTCAGAGATGTTCAATATGGCCCCCTCCAGACACTCGAGCAATATCAACCCGATACTCCAACTCGTTCCACACTCTCTGTAGCATATCAGGCGTAACAATTTGGATAGCTGCTGTTATTTCTCGTTTCAAATCATCAATGGTCGCTGGGAGAGGTGGCCGAAATACCATATCCTTAACATACCCCCATAAGAAAAAATCGCAGGGGGTAAGATCAGGGCTTCTTGGAGGCCAGTGATGAAGTGCTCTGTCACGGGCTGCCTGGCTGCAGACGATAAGGTTTCATGACTAACCTTTTTCGTAGGACTCTCCATACAGTTGATTGTGGAATTTGCAGCTCTCTGCTAGCTCTGCGAGTCGATTTTCCTGGGCTGCGAACAAATGCTTGCTGGATGCGTGCTACATTTTCATCACTCGTTCTCGGCCGTCCAGAACTTTTCCCTTTGCACAAACACCCATTCTCTGTAAACTGTTTATACCAACGTTTAATACACCACCTATCAGGAGGTTTAACACCATACTTCGTTCGAAATGCACGCTGAACAACTGTCGTCGATTCACTTCTGTCGTACTCAATAACACAAAAAGCTTTCTGTTGAGCGGTCGCCATCTTAGCATCAACTGACGCTGACGCCTAGTCAACAGCGCCTCTAGCGAACAAATGTACAACTAAATGAAACTTTATAGCTCCCTTAATTCGCCGACAGATAGTGCTTAGCTCTGCCTTTTGTCGTTGCAGAGTTTTAAATTCCTAAAGTTGTGGTATTCTTTTTGAATCACCCTGTATACTATAAAACTAGACATATCGTAAATGAACAACACACAATGCTTCAATTCAATGATACGTGTCTCAACCCTGTACTGTATGCAAACTAATGTAAAATATTTGACAATAACCGCTCTATTTACAAATGTAAGTATTTTGTACCAAAAGTGTCTTTAGAAGTTAACTTGTAATAACAATTTTGCACAAAGAAAATAAGCAAATAAACCCACGGGAGATAGCACAAAAAGTGCTGAAGCTTGTCTAGATGAAAGCAAAGCTACAAAAACGTGCCTTGCATTAGGCCAAATTCCTCTTCGATTTTTCTTAGGAAGCACGCAAGTAAGAACAACTTCAACATTTACAAGACGTTTACTGTAAATTGGGTTTCTACGTTTCACATTATTAAGAATTTAGTTCATGGTGCGCGCATCACTTCCACCATTCTATAGGGGATATTACTGCTCTTAATATATATAAAAACCTAGTAGACAACGTCGGAAGCTCAAAGATGCTAGTCATACATTATGCTGTTGTATTTACAGTAGTAGGAAGGCAAGAAGCCTGTAGAGAAGTGCAGGAATATCTGCAAAGAATCGGCGATTTGTGCTGGGATTGGCTGTTGGCGCTCAACATAAACAACTGCAAGATATTGTCCATAAACAGGCGGAGAGTTCCATTATTGTTTGAGTACACCCTCGCTGCACAATAATTCGCAACAGTCACGTACATAAACACCTGGGAGTATATGTATGGAGCGATTTAAATTGGAGAGGTCACATAAAACTAATCGTCTGCAAGGTAGATGGGAAGTTACATTCACTGGAGGTATCCTCAGGAAGTGTAGCCTACCCAAAAAGAAAGTAGCTTACAAGACATACGTTATATCGAAACTTGAGTATTGCTGGACAGTCTGGAAGTTCTGACGAGAATGGTAGATAGAGGGATGACAGAGGATCTGAAGAAGAGCAGCACATTTCATGACACGTCAGTTTAGTAAGTGTGAAAGGGACACAGAAATGTAACTCCAGAGAGGTATTGTGCATCTTGGTGTGGTTTACTGTTAAAATTAAAAGGCCATATATGTCTATGAAAAAGTCATCAAGAATGGCGTCCGATGACTTCTGGCATAAGAAGTCACCCTCGTTCTGCCAAAGGCCTTGTCAAAGAGGATGGAGGAGCGGAAAGAGGTTCAGGCCACTCTCTTGCCCTTCGGGTGAGAAACTGCCCATGAAGGCGGAATAATCACTATTGATCGACGGCAAGAGGATACAGAACGCAACGAAAACCACTGCATTAAAGACACACATTGTGAGAAAAAGACTGAATAACCAACAAAACAGTAACAATCTACGAGTTGGGGCTTGGAATGGCAGGATTCATAAATAGGAATGTAGGGAGTATAATGTATTACTGTGATCAGTTCAGTGATAGGGTTGTTCTCATCAGAATCGACAGCAAAACCAACACCGACAACGATAGTTCAGGTATTCAGGTCGTCGCAAGCAGAAGATTAAGAGATAGAGAAAGTATATGAGGATATTGAAAGGGTAGTTCAGTACGTAAAGGGAGATAAAAATCTAATAGTTATAGGGGACTGGAATGCAGTTATAGGGAAAGGAGTAGAAGAAAGGGTGACGAGAGATTATGAGCTTGGTACTGGGAATGAGAGAGGAAACCTAATAATTGAGTTATGCAATAAATTTCAGTTAGTAATAGCGAATACTCTGTTCAAGAATCACAAGAGGAAGAGCTATACTTGGAAAAGGCTCGGATGTATGGGAAGATTTCAGTTAGATTACATCAAGCTCAGGCAGAGATTCCAAAATCAGATAGTGGATTGTAAGGCGTATCCAGCAGCAGACTCAGATCACAATTTCGTAACGATATAGAGTAGGCTGAAGCTTTAGAAACAAATCAGAAAGAATCAATGCGCAATTAAGTGGGACACCAAAGTCCAGTTAGTCCCTCAGCCGTTAGGGGTAAAACCCAATGGGACTCGGGGCAAGTAAGGCTAGCAACCTGCTTCCCTGGTACTTTAAATATGATGCTGGCAACAATCAGAGCAAAATGCCTCGGACCTTTGGAGGTGACGGAGTCCCACCTCTAACTGACAAACCAGGGACTCCTAAGATACGACTTGGCAAACAAAGGGTAATGAGATGGGGAGCTATTAATATCAATGGGGGCTACTCTGGGAAGAAGGTAGAGCTGGCAGAGGCTGCAAGTAAGATGGGGCTGGACGTTTTAGCTGTTAGTGACATTCGGGTAAGAGGTGAGAAAGAAGAGGAAGTGGGAGAATACAAGGTCTACCTGTCAGGAGTCAAAGCAGGAATAGCACAATGGGGTGTAGGGCTTTACATCAGGAAAGAAATGGAACCCAGCGTAGTTGCAATAAGGTATGTAAACGAACGACTGATGTGGATAGATTTGACAGTGTCTAGCAAGAAAATTAGGATTGTGTCAGTATATTCGCATTGTGAAGGGACAGATCAAGATAAGATGGATAGTTTTTATGAGGCACTCAGTGATGTAGTTGTTAGAGTAAAGGACAAGGACAGTGTTCTGCTCATGGGTGATTTTAACGCCAGGAATGGAAATCGAACAGAAGGATATGAAAAGGTTATGGGTAAATTTGGAGAGGATATGGAGGCCAACAGGAACGGGAAACAACTCTTGGATTTCTGTGCCAGTATGGGCTTAGTAATCACAAACTCCTTTTTTAAACATAAGAAAATTCACCGGTATACTTGGGAAGGCAGGGGAACCAGATCTGTCATTGACTATATAATAACAGATCAGGAATTCAGGAAGGCTGTGAGGGACACACGTGTATTCAGGAGATTCTTTGACGACACTGATCATTATTTAATCTGCAGTGAAATTGCGATTGTGAGGCCGAAAGTGCAGGAGGTCTGGTCCATATGTAGGAGGGTAAGAGTGGAGAAACTTCAGGATAAGGAAATCAGGCACAAGTACATAACAGCGATCTCAGAAAGGTACCAGTTAGTTGAATGTAGTCAATTACAGTCATTGGAAAAGGTACAGGGACACAGTACTAGAAGTGGCTAAAGAATGTCTTGGAACAGTAGTGTGTAAAAGTAGGATGAAGCAAACAGCTTGGTGGAATGATACAGTCAAGGCAGCCTGTAAAACGAAAAAGAAGGCGTATCAAAAATGGCTACATACCAGAACCCAGGTAGACAGAGAAAGTTATGTTGAAGAAAGAAACAAAGCCAAACAGATAATTGCAGCATCCAAGAAGAAATCGTGGGAAGACTTTGGAAACAGGTTGGAGACTATGGGTCAAGCTGCTGGAAAACCATTCTGGAGTGTAATTAGCAGTCTTCGAAAGGGAGGTAAGAAGGAAATGACAAGTATTTTGGACAGGTCAGGGAAACTGCTGGTGAATACTGTGGATGCCTTGGGCAGATGGAGGGAATATTTTGAAGAGTTGCTCAATGTAGGTGAAAATGCGATCAGTAATGCTTCAGATTTCGAGGTAGAATGGGATAGGAATGATGATGGAAATAGGATCACATTTGAGGAAGTGGTAAAAATGGTCAATAGATTGCAGTGCAATAAAGCGGCTGGGGTGGATGAAATTAAGTCGGAACTCATCAAATACAGTGGAATGTCAGGTCTTAAATGGCTACACAGGATAATTGAAATGGCCTGGGAGTCGGGACAGGTTCCATCAGACTGGACAAAAGCAGTAATCACACCAATCTTTAAACATGGAAACAGAAAAGATTGTAACAACTACAGAGGTATCTCTTTAATCAGCGTTGTGGGTAAAATCTTCTCAGGTATTGTTGAAAGGAAAGTGCGAGTATTAGTTGAGGACCAATTAGATGAAAATCAGTGTCGGTTTAGGCCTCTTAGAGGTTGTCAGGACCAGATCTTTAGCTTACGGCAAATAATGGAGAAGTGTTATGAGTGGAACAGGGAATTGTATCTATGCTTTATAGATCTAGAAAAGGCATATGACCGGGTTCCTAGGAGGAAGTTATTGTCTGTTCTACAAGATTATGGAATAGGAGGCAAACTTTTGCAAGCAATTAAAGGTCTTTACATGGATAGTCAGGCAGCAGTTAGAGTTGACGGTAAATTGAGTTCATGGTTCAGAGTAGTTTCAGGGGTAAGACAAGGCTGCAACTTGTCTCCACTGTTGTTCGTATTATTTATGGATCATATGTTGAAAACAATGGACTGGCTGGGTGAGATTAAGATATGTGAACACAAAATAAGCAGTCTTGCATATGCGGATGACTCAGTTGTGATGGAAGATTCGATTGAAAGTTTGCAAAGTAATATTTCAGAGCTAGATCAGAAATGTAAGGACTATGGTATGAAGATTAGCATCTCCAAAACGAAAGTAATGTCAGTGGGAAAGAAATATAAACGGATTGAGTGCCAAATAGGAGGAACAAAGTTAGAACAGGTGGACGGTTTCAAGTACTTAGGATGCATATTCTCACAGGATGGCAACATAGTGAAAGAACTGGAAGCGAGGTGTAGCAAAGCTAATGCAGTGAGCGCTCAGCTACGATCTACTCTCTTCTGCAAGAAGGAAGTCAGTACCAAGACAAAGTTATCTGTGCACCGTTCAATCTTTCGACCAACTTTGTTGTATGGGAGCGAAAGCTGGGTGGATTCAGGTTACCTTATCAACAAGATTGAGGTTACGGATATGAAAGTAGCTAGGATGATTGCAGGTACTAGTAGATAGGAACAATGGCAGGAGGGTGTCCACAATGAGGAAATCAAAGAAAAACTGGGAATGAACTCTATAGATGTAGCAGTCAGGGCGAACAGGCTTAGATGGTGGGGTCATGTTACACGCATGGGAGAAGCAAGGTTACCCAAGAGACTGGATTCAGCAGTAGAGGGTAGGAGGAGTCGGGGCAGACCGAGGAGAAGGTACCTGGATTCGGTTAAGAATGATTTTGAAGTAATAGGTTTAACATCAGAAGAGGCACCAATGTTAGCACTGAATAGGGGATCATGGAGGAACTGTATAAGGGGGGCTATGCTCCAGACTGAACGCTGAAAGGCATAATCAGTCTTAAACGATGATGATGATGATGATGACCAAAGTCCAAATTACTAAGGAATGAAGAGGTACCCTTGAAGTCCTCTGACACTATAGATACTGCAATAATGTACACCTCCGTTCAGTTGAAGACGAATGTAAAGTGACATTAGGGAGATACACACTCACAAAGAGGCTTGCCTATAGTTGTTCTCGCGCGCAACATTTTTAGCTGGAGTAGGAAAGTGAAAGTGGAACATGAAGTACAGACTGCCACACACCATAAGGTGGCTCTCAAAGTGTAGATGTAAATTTAGACTGCAGATGGATACAGAGTGTAGATTCAGAGTATAGATGTAGACTGTAAAGGTGGTAGACAAAAATGTGGAAAGACCAAAACGTCATCATATTAACATGTCTGATATGGTAAGAGAAACATTAGCACTGAAAACTGCTTCCAATCGTCACGGAATGAATAGATTCAGGGCCTGTAGGATCTTTAATGGAACCGTATATCATTCTTAGTACACAATAGCGTCAAGTGTAGGAAAGCAGACCACAAAGGCTCAATACTACTGAAATCTGCTGGCTGTGATGGCTACGGGAGATGCGACAATTCATCGTCGTGTTGACAAAATCAGCCTTGGACGATGCGAACTGTGTGAGCACTGTCGTATAGGAACACAACATCACCATTTGGGAACAAATATTGTGCTGTGGGGTGGACTTGAATGGTCAGAATCCTTGGTGGTAAAGTTAGCTTGCAAAGTAACCATCTCGTAGAATACCAAGAAATAACAGCCCAAGTCGTCACCGAAGGCCCGCCATGTTTGACTCTCGAGATGTTAACTCAGCCAGAAGATGGAGAGAGAGAAGACTCATCCTACCAAATGACAATCTTCCACTGCTTTATGGTCCAGTTTTTATGGCTTCGGCGCCATGTTTTCCTATAACGACATTTCCATCACTAATGTGTGGTTTTGGATTTCTAACTTCTTCTTCAATTTCCTTCTTTTGGATCTACTTTTGTGTTGTTTCGGCACTGAAAGGATATCGCTAGTGCGACATTCAATTTTGGAGTGACTTTCGCAGCTGTCGCCCTCTTATTTTTCGTCAGAAACCTCTTAAGGCTCTCAGTACCCGCCCAATATTTGTCAATGTCCGCAGAATACAGGCAATTTTAGCTCTGTTAAAAAATTTATGTCTTGGAAATAACAAATAAATAAATTAACACTATTTTAAGCCCATTTTTTCTTCTTTAATATGCAATTATGAACCAAACCATGTCTGGTATAACATTGACAAATTATATTATTATACATGATATTGTTTTCGTAAAATTAAAAAAAGTCATACATTTATATGTATGGAGTAAATGAGTTCATGAATACATAATGATCAGAGATAGATATCGTATTTAAATACAATAGCACTTTCTACTTGGATTGGTACCCCATTTTCGTATAAAATATTTGAAAACAGGGTTACATACATAACGCTAGACAACAATGTTGCCACCAATAACTTGTCTGTTTGCTTTCCCACTTTCTTTCTTTGATTTTGAAGAACAAACATAACATTCACGGGAGACATATTTTTTGCTTGTGGGTGGTAAATGTTACAGAAAATGGCTCTGTGTAACTCAGCCTACAAGTCTATTTTGGTTATTTTGAGATGTTGGCAAAATTTGGAATGAAATCAGATACTATCATTTTCTTGGTTTGAAAGGAACACTGTAACCAAAATGCATTCAATACTCCTAATAAGAGCAAATGAAAATAACGTTCCCGCCATTATTTTACAATTCTGTGCCTGAACACATGGTATTGCGGTCCCCTTCAAAGACACCTGTGTCGCCCGAATTATCTTCACTGTCTGTCAACAAAATTCAGAAGTCGGCAATTTCTTCATCATATAAACCACGGCGATCCATTCCTCTTACACAGAATACCAATAATGTGTTCTATCCGCAAACGGAAACAATGACTCAAAACGAACGAAATATCGCGGAAACAAAACGCACATTCATGCTATCTATTCTTGCAACTAATAAATAACAGTATAAATATCGTACATAGACAGTCAGAGATATGAAGACAAACTGCATCGCGTTTTAATCAACAAAATACGCTGGCCCGTACAATCTACGGGCTTGGCGCTGAAAGAGTTAATGACAGTCTCTCACGATCACTCAACACACACCTTCACCCGCATTGTGTTTCAGTGGAAGTCGTTTTGTCTGTTTCCATGTATGCGGTGTAAATCATCGACAGAGTGTCTCGTGAAAGACCAAACACTTCGACTGCCTTGATTTCGGAAGCACCTACCATACCACCACTAACAGTTTACCCACGTTCGAATTCAGTTCCAAAACAGTACACTCGCAATTACACAGAACACTGTTCTGAGAAGGACTGACACTTGCAACATATTGAGGACATTGCATAGGTGCTGTTCATGGTTAAGGGGCTCCGGAAAGGCTCAAAATCATGAAAAGTTCAATTTTTACTTTTTTGCGTTTTCTGAATCTGCAGACTATTACCTTTTAATAGATATATAATTTATTCAATTCCGAAGACTACAACTATTTTTAAATTTTTTTTGAAATGTGTTCTACATGGGCGTGACCCACTGTGGCGCTGTTAAACTGCTGTCAAATGGTGTTATTATTAACGTCCGTGTTCATCAGGTACATTTTAGTGATGTGAGATAAACTATGTGTTGTGGCTAACCTGTGATGGTTCAATATATATCGCTGGTGTGATTGTCGATTGTTTCATGTTTATTTACTCTGTTGTTATCTCGAAAATATTCGTAATTAATTCTGTTTCTTGAGTCTCTGTTTTGTTGAAGTATAATAATGAGTAAAAGTAAAGTTATTAGAAATCCTCTGAAGGCTTTTAAGAAAAGAAGAAATGTTGGAAAGCCAAAGGTATGTGTTATTACTGTAAATAATGACATTCTAACATGGTACGAGCGATGCTTGCTTTAGACAAGGAGCGTCTTCGGGCTGCAGACAGTGCTGTAAAGAGTCTAGAAATACAAGCAAGAGTAAACAGGAGGAGGAACAAGAGGAAACTGGAGGAGGAGTTTGCAGAGGATAAAGATAATCCATCCTATGGACCTGGAATGCACTAAAAAGTTAATCCAATCTTTGTCGCTCGATTCCCAAAACTTTTATTTTCTCATACTAATTACATGTTTTCTAAGGATCTTCCAAACATATTTGTTTCAAACTTTCAGTAAATGTTACACAGTACCTTCTGCATAATTTAAAACAGCCTTTTTCCAAAAAAAACTGTATATTTTTGAATATATAAATGAAAAATTGCAAAAAAATGTTGTGAATTTTCATTACAATTGAAAAAAAAAATCATCTTTAATAATTGAACTAAAATTTTGTAAAATCCCTGTGTTAAGCTGTAGCCCATATTCCAATCAATAATCTGTAAAAAGTTCAACCTCCTACCTCAAATACTTTGTGAGGAAAGATGTAATTTATAAGCGTTATTTTAACATTGCAAGTATAGGGCGTTCCGGAGCCCCTTAAATACAACAGCGCAACCCACAGGCTAAGCTAGCATCTGCATTTGTGTTCAAGCATCCATTTCTTGCGGTGTTTCCACATTTTTTTCTACCACTAGCGGGGTTTCACGTATATATGATGAAATGATGTGGTGTGATGTGGTGGCCCTCAACTATGCACCCTCAGACTCAGAGTTGGAATATGGTTGGTTTCGTTGTCTAGGGGCTGGGATACGTAGTTACCGCATTACAGGCCAAATACTGCTGAATCTACAGTATACGATAAGAATACACAAATGAATGGTCGAAGGTTTATATCACTCGGCAATTGAGAATTATGACTGTAACATATGAATTTATGAATGAAAGATTGCAATTAAATAAAATCTGCAGGTACTATCTTAACGACTTTAAATGATGATTACGATAGTAGAAGTACTTTTGAGAATGCGGTATATTTCTGCAAAACACTTATTGGTGTCGATGGTCCAGCAATTAAATAAAATATAAGTTGAATATCGGGTAAACAATAGATTCCTACTTCACGTAATTAGTTATGAACAACAACATAGCTTGCGAGATATTCACTTCTAAACGCACGCTACGTCTTCACTGCAGAAGCCATGGAAATCACACAAGAGCACGGGTCGGCACTCCGAAATATTTCTATCCTCCGCGACCACGCGCAAACTGCTGTACTGTCCAAGTCTTCCCGCCGACTGTGCGTCCGTCGCGCTGTACTGTCTGTATCCAGCACACACTCCCATGTCCTGTCCCGTACTGTCCCTCGCACCGCACTGTTCAGAACTCACCTCGAAACGATCCTCCACCCCCACTTCCATACAGTCTCACCATTAACGAGCGCTGTGATTGGCTAGAGCGCTCCCTCCATGTCTCCAAGCCAGCATACACTCACAAACATATTTAAGCACATACGAAATACTGGACTTACATTTAACTACTTGAAATGAAATAAAAATTCCTACGGCTGGACCATAAACATTCTCTAACACTCATTATTACATACATAAACAAATTAAATAAACATATATCAAAGGAGTAGCAACAAAAGGTAGGACAGTAGCCTAATGTCTCTGTGCTTTCTAAAACACAGTAAATATTTAACCAATTTCTTCATGAATAGTCTATATCTGATATAAACAAAGACATTGATGAATAAATATATTTATAAGCACGCTGTTACCGTTTTTTCGTGTAACTCTGGAGTGTCTATGGCCTGACGCGATCGATAGTAATCGGTCACTTTGACCTCCAATAACTCATATACTACCTAAGTTACAAAAAAAAAAAAAAGGTGTGTAAAATCTTATGGGACTCAACTGGTAAGGTCATCAGTCCCTAAGCTTACACACTACTTAACCTACATTATCCTAAGGACAAACACACACACCCAATCCCGAGGGAGGACTCGAACCTCCGCCGAGACCCTAAGTTACATGCCTGTAATGCATACCAATTTAGGTTTACACTGATAGCTTTCTAAAGACACGGCAATCGACAAAATCGGATGAAGCGTTTGTATTTTGGAAATTCGTTGCTGGGTGTTACTTGTATAATTTACCGTCAGATACTAAACTTTAAACTAAGAAAGATATTAAAAATCTGATTGCACCATCAGAATCGTCATGCAAATAATGTACATCGTTCTTTTTGAGGTATCGTGATTCATCTGGCTACTATTAATTTCTGTACGAACTGTGAAATGTCCGCCATTAAGGCTTCACAAAGTCCGCCATCTTTGGGCCTCCCAGCGTGCCTCCTTCATCGATACAGCGTCACAATGGAATTCCCAGCCACGCGGCTGGACCGGCCGTTGTGCGGCATCACGCAGTTGCTAAGCTAACGTCCAGCACCTCGTGGTCGCTGCCAGGCCGCGGCTTTGACGAGCGTCCTGTGCGGCCGCCCCAACTCCGAACATATAATACGAGTACTTGCAGGCGCCACATCTCGCTCGTTACCTCACACATTGTAGATGAAGACTGTAAATGCATGCTGTAGATGTAGACTGTAGATTTAGACTGTAGATGTAGACTGTAGATGTAGATCATAGATAGATGTAGATTTAGACTGTAGATGTAGACTGTAGATATATACTGTAGATGTAGACTGTAGATGTAGATTGTAGATTGAAGATTGTAGATGTAGAATCGCTGACAGCTGCCCTGTCCACAGGTGCAGGTGGCCCGGACCCAGAGGAAGCCAGTGCTGAGCCCACAACAGCAGCCCCTGCTGCCACTGGTGAAGCCTCAGGCGCAGCTTCCACCGCCCCAAAGGACCTCCTAACTGCGCCCGACACAGGGGACCTTCTCGAGGAGTCGGCCGCCGAGGAATCTTCTGAGGAGGAGGAGGAGGAAGAGGACGACGATGGCCTGTTCGACACGTCCTACGTGGACGCTGTCACCAGCGGAGAGGTGAAGCTCGCCTACATCCCAGACAGCCCGGAGCTAGAAGTATCCGGAGGCGCCGACGACCCGTTTGACACTTCCTACGTGGAGAGCATCGCCAAGCAGGCCGAGGAGGATCTCAAAAAGTAAGCAACCCCACCTACACATCTACTTGTTCATCTTCAGCTCATGAAGAGCTATGAAAAATGTGTGACAACTGCAATTTCGAGATTACGTGTGTGGGTCGTGCTTGGGTAGCTCAGATGCTAGAGCACTTGCCTGCGAAAGGCAAAGGTCCCGAGTTCGAGTCTCGGTCCGGCACACAGTTTTAACCTGCCAGGAAAGTTTCGAGATTTAGTTCCTAAACAAATGTAACTAACTGGTGAGGCACTCCACCGTGATGTTATGAATGTAAACTGTGTCCGATAAAGAACGCAAGTTTTGAGTGGATAATAAAATAAAGATTTTACTCTATGACATACCGCCTTTTGGTGATGTTGTCCGCCGCTCGTGGTCTCGCGGTAGCGTTCTCGCTTCCCGAGCACGGGGTCCCGGGTTCGATTCCCGGCGGGGTCAGGGATTTTCACCTGCCTCGAGATGACTGGGTGTTTGTGTTGTCCTCATCATTTCATCATCATCCAGGAAAGTGGCGGAATTGGACTGAGCAAAAGATTGGGTAATTGTACGGGCGCTGATAACCACGCAGTTGAGCGCCCCACAAACCAAACATCATCATCATCATCATCATTTGGTGATGTTTTGTTCTGACGGACAAAGAATGTTCGGTACAATGCTGGATACAAAGTTCCTAATTTTTCAGCTCTAATGTTTTAGTTACGTGAATACACATTTTAATATTCTCATGCAAAAAATTTTAATAGCTTCTAGGGTTGTTATTCCATCTGGATTTATTAATGTACAGACGTTCACCTGAAGACGTGGTTTTTGTTGTTGTTGTGGTCTTCAGTCCTGAGACTGGTTTGATGCTGCTCTCCATGCTACTCTATCCTGTGCAAGCTTCTTCATCTCCCAGTACCTACTGCAGCCTACATCCTTCTGAATCTGCTTAGTGTATTCATCTCTTGGTCTCCCTCTACGATTTTTACGCTCCACGCTGCCGTCCAGTGCTAAATTGGTGATCTCTTGATGACTCAGAACATGTCCTACCAACCGATCCCTTCTTCTAGTGAAGTTGAGCCACAAACTCCTCTTCTCCCCAATTCTATTCAATACCTCCTCATTAGTTATGTGATCTACCCATCTAATCTTCAGCATTCTTCTGTAGTACCACATTTCCAAAGCTTCTATTAACCTCTCTAAACTATTTATCGTCCACGTTTCGCTTCCATACATGGCTACACTCCATACAAATACTTTCAGAAACGACTTCCTTACACTTAAATCTATACTCGATGTTAACAAATTTCTCTTCTTCAGAAACGCTTTCCTTGCCATTGCCAGTCTACATTTTATATCCTCTCTACTTCGACCGTCATCAGTTATTTTGTTCCCCAAATAGCAAAACTCCTTTACTACTTTAAGTGTCTCATTTCCTAATCCAATTCCCTCAGTATCACCCGACTTAATTCGACTACATTCCATTATCCTCGTTTTGCTTTTGTTGATGTTCATCTTATACCTTCCTTTCAAGACACTGTCCATTCCGTTCAACTGCTCTTCCAAGTCCTTTGCTGTCTCTGACAGAATTACAATGTCATCGGCGAACCTCAAAGTATTTATTTCTTCTCCATGGCTTTTAGTACCCCGACAACGGTAGTGATCCAATAACAGAGGACTAATGCAGCTTAAGCGGCTTGCTAATACCCAGGATGCCCGTGTGTTGTGGTATTGGGTCTGATGCGTAACTGGGCCGTACTTCTTCGAAGGTGGCGCTGGAAACGCATTAACGGTGGACGGGAAACACTACCGCAGAGTGTTAAGAGACTTTATGTGGTCTGAACTGGATCGTGTGTATTCTGAAGAGGTTTGGTTTCAACAAGATTGTGTAATTTATCACACATCGATTGCAAGACTGGACTTGTTATGAGAGAAATTCGCTGGCCGTGTGGTTTTTCAGAATGGTAACGTGAACTGACCACCCACATCACGAGTTTTATGACATGGCAGTTCTTTCTGTGTATTCGATATCTCGAGTGTGCGTCATCAACCCACGATCACTTCCAGAACCAAACGCCGAGTTTCAGAGTCTATTTTCAGAACTAGAGGTGCAAATATGCCGGAAAGTAAAACTGCATGGGAGAACGAGAGTCTGCCTCAAAGACGCGGAGGGCATTGAGGAACATCGTATTTCATGCATAATTGCAGCTACCACACACTGCAATAGTATGCTTATGTATATTACCCAGCTGATTAGCATTCGAGCTTCGTAAGACGAACGTGTATGAGCCGACGGTTCAACTCCCACTCAAACTTAAAATTTGATCTATTTTTTTCATCACTGGTCATATTATTTAATCTATATGTCATTTGAGAGGTAATATAAGTAAAAAAACGACAAGTATTTGTATGAAGTTTTAGTGAATTTCATGATGTTTGACTACTTACTGCCGGCCGCGGTGGCCGTGCGGTTCTGGCGCTGCAGTCCGGAACCGCGGGACTGCTACGGTCGCAGGTTCGAATCCTGCCTCGGGCATGGGTGTGTGTGATGTCCTTAGGTTAGTTAGGTTTAAGTAGTTCTAAGTTCTAGGGGACTTATGACCCAAGATGTTGAGTCCCATAGTGCTCAGAGCCATTTGAACCATTTTTGACTACTTACTAATTAAATTAATTTATCAGAACAAACATATTTATAACTATCGACAAGTAAACGAAGACACGCACAGAGTTTTCCTGGAAATGTATGCCTTATATATGCAATATGGTAGGAGACCCGGAACTACTTCGCACCTCGACGCATCGACCTACAGACACAGAGGCATGCCCCGTTCAGCAAAACATGCGTTGCGGTCAGACGTTGCTAATGTAGGTCGAGCGAATAGTGTAGGTGCATATTTTTCGAACATCACAGAATTTACGCTTATACTACAAAACGGAAAGTTTGAGCGGGAGTCGAACCACCGCCTCATACACCTTCGTCTTACCAAGTCCAAACGCTAACCACTTTTTTTTTAAGGAAAAAGGATTTCGGAAGGTTTGTTTTTCTGATTTTTTAATTTTAATTTTATACAAATGGATAAATGGAAAGCCGTTCCTCTTCGGCTACATAAACAGAATAATAGGAAGTCGTCCCGTTACGACAAAGCATGCTCCATGTTACAACCCGCTGCGAATTTTTCGATGACTGTCGTCTCGTTGCTGTGTTGTTTCCGTTGTTTGTTCCATCTCATAAAAAAGGAACCGGGAAGAGGTGCTATGGTTATCTTCTCATGTCATAGATAATCCAGCTGCGAGGCGGATTATGGAACGCGCCCCAAAAAAATTTAGAAAAATATTGCCTATATTTAGGGTTCTTGACGATCGCACAATGTCGTTCGTTGAGGTAATACCAAAAATCGGGTACTGTCTTTTCGCCATTACCGAATAGGTAGTGAACAGCGTGGCCGCTAATCCACGTCACAGAGTTCGTTTTTGCTCTTGGGAAATACATCTCATCGGGGAAAAGAAGTGGTTATGCTGTCGGGAGTATTACGTGTGAGAAAAGCCAATATCTGACGCACCAAATACCAAACTTCCTTTGCCGACCCGCATTCGAAACGATGTTCATCCGTGGGAATCACTTGGCATGTGGCGCACAAGGGTGAATCGGCGAAGTGGATGTGATGTAGGCGGGTCTGGCACAACTGTTTCCCATTAACAGTTACGTACCATGCAGATTGCACGTCAGAGGACTTGACCACCTTGAACTCTAACATCCAGCACTTACATACAGGTACATCATCTACATAGTAGACGCGTAAGACTTCTCTTGGGTCTTCTCGGTATAGCCAGATTAATGCACGTTACTACTTGCACATTATCTTATTTTAATGGCCTATTAAAGGTGTACAAAGTTTGAAATAAATCCGTGATTCCGAAGTCGTGGTCTCCTAAGCACAAAGAAAACAGATGAAAATCGTGCAACATTCAGTGCTGCCAATGTAGTACAAGAGAAGTAGCAGGCATAAGGGGACCACACCCTGCCTATCTAACTCATGTTAATTTTGGCAAGTATTCGACCCATTTCTGAAAAAAACTACTTGATGCACGACCTTAATATTTTACTGTATGTTACACGATGCTAATAGATTCACCTGTACTAAAATCTACGTTATCCATTGTATAGTTTTTCAGAAATTCTTTTTTAAATTTATTAACCAAAAATATTAAGTTTTTCCTGCAGAAAATAATTTTTGTGGCTTCTAATGGGAGAATATTAATGAATGTAGTATCAGAGGTTGCTTTTTATGTTATGCAGAGTCTCTGAAAATTTCATTAATATATCTATGATAGTTTCTGATATAATGGGGCATATGTACTGAAAATTTTAGTTTGCGGGAAATTGACTTTAAAGAAAAAACTTTTGAAATTTGTTACAACAGTTAATTAAAACTGCCCTGCTGCATATGATGGCCCTTGTTTGGCCACCAGCAGGTCTTCCAGTTTCTTTTGCACCTTCCTGGATGTTTGTCTTGCTTTCTTGGCCGTATTAGATGGAAACCTGTCTGCATCGGCTATCCTCATTTTATCGCAATGTTGCAGCCCAGTGATCATATTTTCACCAGGGTTAATTCCCAGCTTTTTCAGTAGCCTACACTATCCAGTATTACCACAATTGAATGTAATAACAGCATCATGAACTCCTAGTTTCATTGTATGCATGCCTACAAATACAGTTTTAGGAAGGCGGTTCCAAATTATGCTGTCGAAACATTGATTTGGGTTCTGTGTCTGTCCATGCAGACATTTCCTTAGAAGGTCAGGATCAGCCAAGTCTCTGAAAATAGGTTTAATTGCTGTAATAACAGCAGCAGGAAGAAAATTCTGGTGAGAATAAGATTCTCCAGTTGCCTGAGCCCTATTGTATTTGCACCACGAATTTTCACCGGATGGATAGAATCCATGACATGGCTTATCATCAGTAGTTGGCTTATGAAAGAATATGACCCAAACATCTCTCTTCATTGACTCCAGATTTTCTTTATTTCTACTAATTGCCTGCCCATAGTATACCTGCAAGTTATCTATTTCAGTTTTAGTTAACCGACCTTGTCTGGTCAACAATTTTCCATCTTCTAATTTTTTTCCTCTAATATCAACAGTTAGTTTTCTCAGCCTTGTTCCCAAACGTTTTTGAACATGGCCTACACATTCTATTTTGCTAATAATGGCATCTCCATATGGCTTAGAGTTCACCACATTTTTGTATGCCTTACTGTCACCATTGCCCAAATATTTGGTGTACCGTACACCTCTTGTTTCTATGGAGCGAAGAAATATTTGTTGTACTCCACGAACTTTCATACCACCACTTGTTCCTCTAAAATTAGCCACACAGTTGCGTTCTTTATGTTCATTGACTTTACAACATTTGCAATATTTAGACATTATCTCCATATCTAACACTTTACCGGTGTCTACACTCGCGGCAGTCACTACTCCATTCAGAGAAGTATGTCCTCTTTTCTGCCAGCTTCCATCAAGTGCAACTGTAATATCCCAACATCCATCATTTTCTTCCTCTGCTTCCCTAGAAGCCAGTTTCATGCTTTCCTCACTGACCTCACATACAGCTTTCTCTAATATTGCAGCCAGTTTTTCAAATTTATTTAGTGGTTGATGTAAGTTCAGCACTGAACAAAATGTTCTCCCTGCAGCCATGCACTTGCCAATGGATCGTAAGGCATAAACTAATCTAGTATTGATTTGAAAAGGGCTACTTGCATCTGGTTTTGAAGAACTCATAAATGAAATCACAGCTGAGCATTTAGTGCAAATTAAATCCAAAGTAATTTCTAGGCCTTTTCCCCCCACTGGCACCCTCACAAATTTTCACACTCTGTGACTCACCACATTGGCTACAGTGTACAAATTTAGAAATTATATCTGATAATGTTCTCAGATTTATAATAATTTTACTGCACTCCTTGTCACTTACAGTAAATTCGTTGTAACTCTCTGAAATGGTGAGAGCTTCTTTCATGATGCACTTGTTGAAGAATTACAATTACAAACACTGTTACCAGGCGACATAACGTCTTGTACAGAAAGCTTTCTAAACTTGTTTCCTCTAAATTGTCGTTTCTTGAAAATGCCTTTACGTTTCGTCATCTGCAATAAACACAACGAAACACACGTAAACAAGCACTGCAAACGTAAGTATAACAACTTCTCGCAATCACAGTTGAGCAAAACTAACCGCGCGTTTGAAAACGTGTTGTTTACAAACAGCAGAAACAAAAGAATACCGACCGTTGCATTCCAAGGATAGCCAACACATTCGGGAGTAAAAAAAATATCCTTAACATGCAATGTAGGGGATAAAAATATCTAAAATATATGCAGAAAAGTGGGTGACAGAAACGTGAGCGTGGCACATAAACACATGTGGTAGGAAAATGCTCTTCAAATGCTCTTCAATTTTCTTTTTTTTTTTTTTTTGAGCAAAACACTTTTCAGAGTACTTAATGTATCGAAATATGATGAAGGCCGAAAATCGATTTCTTTCGACCTGAACTACGGTGTGGTCCCCTTAATAATCGACATTCTTCGTGGGACACTCTTTACTACGATTAGTCGTTTATGTATAGAATGAACGCGATTAGTCCAGGTACTGAACTTTGGGGAACGCCTTATGCTACATCTCTATAATCAGAGTAGGAAGTTCCGATTTGGTGTTTTATTGCTGCATGCTGGTTCCTACTTGTCATACGTAAGAATAAACGGGTTACGCAGACAGGAGGAGTTCAAGTTTCAAAAACTTCCTGGCAGATTAAAACTGTGTACCGGACCGAGACTCGAACTCGGGACCTTTGCCTTTCGCGGGCAAGTGCTCTACCAGCTCTGAGCTACCCAAGCTACCCAAGCACGACTCACGCCCCGTCCTCACACCTTTACTTCTGCCAGTACCTCGTCTCCTACCTTCCAAACTTTACAGAAGCTCTCCTGCGAAACTTGCAGAACTAGCACTGCTGAAAGAAAGGATATTGCGCAGACATGGCTTAGCCACAGCCTGGGGGATGTTTCCAGAATGAGATTTTCACTCTGCAGAGGAGTGTGCGCTGATATGATACTTCCTGGCAGATTAAAACTGTGTGCCGGACCGAGACTCGAACTCGGGACCTTTGCCTTTCGCGGGCAAGTGCTCTACCAACTGAGCTACCCAAGCACGACTCACGCCCCGTCCTTACAGGTTTCATATCAGCGCACACTCCGCTGCAGAGTGAAAATCTCATTCTGGAAACATCCCCTAGGCTGTGGCTAAGCCATGTCTCCGCAATATCCTTTCTTTCAGGAGTGCTAGTTCTGCAAGGTTCGCAGGAGAGCTTCTGTTAAATTTGGAAGGTAGGAGACGAGATACTGGCAGAAGTGAAGCTGTGAGGACGGGGCGTGAGTCGTGCTTGGGTAGCTCAGTTGGTAGAGCACTTGCCCGCGAAAGGCAAAGGTCCAGAGTTCGAGTCTCGGTCCGGCACACAGTTTTAATCTGCCAGGAAGTTTCAGACATGGCTTAGCCACAGCCTGGGGAATGTTTCCAGAATGAGATTTTCACTCTGCAGCGGCATGTGCGCTGATTACGATAGAGCACTTGCCCGCGAAAGGCAAAGGTCCCGAGTTCGAGTCTCGGTCCGATACACAGTTTTAATCTGCCTCGAAGTTTCGTATCAGCGCACACTCCACTGCAGAGTGAAAATCTCATTCAAGAGTAGTTTTGTTGGCCGTGCTCTGGACAGCTGTGTAGCAGCATAGCGACGCTGGCTGCGGTGTTGCCAGGAGGCCGGCGGTCGTGCTCGACTCGGCGGTGGTGAAGGTCCTCGCGGGCAGAGCTCCGCCAGCCAGCAGCGCCCTCAAGCGGCCCTCGCCCTCCCCCAAGCGGCAGCAGCGCGCCGCAGACGTCGACCTCCTGCTCGCCAGCTTCGACGAGAACGGAAACGCCCCCGCCGCCGCCTCAGAGGGCGCCCCAGTCGAGGTAACACATTTCTCTCTCTCTCTCTCTCTCTCTCTGTGAACCCCATGCTGCCCGTAATCGCGATGTGATTGACATGTGTAATCACACCTCCATACTTATGAAGACGGACACTTACTTGTCATTCACATCACGATTACGGGCAGCATGGGGTTCACGCCTGAGCCTCAGGACGTGCGCTAGCAGCGCATGTCGGGTATTTCAAGCGTCAACTTCGCGTCTCAATATCTCGGGATGTAATGGGAATATTGCGATGCAATCAACACCATTGTGTAAGTGCTTTGTCATGCTATGGATTGCTGAAGAAAAAATATAGGAGGTCCATTTAAAAAAACATAAGTTTGTGTTAAAAAACACATATGCTTTCGTTTTAGAATGTTTCCAAATATGTACATGCATGGGCCCCAGCCCTACATTGATACCGGTGAAAGTCGTTTTCCAATAGCTTTTATTGTTCCAGAGATATTTTGGGTGGACAAGATAGCTGTGACACCCTGAAACTCAAGAAAACCTTTACAGAATCGCACCAAATGATGCAAGAAGCCTACGGTGATGACTGCTTAAGCCGCACTCGGTGTTACGAATGGTTCGCACAGTTCAAAAATGGCCCGACGGATGTTAAAGATGGCCTTCGTTCAGGACACCCTTCGACGTCTACCGACGACGCTAACGTCAGGAACGTCAACGAAACTGTGCGTACCAATCGAAGACTGGCTGTCCGGGAGATCGTAGAAGAATTTAACATTTCACTTAGATCATGCAATGAAATCCTAACACAGCAACTTTGAATGCTGCAACTTGTTGCCTCCAAGTTCGCCCCACTGCTCATGAGTCAACAATAAAAAGACCTTCGCCTCACAATCTGTGAAGAGCTTTTGGATCCTGTTAGGAACATTGCAAATGTAAATTGTGAACAGTTGAGAATGTGGGTCTCACGGGAAGCGTGCAAGGGATAAGTCCCTGCAGTCGCGCTATACATCTGTGTCCTCGGAGACTGATGGATAGAGCGTCTGCCATGTAAGCAGGAGATCCCGGGTTCGAGTCCCGGTCGGGACACACATTTTCAGCTGTCCCCATCGAGGTATATCAACAACTTCTGTCGGCAGCTGAGGGTTTCAAATAATTATCATTTAGAACGAAATGTTCCTCAGCAGCATCATAGCTCGTAATGAGACGTGGGTCTACGGTTAAGATGTTGAGACCAAGGTTGAATCTTCACAATGGATCGGGAAAGGTTCTCCAAAACCGAGAAAAGCTCGTCATGTCAGGACAAATGTCAAAACTATACTGATAGTATTCTTTGACTTTGGAGGATTAGTTCATCACGAATTCGTGCCACAGGGACAAACTGTTAATCGATGCTGCTATCGGGACGTGTTGCGACGCCTGCGAGGAAATGTGAGAAGGAAACGGCATGAAATGTGGCGAGACAATTCATGGCTCTTGCGTCACGGTAACGCACGCGCACTTTCATCCCTGTGGTTACGTGATTATTGCACAAAAAACGAAATCCCTGTACTGCATCATCCTCCATACCCCTCAGACCTGGCCTCCGTAGTTGAAAACCCCGTTGAAAGGACGAAGATTTGCAACGATAGATGAGATAAAAATAATTCGCAGACGGCGCTTCGCGCGATGCAGGAAGAGGCGTACCAAGACTGCTCCAGAAAGTTGAAATGGCAATGCGAGCGGTTTATCAATCGTGGAGGAGAGTATTTCGAAGGAGACCACAAACAATAAGTAATAGGTAAGCGTAGAAAAATTTTGTGGACAAAATTCCGGAATCTTTTGAACAGACCTCTTATGCTGCATGCTGCTTGATGTTGACAACAGTAATGACAGCTTTAAGTTTCACCTGGACGTCTGCATTACCACCTTGCCCTGTGCGACTGGAAGTCACCAATTCCTGTCCTTTCTTTTCCCATTCCCTATTTCATATAAATTTATGCACCAGTAGCGTCATCGCCACTCAAAGATACACATTTGTCTGTTCTTACGGACATGGTCGAAATAACAGACACCACACATATATAAAAATGTTAAGGTGTGACGACGACAGAGTAATCTGTAATGGACTGAGGTCGAATTAAATAGGGTAATTCTGAAGGAATTAGATTAGGAAATGAGGTGCTAGAAATGAAAGAAGACTTTAGCAATTTCGGGAACAAAATGACTGGTGTAGGCAGAAGTGAACAAGATACAAAATGTACACTGGCAATATTAAAAAAAGTGTTTTCTGAAAAAAGATGTACGTTAACATCGACTATACCTTTGTTTGTAGGGAAGTTTTTCTTTCTGAAAATGTTTACCTGGAGTGTAGTCTTGTATGAAAGTGAAACTTAGCCGAGCAGTCTAAGGCACTGCAGTCATGGACTGTGCGGCTTATCCCGGCGGAGGTCCGAGTCCTCCCTCGGGCATGGGTGTGTGTGTTTGTCCATAGCATAATTTAGGTTAAGTAGTGTGTATGCTTATGGACTGATGATCTTAGCAGTTAAGTCCCATAAGATTTTAAAAACATTTGAACATTTGAAAGTGAAACTCAGGTATTCAACAGTACAGACGCAAGACAATAAAAGCTTTTGAAACAGGTACTGCATACACTCTGGCCTAGATGCAAGCACTCATTCGATTGAGTAACGTGCCATAAAGACGTTATAGCCTCTCCTGAGTCAAGTTGGTCCACAATTTTTGTAACCAGTGCTTGGTATCCTGAATACTGGCACTGGGATGAAATTGATATCCGAGCTGGTCCCACACATGTGCTACTGGGGCAGATCTGGAGATCTTGCTGGCCACAAGAGTACCTCAACACCATGCAAAAAGTTCATACAGGCACATGCCATATGTTGTGGAGCATGTTACTGCTGAAAACTGACTCCTCAATACGGTCCCATGGCAAGTAAGATTTCAGGATGCAGAATATCCGAGATGCGTCGTTGTGCTGCCAGAACACCCTCAGTCACTACCAGCCATGACCTGAAGCCACACACAATTGATCGTCCCAACATGAAGAACGACAGTTCAATCCCGCGTCCGGCCATTCTGATTTTTCCGTGATTTCCCTAAATCACTCCAAGCAAAAGCCAGGATGGTTCCTTTGAAAGGGCACGGCCGACTCCCTTTCCCATCCTTCTCTAATCCAATGAGACCGATGACCTTGCTGTCTGGTCTCCTCCCCCAAACAACCCCCAACCCACCCAACATGACGTCACAAGCAACTTGGTTGTGCCTCTCCAAAACATTGAAAGAACAGGAACTCTTCCCAGATCGGTGCCATACTCGACCATGGTAGTCAGCTGAGGCAGTGCAGAAGCACAGATCTTCGCTGTATACAATGCGAAGCCATTTATCAGCAGTCAATGGTCCCTCATAAGAGCACCACTCCAGACGCAGCTATTTATGTAGTGGTGTTGATGGCAGCCTACAAATGGGATGGTAGTTTCCTAGACCAGATGCTGCTACTCTCCGACCAGTAGTGCGGAATGACACAAAGTGCTGCAGGGAACCCATTACTGGTTCTCGGATACCAGGCGCATGTGTGAAACGGTTACAATATCCCTGGTGCATAATATGGTGTTCGTCCCCTGCACCGATCAGAGGTGGTCGATGGGAACCTTGACGACAAGTATGCCTGTCCCCACATTCCCACGCAGTCCAGCACTGGGCCACGGCCACATCCAAATGCCCCACAAATCTGGGTATTGCACGATTCTTCTGGCAGGTCAGGTGTGAACCCACACCGGAGGCCCCTTTCAAACTCTGTCAGGTGCTGATATTGCTGTCTCACACAAGTACACAGCTTCTCCATATCCTTCACAGTGATCAATCAACATCTGACACTGACCCTGTACCAGTTCTGGCAACAACACTGAACATGAACAGCAATAGTGCACCTTGGTGGCTGTTCTACCTGTCACAGAGAATTGTAACTCCAAACATTTACACACCCACCAATGGTGTGTATATGTATGAAGTTACACTGATATCTGATCATGTATGCTAGGGGCTTCACGTTTTTGTCAGGTGGTAAAAGTTATGAGGAGAAGATTATCTAATGACTGAAATATTATGTCTTGTTTTTATATCCTAACTTTTAAGTGCATCACCTGCCAATTTTTTAAACCACCCAGTTTCCTCCCAGCTAGATCTGGCAACACTGGCTCCTGCAACTGGCCCTTGTTTTCTGCCCTCTAGCCCGCCCCCAAGTCGCTGCTCGACGACCTAGACGACGTCCCCGCGCCCCCCACAGCCCCCGCGCCACAGACGCAGCCGTCACCGTCGCCACATCCCCTGCTGATCGACGCCCTCGGGGCGTCCGCTTCCCCCAGTCCCCTGCCGACCACCGCGCCAGACCACGACCACGACCACGACAAGGCAGCAGCAGACGACCATCAACCCGGAAGTGACCTGCGCGACCTGGTCGCCGAATTTGACCTCATCTCAGCGCCCGACTCCACAGGGGTCCTTACCGCACCAGCCGCTCTTTCTGAGCCCAGCGTCAAAGTACAGGTACGTCTTACATTACTACACACCATCGCCATACCACCACACAATGCAGTCTAGCTCTTGAGTTCCTTGTAGTTACACACTGTATCATCAGAAGTATTCGGACACCTGTTACTGGACATTAAATATTGAGAGCGTCCAAACTTTACGATGGCCTGAACTCTGCTCGGAACACTTTCAATGAAGTGTCTGAATTTCTGAAGAAGAGTAGCAACCCATTCTTTCTCAAGAGCCGAATCCCAAGAAGGTAGCGATGTTGGATTAGAGCGGTTTCATGTTCTGACTCATTCCAGAGATGTTCCATTGAGTTCAAACCGGCGCTGTGGTCACGCCAGCCTATTACGGCAATGTTATCTACATCTAAAGCTACATGGATACTCTGCAAATCACAATTCAGAGCGTGGCAGGGGGTTCATCGAACCACCTTCACAATAATTCTCTATTATTCCACTCTCGAACAGCGCACGGAAAAAAACAAACACCTATATCTTTCTGTTAGAGCTCTGATTTGCCTTATTTTATTACGATGATCGTTTTTCCCTATGTAGGTCGGCGTCAACTAAATAGTTTCGTTTTCGGAGGAGAAAGTTGGTGATTAATATTTGGTAAGAAGATTCCACCGCAAGTAAAAGCGCCTTTGTTTTAATGGCGTCAGTCCGAAATCCTGTATTCTCCCCCATTTCGCAATAGTACAAAACGTGCTGCTCTTCTTTGGACTTTCTCGATGTACTCTGTTAATCTTATCTTGTAAGGATCCCAGACCGCGCAGCAGTACTCCAAAATAGGACAGATAAGTGTAATGTAGTCAGTCTGTTTAGTGGATCTGTTACATTTTTTAAGTGTTCTGCCAATAAAACGCAGTCTTTAGTTAGCCTTCCCCACAACATTTTCTACACTCCTGGAAATTGAAATAAGAACACCGTGAATTCATTGTCCCAGGAAGGGGAAACTTTATTGACACATTCCTGGGGTCAGATACATCACATGATCACACTGACAGAACCACAGGCACATAGACACAGGCAACAGAGCATGCACAATGTCGGCACTAGTACAGTGTATATCCACCTTTCGCAGTAATGCAGGCTGCTATTCTCCCATGGAGACGATCGTAGAGATGCTGGACGTAGTCCTGTGGAACGGCTTGTCATGCCATTTCCACCTGGCGCCTCAGTTGGACCAGCGTTCGTGCTGGACGTGCAGACCGCGTGAGACGACGCTTCATCCAGTCCCAAACATGCTCAATGGGGGACAGATCCGGAGATCTTGCTGGCCAGGGTAGTTGACTTACAGCTTCTAGAGCACGTTGGGTGGCACGGGATACATGCGGACGTGCATTGTCCTGTTGGAACAGCAAGTTCCCTTGCCGGTCTAGGAATGGTAGAACGATGGGTTCGATGACGGTTTGGATGTACCGTGCACTATTCAGTGTCCCCTCGACGATCACCAGTGGTGTACGGCCAGTGTAGGAGATCGCTCCCCACACCATGATGCCGGGTGTTGGCCCTGTGTGCCTCGGTCGTATGCAGTCCTGATTGTGGCGCTCACCTGCACGGCGCCAAACACGCATACGACCATCATTGGCACCAAGGCAGTAGCGACTCTCATCGCTGAAGACGACACGTCTCCATTCGTCCCTCCATTCACGCCTGTCGCGACACCACTGGAGGCGGGCTGCACGATGTTGGGGCGTGAGCGGAAGACGGCCTAACGGTGTGCGGGACCGTAGCCCAGCTTCATGGAGACGGTTGCGAATGGTCCTCGCTGATACCCCAGGAGCAACAGTGTCCCTAATTTGCTGGGAAGTGGCGGTGCGGTCCCCTACGGCACTGCGTAGGATCCTACGGTCTTGGCGTGCATCCGTGCGTCGCTGCGGTCCGGTCCCAGGTCGACGGGCACGTGCACCTTCCGCCGACCACTGGCGACAACATCGATGTACTGTGGAGACCTCACGCCCCACGTATTGAGCAATTCGGCGGTACGTCCACCCGGCCTCCCGCATGCCCACTATACGCCCTCGCTCAAAGTCCGTCAACTGCACATACGGTTCACGTCCACGCTGTCGCGGCATGCTACCAGTGTTAAAGACTGCGATGGAGCTCCGTATGCCACGGCAAACTGGCTGACACTGACGGCGGCGGTGCACAAATGCTGCGCAGCTAGCGCCATTCGACGGTCAACACCGCGGTTCCTGGTGTGTCCGCTGTGCCGTGCGTGTGATCATTGCTTGTACAGCCCTCTCGCAGTGTCCGGAGCAAGTATGGTGGATCTGACGCACCGGTGTCAATGTGTTCTTTTTTCCATTTCCAGGAGTGTATATCTTGTTTCAATTATATTGTTCGGAACTGTAATTCCTAGGTATATTGATGAATTTACGGTCTTTAGGTTAGACTGATTTATCGTCTAACCGAAGTTTAACGGATTTCTTTTAGCACTCATGTTGATGACGTCACATTTTTCATTATTTAGAGTTAGTTGTGAATTTTCGCACCATGCAGATATATTTTCTAAATCTTTTGCAATTTGTTTTGAACTTCTGATGAGTTTACTTTGCGATAAACGACAGCATCATCTGCTAACAATCTGAGACGGCTACTCAGTTTGTCTCCTAAATCGTTTATATAGATAAGGAACAGCAGAGAGCCTATAACATTGCCTTGGGGAACGCCAGAAATCACTTCTGTTTCACTCGATAACTTTCTGTCTATTACTACGAACTGTAACCTCTCTAACAGGAAATCACGAATCAAGTCACATAACTGAGACGATATTCCATAAGCACGCAATTTCACTACAATCTGTTTGATTACTTCCTTTTGTGAATAATGTGAAAGGTATGAATCACTGCAAAGCTGTGTTCTGGTATCTTTTTGGTGTTCGGATTTTTCCCTAGTTTATCAACAGGTGACGTTTCCTTAAATAGTAATTTACAGACACAAGTTCGTCACTGCATGTACATCCAAGAAAGCTTTCTGGAAAACCTCTTTGCTTTCACTTCCACGTGTTATATGATAAGGAAACAAAATGATACACTTATCACAAAATTCTGGATCGGATTTCCCAGAGATCCCCTCTGCTTTACTTCCTCTGCTGCAATAAGGTGCAGTGTGGCCGAGCGATTCTAGGCGCTTCAGTCTGGAACCGCGCGACCGCTACGGTCGCAGGTTCGAATCCTGCCTCGGGCATGGATGTGTGTGATGTCCTAAGGTTGGTTAGGTTTAAGTATTTCTAAGTTCTAGGAGACTGATGACCTCGGATGTTAAGTCCCATAGTGCTCAGAGCCATTTGAACCATTTGCAATAAGGTGCTGCAGATGTTAAGTCCTGAGCACATTTGGTAGGAAAATGGAGAAATTTCGCCAAAACATCATTAACTCGATTTACCTCAACAGAAGATTAATATTTACCTGCATGAATCTCTAACTGCTTTCCCTGGAACATAATTATCTTTGTGATTTCGATAAGGCAGTCCTCTTGTAGCAGCTGTCTTTACTTTATTTCTGTTATTGTCAGTACTATTATTCTTGTACAGTAATATTTCAACTGTTCCTCGCATGAAAGACGATGAACGCTGACAGTGATTGCTAGCGCCACAAGAAAGGAAAAGAACAAGTTTATCAACGATGTTCTCATATTGCAGTCAAACAGTTTCATCACGCGTAGTAAGTCAGTAACGTATTTGGTTTCAACAACGAAAAGCGTAAAGACCATCTTCGTTTCTATCATTTGTAGGGCCATGACACGTTTCATTTCAACATCAAACGATTTCTATTTCTTGTTTATCAGAAGGACAAAACAACGCAACCACAAAATAGAGGACCAACATCCGTAACATCGGTTTGTGCAGGCTTCTTGAACACATTCTCAGTTCGAATATAATAAATATCCTCGAGACTGCACAACTTATTTCCACGAACAACATACTTTTAGAAAGCATTGCTCGTGCAAAACTCAGCTTGCCCCTTTCTCACATGATATCCTGCGAACTGTGGATGAAGGGCAACATGCAGGTTTCATATTTCTCCGGTAGATTTCCGAAAAGTATTTGACATGGAGGTACAAGCATGTAGAATAGGTTCCCAGATTTGCGGATGCCTCTAAGACTTTTTAAGTAACAGAACCCAGTATGTAGTCCTCATCCGAGACAAGGGTATAATCAGAAGTGCCGCAGAGAAGTGTGATAGGGCCGCCGTTGTTCTCTATACACAAAAAAGATTTGGCAGATAGGATGGGAAATAATCTGCAGTTGTTTGTTGATGATGCTGTGGTGCACGGGAAAGTGTTGAAGTTGAGTGGCTGGGGGAGGATTGCTCTAAAAGTACAAAACATTAATGCGGATGAATAGGAAAAGCAAACCCGTAATGTTTGGAGGCAGCATTAGCAAAGTTAAAAGAAGGACCGCTCGTTCTGAATTATTGCGGAATAGGGGAGATAATGCCACAGACATGATATGCGAATAGGAGCGGTAATCATTAAAACAAAGGCGTTTTTCGTTGCGACAGGATCTTCTCATGAAATTTCAATCACCAGTTTTCTCCTCCGGTTGCGAAAACATTCTATTGGCACCCACCTACAAAAGGAGAAATGATCATCACGATGAAATAAGAGAAATCAATGCTCGCAAAAAAAAAGAAAAATTTAGTGCTCGTTTTTCCCGCGCGCCGTTCGATAGTGGAACGGTAGTGAGACAGCTTGAAGGTGGTTCATTGAACTCTCTGCCAGGCACTTTATTGTGAATAGCACAGTAATCACGTAGATGTAGATGTAGTAGTGGTAGTGTCCACGTCTTTTAAATACGGAGTGTTCAAAAAGTCTCCACGCAGTGCCGTGTGATTGTTAGCCGCGCGTGCCGTATTCCACAGTGAATATACCGAAATGAAACTCAGTGAAATACAAGTTATTAATTAATTGAATATTCATTTTTACTTACAAATTTTCACATTAAATGTTGGACCGGCCGCTGTGACCGAGCGGTTCTAGGAGCTTCGGTCCGGAATCGCGCTGCTGCTACGGTCGCAGGTTCGAAGCCTGCCTCGGGCATGGATGTGTGTGATCTCCTTAGGTTAGTTAGGTTTAAGTAGTTCTAAGTCTAGGGGACTGATGACATCAGATTTTAAGTCCCACAGTGCTTGGAGCCATTTGAATTAAATGCCGGAAGTGTCCCTCCTGTTGTTGAATACATAATTCAATTCGTCTAATCATGTTTTCAAACACAATCTGTAACATTTCTTCTGTAACAAAAGCAGGGAAAGTGGATATTGCGGTTTTCAATTCATCGATTGATTTTGGACGGTTTTTACAGACAAATGGTTTCGCTGCACCCCAGAAGAAAAAGTCAGGTGGTGTAAGGTCAGGCGATCGTGGAGGCGGAAATCCCTGTGTAATTTTGCCATCACCAAAAACATCAGCAAGCAGTGACATTGAAACGCGAGCTGTATGTGCGGTTGCACCATTTTGTTGAAAATAACCGTTCAGTATTTCACTTAACACAAGTTCTCCTATGAATTGGTACAGAATGTCACTGCAGTATCGTTGTTCGTTTATGGTTTCGTTGAAAAATATTGGACCCACAATCCGACGTCTATAAATTACAATCCAAACTCTTACACTACTTGCCATTAAAACTGTTACATCAAGAAGAAATGCAGATGATAAACGGGTATTCATTCGACAAATATATTATACTAGAACTGACATGCGATTACATTTGGGTGCATAGATCCTGAGAAATCAATACCCAGAACAACCACCTCTGGCCGTAATAACGACCTTGATACGCCTGGGCATTGAGTCAACCAGAGCTTGGATGGCGTGTACAGGTACAGCTGCCCATGCAGCTTCAACACGATACCACAGTTCATCAAGAGTAGTGACTGGCGTATTGTGACGAGCCAGTTGCTCGGCCACCGTTGACCCCGTTTTCAATTGGTGAGGGATCTGGAGAATGTGCTGGCCAGGGCAGCAGTCGAACATTTTCTGTATCCAGAATTGCCCGTACAGGACCTGCAACATGCGGTCGTGCATTATCCTGTTGAAATGCAGAGTGTCGCAGGGATCGAATGAAGGGTAGAGCCACGGGTCGTAACACATATGAAATGTAACGTCCACTGTTCAAAGTGCCGTCAATGCGAACAAGAGGTGACCGAGACGTGTAACCAATGGCACCCCATACCATCACGCTGGGTGATATGCCAGTATGGCGATGACGAATGCACGCTTCCAATGTGCGTTCACTGCGATATCGCCAAACACGGAAGCGACCATCATGATGCAGTAACCAGAACCTGAATTCATCCGAAAAAATGACGTTTTGCCATTAGTGCACCCAGGGACGTCGTTGAGTACACCATCGCAAGCGCTCCTGTCTGTGATGCAGCGTCAAGGGTAACTGCAGCCATGGTCTCCGAGCTGATAGTCCATGCTGCTGCAAACGTCGTCGAACTGTTCGTGCAGATGGTTGTTGTCTTGCAAACATCCCGATCTGTTGACTCAGGGATCGAGACGTGGCTGCACGATCCGTTACAGCGATGTGGATAAGATGCCTGTCATCTCGACTGCTAGTGATACGAGGCCGTTTGGATATAGCAAGGCGTTCCGAATTACCCTCCTGAACCTACCGATTCCATATTCTGCTAACAGTCATTGGATCTAGACCAACGGCCGGCCGCGGTGGTCTAGCGGTTCTGGCGCTGCAGTCCGGAACCGCGGGACTGCTACGGTCGCAGATTCGAATCCTGCCTCGGGCATGGGTGTGTGTGATGTCCTTAGGTTAGTTAGGTTTAAGTAGTTCTAAGTTCTAGGGGACTTATGACCTAAGATGTTGAGTCCCATAGTGCTCAGAGCCATTTGAACCATTTGAATCTAGACCAACGCGAGCAGCAATGCCGCGATACGATACCCCGCAATCGCGATAGGCTACAATCCGACCTTTATCAAAGTCGGAAACGTGATGGTACGCATTTCTCCTCCTTACACGAGGCATCACAACAACGTTTCACCAGGCAACGCCGGTCAAGTGCTGTTTGTGCATGAGAAATCGGTTGGAAACTTACCTCATGTCAGCACGTTGTAGGTGTCGCCACCGGCGCCAACCTTGTGTGAATGCTCTGAAAAGCTAATCATTTGCATATCAAAGCATCCTCTTCCTGTCGGTTAAATTTCGCGTCTGTAGCACGTCCTCTTCGTGGTGTAGCAATTTTAAAGGCCAGTAGTGTAGTTCACAGAATAAAGTTGTTACTCGTGAATACACAATGAATTTGGAGTACTCCACATACGAGAATTTTGCGTGTTGATGTACCCGGGTGAATGAAACCACGCCTCAACAGTGGAAAACGTTTCAATAAGACTATCCCTTCCATTTTGTTGAACGAAATTTTTGAACCATTGACAATAATGCTGTCTCTTACCATGATCAGTGTTTTTCAGTTCTTGCATGACTGTCACTTTGTATGGGAAAAGTTTTAATTTTTTCCTTACAGCCGTGTGAGCCGTCCCGACACTAACATCGATTTCATGGGCGAGTGTTCTTACTGACTTGTTCGGACTCATGGACATTTTGTCGGAAATACCGAGTAGTTTATCGTCAGACAAAACGCTAGGACGACCGCTTCTCGGTGCATCTGTCACTGAACCCGTACTTCGAAATTTGTTAATCTAATCTCGCACAGTATCGCGATGTGGGAGTGTTGTCTCCGGGAAAACTGTATTAAATGTTTGACGAACTGAAACTGTGTATTTAGCGCCATCTCTGGACAGTTGTTCGACTAAAACACACGTTCTTCAATGGTTAGCATTGTAACAGTGACAAAAACGAAACAAACGAACAAAGGAACTAAACTTAAACGTTCACGTCAACACGTAACGACACACACCAGCGATACTACTGACGCTGGCTAAGATAAACGAAACAGTGGAATGTTGGGAGAGTCCACTTGAAGGGAAGTAACCCAGGCAGGCAAACAATCGTACGGCACGCGCGGCTAACAACCATACGGCACTGCGGAGAGACTTTTTGATCACCCCGTACATGGGCGTAGCGTTGCAAAGCGGAATGAAATGGAACGACCAGGTACAGGTTTTAGTACGGAAGGTGAATGGTCGACTTCAGTTTATTGGAAGAATTTTGGGAAAGTGTAGTTCATCTGTAAAGAAGACTTCATATAGGACGCTGGGCGACCTATCCTTGAGCACTGCTCGAGTGTTGTGATCCACACCAGGTCGGATTAAAGGAAGACACTGAAGCAATTCGGAGGCGGGATGCTGGAGATGCTACCGGTAGGTTCGAGCAATACTCAAGTATTACGGAGACGTTTCGGGAAATCAAATGGAAAGCCCATGAAGGAATGTAACACTCTTTGCGAGGAATACTATTGGGAAACTTTAGAGAACTGGCATTTGAAGCTGACTGCGGAACGGTTCTACTGCTGCCAGCATACATTTCACTTAGAGACGACGAAGATAAGACACAAGAAATCAGGGCTGATATGAAGGCATGTAGGCAGACAGGAAGCAGTATGTCGTCCCGAACTGGGTGACTTCAGCAGAAAGAAGGGTAACTTCAGGTGTGCCCCAGGGCAGCGTAATAGGTCCTCTGCTTTTTACGAATTACATAAACGATCTGCTTGATGGTATTGACAGCGGCCTTTAGAGTGTTTGCCGATGATGCTGTAGTCTACAGGAAAGTAGTATCACACGAAAGTTGTGAACAAATCAATGAGGATTTGCAGAAAATAAATGCGTAGTGTAATGACTGGCAGTTATCTCTCAATATTAGTAGACGTAACTTACTGCGTGTAACAAGGCGAAAATCCCCATAAATGTACAAGTACAAAATAAATGCCCAGTCTTTGAAAGTGGTAACTTCCGTCAAGTGTCTGGGTGTGACTATTCGAAATGATCTCAAGTGGAATGATCAGATTACACAAATAACGGGTTTGGCGAACTCTAGATTTCGGTTTATTGGTAGAATCGTGAAGCGATGCAGTCCTTCAACAAAGGAAATAGCTTACAATACGTTAGTTCGGCAGTCTCGGAGTATTGTTCTTCCATGTGGGACCCGTACCAGTTGTGTCTGATTCAGGAGATTGAGAAGATCCAAAGAAGAGCGGCAAGATTCGTAACTGGTACATTTAGCCATCGCGAGAGCGTTACAAATCTCATAGAAAGTTTGAAGTGGGGCACTCTTGCAGATAGACAGCGCGCTAAACAGAAGGGGGTGGTCCCTAAATTCCGAAATCCGATCTTCACCGAGGAGCGTATATTATTACCACCGACTCTCAAATCGCGCAATGATCATCATTCAAAGATAAGGGAAATAAGAGCTTGTACTGAGGTGTTCAGACAGTCGTTTTTCTCTCGCGCGATCCGCGAGTGGAACAGAGGGGGGGGGGGGGGGGGATATATGACTATGGCGCGAATTGTGCCCTCCGCCACACACCGCTTGGTGGCTAGCGGAGTATATATGTAGATGTAGATGTAGAAGTGTCGTTTGTTACTCGTTCTCTTTCTGGATGGAAAAGGAAATGAAATAAATACTGGTGGTACAGGATACTCCCCGCCACACACCGTGCGGTGCCTCGCGTAGTGGGTACATTGTTGTAGATGTAAGTATAGATTGCCTAAACCCTAGAATTAAATATAATATTCAGAAAAAAACGAAAGTTGAAAATTTTGACTTATTTACTTACAACAGTTGACGATTCAGTTGCATGTCTGTGTGTTTGTAGCTGATGCCTGGGCAAGTTATGCAGTAAATACAACGGCGGTCGTCTGGCAGGTTGTAGATTTCCCCGACGGCCAGGACGAGGAGGAGGAGGACCTCGACGACGAGTTCGCGGCCCTCGCCAAAGAGTCGGTCTCGCGGAAGGCGTCCTACCAGCCGCCGGCGGACGGCGCCGACCAGGACCAGCAGCTAGACCTCGACCTCGGCCTCGGCCTCGAGCGCGACCCCTTCGACACCAGCGTCGCTGCGGCGGTGCTCGGCGAGCAGACCGCGCACGACTCGTTCGACAGCGAGGTAGCCGGGCTCACGGACCAGCCGCCCGCGCTCCCCCAGTCGCAAACCCAAGGCCGCAAGCCGCGCGCCTTCCCCATCTCGCCAGACGTCGACATCGTCCTCGCCAGCGACAGCCCCAGCTCCTGGGCCGCCTTCGACGACGACGCCGAAGAACCTACCACCAAAGGTCAGTCGGTGGCACATCTCGGAGGCAGATGTCAGACTGACCAGTTCGCGAGGTCCTGAGCACAGCAACATATATTGGCAGCTCCTTTTTGGGGAGGGCATTTTCTAAAACTGTTCTATGGCTGCCAACACTCAATAGCTGCAGCTACCTGTCTGTTAGTGTATAGACTTAAATAGTAGTTGTGTACATCATACATGATACCATTAGCCTCAGCTCTACAACAAGATTTGGTGCTTTGTATGCTTTATGTCTGTCGTAATTTATTTATTTGCTCGTGTGAATAGCCAACTTTTACAGCAACACACACCTGTACACGATATATACGTATTCACAAAGAAAGAACATTCAAAAATATACTGTAAGACAAAAAAAAGACTTATCACGAAGAAATTATCCGAATGGGAAAGAAATTAGTTGATGTGACGTACATCTGCAGAGAAATACATGATTACAGTTTCAGAAAAATCGAACTATTTATTTAAGAGGAAGAACTTCAAAAGTTGAGCAAGTTCAAATGCTTCAGAGCACTACGGGACTTAACATATGAGGTCATCAGTCCCCTAGACTTAGAACTACTTAAACCTAACTAACCTAAGGACAGCACACATCCATGCCCGAGGCAGGATTCGGACCTGCGACCGTAGCAGCAGCGCGGTTCCGGACTGAAGCGCCTAGAACCGCTCGGCCACAACGGCCGGCAATTGAGCAAGTTAGTAACACGTTAGTCCACCTCTGGTCCTTATGCAAGCAGTTATTCGGTTAGGCATTAACTGACAGAGTTGGATGTCCTCATGAATGATATCGTGCAAAATTCTGTCCAATTGGTGCCTTAGATCGTTAAAATCCAGAGCTGGTTCGAGGGCCCTCCGGATAATGTACCAAACGTTCTTATTTATGGAGAGCTCTGGTGACCCTGCTGGCCCAGGTAGGGTTTGGAAAGTGCGAAGACAAGCTGTAGATACTCTTACCGTGTATGCGGCCAGACATTACCTTGCTGAAATGTAAGTCCAAGATGGCTTGCTATGAAGGCAACAAAAACAGGTGTAGAGTATCATGGACGTACCATTGTGCTGTAAGAGAGCCACAGATGAGAACCAAACGGGCCCTGCTATGAAAAGAAATGGCCCCATCACTCGTGCTTGTCAGGCTGCATTTTGAGTGACAATCAAGTTCATATCCTACCACTGTCCGGAGCCCCTCCAGATACGTTTTCGGTGGTCATCAAAGCTCAGTTCAAAGCAGGACCCACCGCTTAAGACACAGTAAATGAGGTATCAGATCGGATAAGTGTCTGGAGACGTGTTAGTGACTTGCTCAATTTGTCAAGCTCTTTCCCTTCAATAAGCCACCCAATTTTTCTGAAATTGTAATCATTTGTTTTTCTTTAGATGTACATCACATCTACCTATTTCCGTTCCATTCGGATAATTCCTTCGTGCATTATATCTTTTTCTTGTCCCAGAATATACACTCCTGGAAATGGAAAAAAGAACACATTGACACCGGTGTGTCAGACCCACCATACTTGCTCCGGACACTGCGAGAGGGCTGTACAAGCAATGATCACACGCACGGCACAGCGGACACACCAGGAACCGCGGTGTTGGCCGTCGAATGGCTCTAGCTGCGCAGCATTTGTGCACCGCCGCCGTCAGTGTCAGCCAGTTTGCCGTGGCATACGGAGCTCCATCGCAGTCTTTAACATTGGTAGCATGCCGCGACAACGTGTACGTGAACCGTATGTGCAGTTGACGGACTTTGAGCGAGGGCGTATAGTGGGCATGCGGGAGGCCGGGTGGACGTACCGCCGAATTGCTCAACACGTGGGGCGTGAGGTCTCCACAGTACATCGATGTTGTCGCCAGTGGTCGGCGGAAGGTGCACGTGCCCGTCGACCTGGGACCGGACCGCAGCGACGCACGGATGCACGCCAAGACCGTAGGATCCTACGCAGTGCCGTAGGGGACCGCACCGCCACTTCCCAGCAAATTAGGGACACTGTTGCTCCTGGGGTATCGGCGAGGACCATTCGCAACCGTCTCCATGAAGCTGGGCTACGGTCCCGCACACCGTTAGGCCGTCTTCCGCTCACGCCCCAACATCGTGCAGCCCGCCTCCAGTGGTGTCGCGACAGGCGTGAATGCAGGGACGAATGGAGACGTGTCGTCTTCAGCGATGAGAGACGCTTCTGCCTTGGTGCCAATGATGGTCGTATGCGTGTTTGGCGCCGTGCAGGTGAGCGCCACAATCAGGACTGCATACGACCGAGGCACACAGGGCCAACACCCGGCATCATGGTGTGGGGAGCGATCTCCTACACTGGCCGTACACCACTGGTGATCGTCGAGGGGACACTGAATAGTGCACGGTACATCCAAACCGTCATCGAACCCATCGTTCTACCATTTCTAGACCGGCAAGGGAACTTGCTGTTCCAACAGGACAATGCACGTCCGCATGTATCCCGTGCCACCCAACGTGCTCCAGAAGGTGTAAGTCAACTACCCTGGCCAGCAAGATCTCCGGATCTGTTCCCCATTGAGCATGTTTGGGACTGGACGAAGCGTCGTCTCACGCGGTCTGCACGTCCAGCACGAACGCTGGTCCAACTGAGGCGCCAGGTGGAAATGGCATGGGAAACCGTTCCACAGGACTACATCCAGCATCTCTACGATCGTCTCCATGGGAGAATAGCAGCCTGCATTGCTGCGAAAGGTGGATATACACTGTACTAGTGCCGACATTGTGCATGCTCTGTTGCCTGTGTCTATGTGCCTGTGGTTCTGTCAGTGTGATCATGTGATGTATCTGACCCCAGGAATGTGTCAATAAAGTTTCCCCTTCCTGGGACAATGAATTCACGGTGTTCTTATTTCAATTTTCAGGAGTGTATTTTGATTATCAATAAGCAGTGAAAACCCGGCTGTCTGTGAGAAGGCAGTTAACACATTGTTACCATTTTCAACTCCATATATGTGTGAACTGGTTTTCTCAATGTTGACAAATTAAATCATCAAAGAGAGATAGAGAAACTCAAATCAATCGATGAGCAAATTACGGTCGTTTTGACAATGATTCCGCGACAAATCAGCAGCCTGTGTGAAGCTAAGCAAGGTAAAGTATCAGGTAAAGTATCATATTGAAGGTAGAGTTATTTTCTCTAAAATTCATTTCATAAATTTCTATTTTCTTCAGTGAATTAAACTTAATGAGAAAGTTGATGAGAAAGGCATGAGTCTATTCATGTTTTACATTAATAACAAAAATAATAGTAACTGATTACCTAAAGACTTAATAATTCGTAATTATATTAAGATTCACGCGATTTTTAGGGTACAGACATTTTTGTATGCCACGTTGACTCAAGGGCCATGCGGATGTGCCGGAAGTAATAGAAGGTTGCGGAACACTGCTCTACAGTACACACTGCACTGGTGTGGCAGGTGCTGCAACTAGCGCCAGGGTTTAGAGGGTGCTCTTGTCGCCTACAGTCTGCTGCCCGATATTACGCGACCATCCGCTGATATCAGTTGACAGAAATATTAGTACAGTACCTGATCAAAAAATAAAGTCGTATACTATGAGTTGAATACTACATTGAAGCGCCAAAGAAACTGGTATAGGCATGCGTATATAAATACAGAGATATGTAAACAGGCAGAATACGGTGCTGCGATCGGCAATGCCTATATAAGGCAACAAGTGTCTGGCGCACTTGTAAGATTGGTTACTCCTGCTACAATAGTAGATTATCAAGATTTAAGTGAGTTTGAACGTGCTATTACAGTCAGCGCACGAGCGATGGGACACAGCATCTCCGAGGTAGCGATGAAGTGAGGATTTTTCGGTACAATCATTCACGAGTGTACTGTGAACATCTGGAATTCGGTAAAACATCAAATCTGCAACATCGCTGCGGCCGGAAAAAGATCCTGCAAGAATGGGACCAACGTCGACTAAAGAGAATCGTTCAACGTGACAGAAGTGCAACTCTTCCGCAAATTGCTGTAGATTTCAATGCTGGCCATCAACAAGCGTCAGTGTGCGAACCACTCAACGAAACATTAGCGATAAGGGCTTTCGGAGCCGAAAGCCCACTCTTGTATCCTTGATGACTGCACGACACAAAGCTTTACGCCTCACCTGGGCGACTGTTGGTGACCGGATACATGTTGTCTGGTCGGGCGAGTGTCGTTTCAAATTTTATCGTGCGGGTGGACGTATACAGGAATGGAACAACCTCATGAATCCATGGACCCTGCATGTCAACAGGGGACTGTTCAAGCTGGTAGAGGCTTGCAGTGTGGGTCGCAGTTAGTGATTGTGGATTGCTGAAACGTCTAGAGACGACTCTGAGACGTGACACGTACGTAAGCATCCTGTCTTATCACCTGCATCCATTCATGGGCATTGTGCTTTCCGACGGACTTGGGCAATTGCAGCAGAACAATGCGACACCACTCATGCCGATTACTGCTACAGGATAGCTCCTGGAACACTCTTCTGAATTTAAACACTTCCGCTGTCCACCAAACTCCCCAGGCATGAACATTATTGAGCATATCTGGGATGCCTTTTAACGTGCAGACGAGAAGAGATCTCCACCACTCGTACTCTTAAGAATTTATAGAAAGCCCTGCAGTATTCATGGTATCAATTCCCTCCAGCACTACTTTATACATTAGTCGAGTCCATGCCACGTCATGTTGCGGCGCTTCTGCATGCTCGCGGATACCCTACTCGATATTAGGATGGTGTACCAGTTTGTTTGGCTCCTCAATGTAGTATGAGATCGTTTTCGTGGTTACGGGGCTGTCCCCTTATTGTACTTAACAAAACGATACACGAGGAAGTGAATTGGATACTGTGAATGGTAGGGGAACTTTTCGGAGACAGTAACTGATCGAGTATGATAGTGCACCCCGTAAGAAGGCAGCATCTGTGTAACAACGTGTTGAGGAGGAGAACATTGCTGATATGGAATGATCCGCGCAGATTTCCAACCTTAACCCAATGGAACACTTTAGTGATGAGTAGAACGTCGACTTGAGATCGTAGCCTCCAGCATCAGTACCGTCTCTGTTATCTGCTGTTTAGGAATATAGGTTACCATTCCTCCACAGACATTCGCATACCTCATTTAAAAAGTCCAAACAAGAATTCAAGCCGTCATAGGACACACCCCATATTAATGTGCACCAATGGGTGGATGCTTCTGATCGCACAGTGTATATTGGCTAAAAATAAAGAAAGGGAAAATTTAGAAAGAAAGACGAAGAAAGGAAGTTGGTCATTGAAGAGTATGTGTGTGCTTTGTTTACAGAGAGCAAGCCGGCTAGACCGCCGCCCCCATCCGCCGCCCCCGCACGCGGCCAGCAGGAGACGTTCCACGAGAGTGAGCTCCGAGCGCTTGCCGAGGACTTGGTGGCGCCTGACCCGTTCGACACCTCTTTCGCGGAGGGAATCCTGCCCGTCAGTTCCGACCTCCGCGTGCTCGAGGAGCAGCTGCTGCAGGGCAACCAGGACACCTCGGTGCTCTCCAGCGTCAGCATACACGTCACAGACCCGGCGGGCGAGAAGCTCGACCACTCACCGGGGTAAGTGTCACAGTCGGGGTCGCCAGTTTTGAGGGAGCTCCCAAGCGTTCAACATTTACCCAGCAATACCGAGTACTAAACTAAACTCCACCCCAACAGGCCATTAAGGCCCAACGGTACCGACCGGCCACCGTGTCGTCCTCAGCCTGAAGGCGTCACTAAATGCGGATGTGGAGGGGCATCTTGTCACCACACTGCTCTCCCGGGTTTACGAGACCAGAGCCGGTACTTCTGAATCTAGTAGCTTCGCAGTATGCCTCACAAGGGCTGAGCGGACCCCGCATGCCAACAGTGCTCACATAGTTTTTCAACTATCCGGTCACCCATCCAAGTGCTAGCCAAGCCCGACAGCGCTTAACTTCGATTATCTGACGGGAAGCGATGGTAGCACAGCGGCAAATGCTCAATGAAATACTGACCGTTCTAGAGCGGTACTGACGTTTCACGCAGTATATTCGAGGGTACCGCATAGCATTAAAAATGTTGACGCTTGCTCAATACATTGTGCAGTAAATTGTATCGTGTAAAGGTAGCATTGAGCAATAAACGGCAGTTCCTGCCGAGACTGATAAGTTTCAATTTGCTCCAAACGAACTCCTGCAAAGAACTGAAAAAAGAAAACGACAAATGATCAGAGAGTGCTCTGGAGAATGTTCGGTATAGTTATAAAATAACGGGACTGTTGTTGTAAGGCATTTTATTTCAGAAACACACATATTTCGTTACTGACACCCTCGACACTCTCCCCTCCTCTACCCTCACAACGCTCCATGAGAATTTTCCCTTGATGGAAACAGTTCTAGACTTGTTGTATGTCTGTCCTTTTGACTGGAGGTTTTGGGGACCGCAGCCGTTCACTATTGTAAAAAAAATGAGACGCCTACAGCCATACTTATGATCTTATTTACTTGTAGCTACCAATTTCAGCAGTTTAGTGCGCCACCTTCAGACTGTAGTTGATGCTGAAAGGGTTGACAGAATCCATAAGTATATATCGCGTCAGTGGGCAACACAACTGGTTACGCAGACTATTTGTAAACAACTTTGCAACCTTGGTTGACAGTTGATTGTTGGAGTGCTGATACCAAAGTGTACAGATAGTCTGTGTAACCAGTTATGTTGGCCACGGATGCGGTATATACATATGGATCATGTCAGCCCCTTCAACATCAACTACAGCCTGAAATGGAGCACTGAAGCGCCGAACCTGGCAGCTACACAATAAATAAGATCGTAAGGACGGCTGTCAACTTTACAAAAAATGGTTCAAATGGCTCTGAGCACTATGGGACTCAACTTCTAAGGTCATTAGTCCCCTAGAACTTAGAACTAGTTAAACCTAACTAACCTAAGGACATCACAAACATCCATGCCCGAGGCAGGATTCGAACCTACGACCGTAGCGCTCTTGCGGTTCCAGACTGCAGCGCCTTTAACCGCACGGCCACTTCGGCCGGCTGTCAACTTTACACTTTCTTATAATAGTGCTAGCCTTCTTCCTCTGTGAGCTCCTTGATAACGTGTGCCCCTTTTTCTTTCACTGCTTCGACGACGGACTGATATCTTGTTCCTTTTAATGTAGATTTGACCTTGGGGAATACCTGAGGAGCTATGACCATTCGTTCATCTTCGCTAATGTGAAATCCATCTTCTCTACTGAGCAAGTGTTCATAGCTGTTAAGGTACGCACTTTACAGCCCCGTCTATTGGACATTTTTACTTGTTTTTGTCCACACTACCACCACTGAATGTTACCAACCCTACACTCTTTGTAACACAAGAACCAGTAAGTGTATTCAACTGTCAGAGGTATCAGCACGGTTTTCGTACATAACATTCTACTCGTTCGTTTCCGGTACAGGGATCCTTACTTCAAATTAATACATTTATCGTTCTCCATCATCCTAGAAAGTATGTAACATCATCACGGAATCTCCCCGTGTATACGTACATTTACAGACGCCCACGCCTGTAACTTTGACGCTCTGTATTCTCGTTGGATGACGTTTCCGGACTTGGGTTCTTCTTCAAAATACGATGTTCTCACTCCCCTCTACAAGTCCTAGAAGTCTGTAACGGGAATTTCCGACCACCCTGTCTATGCTCTGCCTGGAAGTAATACGCCCTAGCGTCATTACACATTGACTTAATAAATACAACATACTTACTGATGTCTGTCAAAAGGAATGATGTACACAAAATACGAAAGTTAAAACTAGAGTTATACTCTCCTATGATGATTAAGTAGTGGAATGGATTGTGCAGAGTGCCCCAGGACACATATCAGAGTCGTGACGTCCTATTCCAGGATACATATGTGTTTGCATATCGTGGATCACTTCTCTTAGCGCGTGACCAAGTCTGGTAACGAGTCATTGTTTCCAAGGAATGTCATATATTTCATTCATTCACGTCGTAAACAGATCGACGTCACAATTCCACAGGCTGTCAGAGCGTCGCCGTCGACATTGTCGACGAGGCTGGCCACTATTACGTCGCGCCTTCCGAGCCGAGCTGCTTTAGGCCGTTACTAATTGATCACACTATCACCAACCAGTATTAACGGTCCCCTCCCACATTTTTTTCTGTTCCACTTGCATATGATGAATTTTCCGCACACAGAACAAGTATGTAGCAGTCAACACGGTGTCCGCCACTATCGATCGTGTAAAACCCAGTTTGTTCGTTCATTCATGCGACAGTAAGTAGCCTTTCAACAGATATTTCAGAACTACGTATGTTTGATTTTTGGCACATCCGCCTTCAGTAGTAACTCAATTTCTTTTTGTAGCTGTTTTGAGCGGGCTTTTGTGTACCCATCTTGATGTTACGTCAGAGGTGACCATATACTTACAAATGACAAACAGATACTGTGTGTAACGTTTGTTTACTGTTATTAATTTCCAGCACAAATAAAACACGCATCTGCTCCACGTGAATATGGCCACCACCAGTGCTGCCACCACACCGGTGCTAGGAGAAGAACGTAATAAACAGTGTCACCTGGAGCTGTCAAACCAAACCTTCACCTGCTTCTCCCTCCACTCTGCCAGTAATTGCCGAACCTCACTGAAAACTGACCACGTTCACCTGAGCCATCTTCTTTTATTGTTGTGTTTTGTGACGTCATCCCTACGGCGTCAACCAGTCCACACATCAGAATTGCAAATTATCTTTTGAATCAAATTATAATTTACACAATTTACAATGACACTGAAAGGCGATTTCAAGCAAGATTCAGTGAATCGAAATAGAATTCACGGACTGTAACAGACTATTCCGTTCACGTGCAGTCATGTTTCTGATGTACTGTTTGAATCTGTGTGACTTGGGGATAGAATAGCGAAAGGCATACAAAAACTAAAATCTCTCGAACTACAACAGAAATTGAACAGAACGCGATTAACATACACATGAAATCCGCTGCTAGGCTCATTCATGTGAATTGTAGATCACTCATGTAGATGTAAATCTAGTATTTCACTTTGCCGGCTGAAGTGGCCGTGCGGCTCTAGGCGCTGCAATCTGGAACCGCGAGCCCACTACGGTCGCAGGTTCGAATCCTGCCTCGGGCATGGATGTGTGTGATGTCCTTAGGTTAGTTAGGTTTAACTACTTCTAAGTTCTAGGGGACCAATGACCTCAGAAGTTGAGTCCCATAGTGCTCAGAGCCATTTGGACCATATTTCACTTTGAACGAATGTCTTCGTTAGATTACCAACTGTTTCTTTATTTCGTTCTTGGCGTCACCGTTGACTCACATAAATCTTTTCTCTCTCTCCTCCATTATTTAAGTATGATGACGATGATTGCATCCATAACAAGCGGTTTAGTTTTATTGGCTAGGACACGATTCTGTGTACCTTTGATGAAATTCCTTTTACTCTAAACTAATTCAAATCCCAGGTAACTGTACAAACGATATGTGAAGCAGCCTTTAAAAGAAAAAATTCTGCTGTGTAGCGATATAGAAAATTTTGATGACAGTTGTCCTCCTGAAGAAATGAAAACAATAATTTATGAATAAAATTTGCTTCAACGGCAACGATATCGTCAATAATTGTCCAGAACGTTACTTTAAACTCGTTGGTTACGTAACAGAGAAACAAAAATAGACATTAGAGCCGGGACACTAAGTCTCGTGGCTCTCCCTCTCTCTCTCTCTCTCTCTCTCTCTCTCTCTCTCTCTCTCTCTCTGTGTCTGTCTTTTTTTTTTCTTTTTTACCCACAGCGATAGCAGCGCCCCAAGCGGCCAGCAAGCGACACTTCTGAGTACGATGTCGGATGAGTACGAATACTACTGCTTATACTGATTTGTAACATAGTTTTTACAATAGCGAGTGCATGTAGCGCCATCAAGATCGACAGACACTAAAAACGACACCCCCTTTGTCATTCTTTAGTTTACTAAGGACCGTCGGAGGTGCGAAACGGCGTATTACAAGACAGTTTATTTACTTTTTTCATGTAGCGTACAGATATTTAGTGCATAATATTGTTTTCCTTAAATATCCAAAATTGCTAGTAAACACGAAAAGACCTGTCATTTTGGGGAAAGACGACGAACACCAACCCAACAAAGCGGAGTTTTGTTCGCTACACTTTCAGCCAAATCAATGAATGTGGAACGTAGTAAACCTGTATGGAATTTAATACGTATATTATGTAACGTACCAAATAAGCCACCATACCTGTAACTTAAGGAAAACCACACAGACGTGAAAATAAATAGTCAAAGGCAGTAGAGCTGTTTTCCAGGACAGAAGAAACCAACAATTATTGCTAAATCTGAGCCAAAAATGTCAAGAATCTTTAACACATTCGCTCTCGAAGCAAAAATACACGTTTATAAAAGTATTCGTGTATTAGAAATTCGAATTATGTGTAAAAATGCGCGAATCATTAGATTCCATAAAAAAAATTTCTCTGATAACAACAACAGAAACATGTGCTTCTCATGCATGAAATACGTGTTTATATTCCCTTCCTTTCAGCGAAGAAAGTTACAAATATACATGTATTCGGCAGTATTTATTCATAAGTTAGTTGCAGTTTATGCCATTGAATCACCGTGACTAGCAGTTTTTACATGTATTCCACGATAATTAATGTCTCTTAGAAACTTACAAACGCGATGAACTCAAGAATAAAGCGACTATTTCGTTAATTAAACAGAAAATAATTATGCTTATGACGCCGTGACTGCTTTCCGCCGCTTGGAGCTCTAGTGCCGTTACAGCTGTCAACTTTCACACCAGAGTAACTTGGGACTACACTGCCCTCTATCGGCTACACTCGGTGTTTACGTAGAAATCACGGGAAACCGTCAGGGTTTATGGCCCACGTTGCATAGGTAGTGCGAAGTTTTGACGTCTCAGTCGCGCGATACTGGAAGTGTTTGTTTCTGCTCAGTAAAAACTGGAGTCTATAACCAACAACTGCCACTGAACGTGGTTATAATTTTGTGTTTGTTAGCAATGTTTGCTTCAACTCGGCAGAAGGGAAGGAAACAGCATACAGACAGAAGTAAGTATTTTAGCAGAAGCAATCTATTCGCTCCGAACAGTATTTGGTCAAAAACTATAGGCTGTCAAGAACGTGAATAAAGTATTGGTAGTCACAGAAGCTTACAGTTGCACAGGATGTTAAAGTATTCCATAGTTTGAGAGGTGGTAGTATGCACCAAAACTAGGCGAAAATGACTGGTAAACAAGGGCTTTTAAGTGCTTACGATCTACATAATGGAGCAGACAAACGAGAAAGTCCCCTGTTATCGCGAATAAACAAAGCCATCCTTGTGAATGGGAAATACAGGCTATGGTATCAAAATGATCTGTAGCGTAGCCAACAGTTAACGTTCACATGCAGGCTGTTCGAAACAAGAGCACGAGTTTTGCATATAAGAGATCTTTCACAATAGCGAAGATGAAAAATACTTTTTTTATAACACCCTGTATATTCCGGCTGTCTCACCTGAGTCAAGTGTCTCTTTGTCTAAGTTTTAGGCAGATATTTACACTTAAGGTCTTGCAATGTGTGGTAGCAGTCAGCTAAAAAAAAATCTTCGTGGTGTTTCAGTGGACCTCAGTGACTACGGAAAACTGTTTTGCCTTTAAAAAACATTTTAAAGTGGAAGTTTATCTGCTAATGCGATAGAGCGGCCCCAAATCAACCATAGTAGGTTATACACGCGCATACGGCATGGCAGTAAGATATAATGGAATATTCGATAGTAGTCGTAGAATTTTACCACTTCCGTAGCAAACGTCCAACAAACGCTGTAAACAATACGGCGACTATTACGTGATGTTACTGATTTTTTTTTTACCCCCTTCAAACGGGCTAAGCTACAGATCATTGTCACCGCAACCAAATGTTTTTTTCCTCGTTTGTTGGCTTCATCAACTAACAAGAAGATTGTGAATATAGGTTATGCACCAAAAAGGTGACGTGTCAGCAGCCACTAGCATTCCGTCGCTGACCAAAGCCCATGATCGGCCCGGTTGTTGGGATCGTTTTGTTACCAACGCCTTTATACGTATTAAAAACTAGAAAGTACTAGACTACAGTGGTAAAATAAGGGACAATTTTGAGTCTATGAATGACGCGAACCATCGGTAAATTCTTTGAAGTGTGACGTCTGGGATGTTTTTATTTGTACAATTTCGGATTGTAGGACGTACGCCTTTAAAATGTGTCGTTATTTCCTGGCTGTTGGTAGCTTATATCGTGCTGTTTGCGAAACCTATGTAGATCTCATGCCGATGTCAATACACTGAGAGGAACAACGTTTTGGATCGTTCTACAGTAAACTAATGTTTTTTATTACGAGGTTGTGATGACAGATTGATCAGTAGCGTAAACCGAAGTGAGAATATAATGACCCTACTATGACTTGGCATTTGCGAGTCTTTAATCTGTTTGAAGCCGTTAAAAACAAGTACATTCCCTTCCCAAAACCTTATACCCCCATGCAGATGCCATTAGTTCTCAGAATGTTACTTTATACTTTGTTAATATTTCCTGTTATTAATGGGGTAGTCGTAAGTCATTCCTTTAAGGCGCTTCTCCCCGCCATGTAAATGACGTCATCGGCTTCTCGGCACGACATAGCGTTATTAACTATTCCGTTTTAGCGAATGAACACAAACAACTCCACTTCAGAAACAATTCTGTTTCAAACGCGAAACAAACTGATGTTGTGACAATGAGTCTCAGGAAACATGTTATAGCAGTATTTGTTTGTGCTGACTCCAGCCACATGCTGCAAATACGAAATTTCAAATACCTGTCAGAAAACAGGAGAGAAATCGACTCATGCCCCGTAGGAGAAATACCTGGTAGACAACATGCCAGGTATTTGGAGCAAGAGCGCATGCCAAGCTGCAAGCATTTACGATTATTTCATTAATATTTCTTATTTTTTCTCTTGAGGGCATCGCAGAGATAGCCTGCATGTTTCAGAACAGAATACGAAATAATCTCTAACACTCCAAATGAAAAGTCATTTATTCACAATCAAGATATTTGTAAACGCTGGTAGTAGTGGTAACGCGCGACCGCTACTGTCGCAGGTTCGAATCATGCCTCGGGCATGGATGTCCTTAGGTTAGTTAGGTTTGAGTAGTTCTAGTTCTAGGGGACTGATGACCTCAGATGTTAAGTCCCATAGTGCTCAGAGCCATTTGAACCATTTTTTTGGTAGTAGTGGTGTATTTTCGCAAGTGGTTGAAAGTATTTAACCATTTTATTCTGTCATTTTTCTTGCAGACAGTATTTTCTCTGTGGTTGCACAGTGGGCATTTGAGAGGAAGCATATTGAGCAAAAAGTTAATGAAAGCGATGTAGATATAAGTAGTATTGCCCTGTTAATGGGAAATTGTGAAAAATAAGATATAACCATCGTTACCGGCACAAAAAAATTTATTCCTCTAAACTGAAGTTAAAATTCCGCTAAAATCCGCTAAATGCTTATTATTGTTATTTACCCTCCTAAAAACGAAGTTTCATTGAACTGATACCTTACAAAGAATTTTTTGTCTTCGTCATGTCCTATTATTGTTTACTAAGTTCAGATTCCACTCACCTCTTCAATGTAGTTCAAGCCACAGTATTTTATTTTCCTCCTCACCCTGCAGTAGGTTGTCTGCTGAAGCACTGGGACCGGGCGAAGATATCCCTGGGGCATATACTCTCATGGTGCCAATTTCTTGGACATTCTACGGGAGCTCGTAATCGTGACACCTCTTACCAACACGATTAAGACCAGCTCTTATTGTAATTGTGGCGTTAACCGTAATAGTAGTTTGTCCCGGAGAGACGTTTTTATCAAATTTAGCTGGTTAGTCCTTTCCGCCTCTGCAATGGACCACGGTAAAACCAAAAGCATAATAGCCAGATTTTGGAAGTATTCATATCCTGCAGTAAGACTTAGACTTCATGACCTAACTATATTATTGGCGACTTATATTTGCGAACATCTGCTGTTAAAAGATCGCCTCTATACCCTGGTACAACAATTCTTACGAACCCAGTGATTAGTAAAACATCATTTAGGAGCCGTGATTGGTCTGCAGAATTCGACTGAAATTCCTTATTTACCAGCTGACATTCTTCCAAATAAGGTTTCAGAAAAGTAAGATAACTTTTGTTTGTCATCGCTGTACATACTATGGAGGACTTGCGGCAGTATAGCACTTACATGAAGCGTTGCTATCTCAAAGTGGGTTTTTAGTTCAAGCCACTGAGACAAAGCTCGAGAAACAGCCTCTAAAATAGACATCCAACGTGTATTGCACTTCTGAACTATTTGCAGTGGGTTAGCTCCATCATTTATTGCACTGAATAACTTTCTATATCAATCTGACAAGACGAAGACTTTGAAGACCAAGAATACGTTTCCGACAGCAAAAATTCCAAATTACTGGGCAAAGTTTCAGTTGCGGCAAAAGATGCCGCCAGCTGCACGGAATGGCAGACTCGAGGAATTAAGACAAGATGAGGAATATCTCTTTTCAAATTCTAATACCTACCATAACTGCTGTATTGTCAGTACCCAAACCGCGCATTAAATGAATGTTCAAGCCGTACTCATTACGCAAAGATTTCAAAACTTTAGTTACTGTCACTGAATTGCCTTCCCTTAACTCTACCATTCCCAAGAATCTCGAAACAATGCGACCTTGGGCCTCAGAAAAGTATATCACACATGCAGCTAACAATTTATTGGCACTAATGTATATATATTCATCCAAAAGTACACTGAATTATCCGTCTCGTGTGTCCTTCAGACTGGCCTTGAAAAGAGGGTAAATAATGTTTGTGAACACACTACACCAGCTTCTATGGAAACTCGTCTGAGAGACATGGTCAGCACCTATAAAACACCTAATTGAAAGGCTGCAGAGGTGGACCACAGATCTTATTGCGGAATGGTTAGCCACAAACATATTGCAGCTTTTGTAACAGAAATTTCATTGGACTGCCTACCTACATATGCATCTAGATTTAACTGCCCTTGTAAAGAAAAGGGTTCTGCAGCTTTTACATGTTTTTTTGCTTTTTGAATGATTCAATGAAACTGTCAGACGTGAATTGAAATTGCAGCGGCAAAATAGACATTTCACACTAAAAGGATACGGTGGGGATCTGAAGAATCCAGTCTTTCAATTGTTTGTTGCTAAGCCACTCTTTTCTAAACTTTTGGGTGTATTTTTTGTCCTTTTGCTTAGACATTTTTATGAGACAACTAATAAAGCAAAGAAAATCACTGATTACAAAGCGATTAACTGCACCATACACATTAACAATTGAACACTATGCACTGAACAGACTTCGGTCTACGGTAACTTGTAACTGTTGTGTTGAGGCAGGGGAAACACTATATCGAAATCTGATAATTAAGTTAGCTGGAGCCATATTGTTGCCAGTTTAGGATTTTTCACACAAAATATTTCAAATTGTATATTGGAAAGACTGAATTAAACGGACTGGGTGTTGGGTGTCCATCATTTTCATCATTGACACGCAAGTCGCCGCAGGGGATATCCCGGTCAATAAATGCCATACGATTATTTCATTTTTTACCTCACTGTTGAAGTAGTGTCATGCGTATAGGGAAAGGGAATCGGCTGGAAGCGATAAACAGTGAAGTGCACTCAGTGAAGTTAACAGCTCGGCCATGGCATACCTTCTCCGAGTCACAAATGGGACGAGGTTCTTATCACTCGTCTTGATAGAGGACAGTGCACTATGACGCATGGCTTCTTGCTCCACTGTGTGGTGATTATGACGGACAAATTACAGTGGATCGCATTTTAGTTGGATTGCATTCCACCTAATGTCTCAGGCTCTTTTTGTCGATGTCTTCGCGATCTACTGCAGTGCCCAGAGAAAATGCCTCCTGGAGCGCTGCCTTCAGCGTTGTCTAGACAGCCTATACTCGTGGAGTGTGGCAAATGGCTTCTGGTTCTCTGAAGAGAAGACGGTTTGCATCAACTTTTGGCGATATAAAGCGTTCCTTCCGCCATCCTTACATCTCAGTCCCGTTGTTCTCCCATTCGTGGAAACAACTAAGTTTCTAGGGCTCACACTGGACAGGAAACTTTGTTGGTCTCCGCACGTCTCTTATTTGGCTGCCCGTTGTACACGTTTCCTTAATGTCCTCAGAGTTCTTAGCGGTTCATCTTGGGGAGCGGATCGCACTGTCCTGCTCCGCTTGTATTGGTCCATAGTCCGATCGAAGCTGGATTATGGGAGCCTCGTCTACTCGTCTACTCGTCTGCTCGGCCATCCCTCTTACGCCGTCTCAATGCCATCCACCATTGGGGGTTATGTCTTGCGATCGGAGCATTCTACAGTAGTCCCGTCGAGAGTCTTTATGCTGAAGCTGCCGAATTACCATTGACCTACCGGCGCGACGTACTGCTTTGTCGATATGCCTGCTGGCTGTTGTCAATGCCCGACCACCCCTCTTATCAGTCCTTCTTCGCCGATTCTCTCGACCGTCAGTATGGGTTGTATGTGTCTGCCCTGCTGCCCCCTGGAGTCCGCTTTCGTCGCCAGCTTCGACAATTGGATTTTGCCCTCCCTACCACCTTCAGAGAGGGTGAGAGCCCGACACCACCTTGGCTCCAGGCTCCGGTTCATATTTATCTCGACCTCAGCTCGCTCCCGAAGGAGGGTACTCCGGCTGCAGTGTATTGCTCACGGTTTGTCGAACTTCGTGCGCGACTTGCCAGTCACACCTTTATTTACACTGATGGCTCCAAAACTGAAGATGGTGTCGGCTGCGCCTTTGGCGTCGGGGCCGTCACCTTTAAATACCGGCTCCTCGACCAGTGTTCCAGCTTTACGGCCGAGCTTTTTGCTCTCAACCAGGCCGTTCAGTATGCCCGCCGCCACCGCTATTCATCGTATGTACTCTGCTCTGATTCACTCAGTGCTCTTCAGAGCCTTGGAGCTCCATATCCGGTCCATCCCTTGGTGCAACGGATCCAGCAGTCCCTCCATTCGGGTGCTGACGATGGCTCTCCTGTCAGCTTTCTGTGCGTTCCCGGCCATGTAGGAGTGCCTGGGAATGAGGCTGCTGATGCTGCAGCCAAGGCTGCAGTCCTCCTGCCTCAGCCAGCCTCCCATTGTGTTCCGTCAACTGACGTTAGTGGGGTTGTTTGTAAGAGGCTTGTGTCCTTGTGGTGGGATACTTGGTCATCACTTCAAGGAAACAAGCTCCGGGCAGTAAAACCGTTCCCAACAGCTTGGACAACCTCCTCACGACCATCTCGGCGAGAAGAGGTCCTTCTGACCAGGTTGCGGATTGGGCATTGCCGGTTTAGCCACCGCTACCTGCTCTCCGGTGATCCAGCCCCGCAGTGCCCTTGTGGTCATGCATTAACAGTGCGCCATGTTTTATTGTCGTGTCCCCGTTTTAGTCAATCTCGTGTTGTCCTGTCTCTGCCATCTACTTTACAGGATATTTTAGCGGATGACGCTCGAGCAGCTGCTCGTGTTCTTTGTTTCATTACTTTGACTTGATTGTCCAACTCTTTCACTTATTTTATCTGCATCTTTGTAAGAACTCTCTGGTGTCCCCCCCCCCCTCCCCTTGAGTTTTACTAGATTCTATGTGATCTAACAATTGTGACTGGGCGCTAATGACCTCAGTAGTTGAGCGCCCTTAAACCCCAAACAAAACAAAAAAAATAATTCACCCCCACCCCTAGGAGTGGTTGGGTATATTACCTCACAGGTTTTTATAACGGGAAATGTATGTACAATATTTGCCCTGAGACATTTAAGTCTCTAATTTATCTACGATGACGTTGGAAGCTGAAGAAGTGAATTAAAATTTGTGCTGTGGCCGGGACTCGAACCTGGGTCTTCTTGCTTACTAGGCAGATAGGATGACCATCACACCACCACAGCATTATGGTCAACATAGATGCACGAACTACCCAAGTCAAATCCCCCCCCCCCCGCCCCACCACGATCTCCAATTCACATTTCCCCTTATATTGTCACTGTTACCAGGGCTCTCCGACATTGGAATACCACCCCAGCATTGGACATAATGGGGAAGTGCTGTACTACATGCGATCGTATATACACTCCTGGAAATTGAAATAAGAACACCGTGAATTCATTGTCCCAGGAAGGGGAAACTTTATTGACACATTCCTGGGGTCAGATACATCACATGATCACACCGACAGAACCACAGGCACATAGTCACAGGCAACAGAGCATGCACAATGTCGGCACTAGTACAGTGTATATCCACCTTTCGCAGCAATGCAGGCTGCTATTCTCCCATGGAGACGATCGTACAGATGCTGGATGTAGTCCTGTGGAACGGCTTGCCATGCCATTTCCACCTGGCGCCTCAGTTGGACCAGCGTTCGTGCTGGACGTGCAGACCGCGTGAGACGACGCTTCATCCAGTCCCAAACATGCTCAATGGGGGACAGATCCGGAGATCTTGCTGGCCAGGGTAGTTGACTTACACCTTCTAGAGCACGTTGTGTGGCACGGGATACATGCGGACGTGCATTGTCCTGTTGGAACAGCAAGTTCCCTTGCCGGTCTAGGAATGGTAGAACGACGGGTTCGATGACGGTTTGGATGTACCGTGCACTATTCAGTGTCCCCTCGACGATCACCAGTGGTGTACGGCCAGTGTAAGAGATCGCTCCCCACACCATGATGCCGGGTGTTGGCCCTGTGTGCCTCGGTCGTATGCAGTCCTGATTGTGGCGCTCACCTGCACGGCGCCAAACACGCATACGACCATCATTGGCACCAAGGCAGAAGCGACTCTCATCGCTGAAGACGACACGTCTCCATTCGTCCCTCCATTCACGCCTGTCGCGACACCACTGGAGGCGGGCTGCACGATGTTGGGGCGTGAGCGGAAGACTGCCTAACGGTGTGCGGGACCGTAGCCCAGCTTCATGGAGACGGTTGCGAATGGTCCTCGCCGATACCCCAGGAGCAACAGTGTCCCTAAGTTGCTGGGAAGTGGCGGTGCGGTCCCCTACGGCACTGCGTAGGATCCTACGGTCTTGGCGTGCATCCGTGCGTCGCTGCGGTCCGGTCCCAGGTCGACGGGCACGTGCACCTTCCGCCGACCACTGGCGACAACATCGATGTACTGTGGAGACCTCACGCCCCACGTGTTGAGCAATTCGAAGGTACGTCCACCCGGCCTCCCGCATGCCCACTATACGCCCTCGCTCAAAGTCCGTCAACTGCACATACGATTCACGTCCACGCTGTCGCGGCATGCTACCAGTGTTAAAGACTGCGATGGAGCTCCGTATGCCACGGCAAACTGGCTGACACTGACGGCGGCGGTGCACAAATGCTGCGCAGCTAGCGCCATTCGGCGGCCAACACCGCGGTTCCTGGTGTGTCCGCTGTGCCGTGCGTGTGATCATTGCTTGTACAGCCCTCTCGCAGTGTCCGGAGCAAGTATGGTGGGTCTGAAACACCGGTGTCAATGTGTTCTTTTTTCCATTTCCAGGAGTGTATGTTAAATAAATGTTCCCTGAGACATTTTAATTCACTTCAGCATCCAACGTTATCGTAGATAGAATAGAGACTTAAATGTCTCAGGGAAAATTTAATTTAAGGTGTATACGATCACATGTAGCACAGCACTTCCTCATTACGTCAATTGCTGGGGTGCTATTCCAATGCCGGAGAGCCCTGGTAACAGTGACAATGTAAGGGGAGATGTGAATTGGAGTTTGTATTGGGGAGGGTATTTGACTTTGGTAGTTCGAGCAGCTATGTTGATCATAATGCTGTGGTGGTGTTGAAACCTCCCCTTAGAAAAATTATAAATGACAGTGCTGATTTTCAAACAGCTGAGCAGAACTGAACGTACTCAGACATTTCTCTCTTTACTTATTCTGACCAACACTAAACTGACACACAATATTTTTAGCATAATGCAGTCTGACTTTCAACAATCCCTACAAAAGAATCGCCCTTACTAACAATAATCTATAACTTTCATGAATCACTTACCTCACAAAAAACTTCGTTACTCGAACTACTGCAATACAGCGAGCGCCAATACTGCCAGCTAAATAAAAGATTCTAACTACTGAAGGCACTAACTACTGACAGGCATAGTTAGCAAATGAGAGTTTGACAGAGAACAAACAATGTATTTACGTTAATAATGTTCAAAAGTCATCATATATTCATGATATCCAGTATTACAAATTTACTCTTTCTGATGGACACACGTCCACATCGTCCGCTCCCAAAATTCTGCCATCTCTCTCATCACATCCACCACCAGTGGCTGCTGACCTCAAACTGCGCACGCTTCACATCCAACTGCCCAACACTACAGTAGCGAATATTCCAACAATGCCAACCAGCCACAGACTACACACAGCACAGCCAGTGATTTTCATACAGAGCGATACGTGACGTTACCAACATAAAAACCTAAACAGCTTACTTACCGTGTAATGGTCAGCATATCTGCCTAGTAAGCAAGACGACCCGGGTTCGAATCCTGGCTGCAGCACAAATTTTAATTCACTTCTACAGCTTTCAACGTTATTGTATGTACAAAATTTCATTGAACTAGCTCCAGACATTCTTTGGTTAAGCTTCTATGTCAACATCTCTTCACCATCACCTGTGTGGGTGGTAGGTGATTCTTAGCCCCCATAGAGACTCTTGTAGCCATACACATAACATTTCACCAAAGTTTCATCGTAATCATATGAGTGGTACAGGAATGTGTAGAAGAGGAACACAGGCACAAATAAAAAAAACCGGTGACACAAAAAACTGGCGGAAATGCATTCACCCCCTCGCACGCACCCCCCTCGCACGCACCCCCCCTTCGCTCTTTCCCCTTCGCTCTTTCCCCTTCGCTCTTTCCCCTTCGCTCTTTCCCCTTCGCTCTTTCCCCTTCGCTCTTTCCCCTTCGCTCTTTCCCCTTCGCTCTTTCCCCTTCGCTCTTTCCCCTTCGCTCTTTCCCCTTCGCTCTTTCCCCTTCGCTCTTTCCCCTTCGCTCTTTCCCCTTCGCTCTTTCCCCTTCGCTCTTTCCCCTTCGCTCTTTCCCCTTCGCTCTTTCCCCTTCGCTCTTTCCCCTTCGCTCTTTCCCCTTCGCTCTTTCCCCTTCGCTCTTTCCCCTTCGCTCTTTCCCCTTCGCTCTTTCCCCTTCGCTCTTTCCCCTTCGCTCTTTCCCCTTCGCTCTTTCCCCTTCGCTCTTTCCCCTTCGCTCTTTCCCCTTCGCTCTTTCCCCTTCGCTCTTTCCCCTTCGCTCTTTCCCCTTCGCTCTTTCCCCTTCGCTCTTTCCCCTTCGCTCTTTCCCCTTCGCTCTTTCCCCTTCGCTCTTTCCCCTTCGCTCTTTCCCCTTCGCTCTTTCCCCTTCGCTCTTTCCCCTTCGCTCTTTCCCCTTCGCTCTTTCCCCTTCGCTCTTTCCCCTTCGCTCTTTCCCCTTCGCTCTTTCCCCTTCGCTCTTTCCCCTTCGCTCTTTCCCCTTCGCTCTTTCCCCTTCGCTCTTTCCCCTTCGCTCTTTCCCCTTCGCTCTTTCCCCTTCGCTCTTTCCCCTTCGCTCTTTCCCCTTCGCTCTTTCCCCTTCGCTCTTTCCCCTTCGCTCTTTCCCCTTCGCTCTTTCCCCTTCGCTCTTTCCCCTTCGCTCTTTCCCCTTCGCTCTTTCCCCTTCGCTCTTTCCCCTTCGCTCTTTCCCCTTCGCTCTTTCCCCTTCGCTCTTTCCCCTTCGCTCTTTCCCCTTCGCTCTTTCCCCTTCGCTCTTTCCCCTTCGCTCTTTCCCCTTCGCTCTTTCCCCTTCGCTCTTTCCCCTTCGCTCTTTCCCCTTCGCTCTTTCCCCTTCGCTCTTTCCCCTTCGCTCTTTCCCCTTCGCTCTTTCCCCTTCGCTCTTTCCCCTTCGCTCTTTCCCCTTCGCTCTTCCCCCTCACACACACACACACACACACACACACACACACACACACACACACACACACACACACATACACACACACACCGCTCTTCCCCCTTCGCTCTTCCCCCTTCACTCACACACACACACACACACACACACACACACACACACACACTTTTACAATGAGCAAACTGTACCCTGCTGTTGCAGCGAGGAGGAACTGAACTCCCTGACGCCCAGTCACCGGGACCTGCTGGGTGGCAGCACCACAGACCTCTCCAAGCTCGGCCACGACCCCATCGAGCCGGCGGCCGGCGCCGCAGACGAAGCGGAGGAACCCAGCTGCTTCGCGGAGGACCCGTTCGACACCTCCGTGGTAGAGCGGGTCGCAGCACCGGGCAAGGCGGAGCTGCGCTACCTGGAGGAGGAGCTGCTGGGAGGCGTGACCGCCGCCCCCGAGCGCCGACTCAGTGACCCCGACTTCGACCCCAGGGCGGCCGAGGACGAAGCGCAGCAGCAAGCCACTGCCGTAGTCAAAGAGGTAAGCTGGGCACAGACACGAGGCAACACCTACTTCAGGTACTGGGTGGGCCAGTGTGTTGTCATATGCAGCGAAACTTGGTAGATATGCTGCAACGTCTTAATGCAGAACCGTTGAAAAAAATTAGCTCCAGTTTTGGCCAAGTCTGGTTATGTGTGCAAGAGAACACACATATAAATGTGTCCACATGGCATGGATAGGAATGGGCCATGGACAGAAAACGTCAAAAGAGGGAGAAAGATATAATGTTGATTTTTTTTTATAGACTGGCGCTTACAGTTTGTTCAACATGGACACTAGATACATTGGTGAAGTGCTGTACAGAGCTGGATCCGCGCTTGGACGCCAAACTTGGAACTAATTTCTTACCAGCTTAAATCGGTTCTACATTAATACATTCCCATGTATATCATATTAAAACTGTGTACTAGACAGAGACTCAAACTCGGGACCTTTGCCTTTCGTGAGCAACTGCTCTACCAACTTAACTATCCAAGCATGCGTCACAACCGGCCCTCACAGCCTTACTTCCATCATTTACTTATATGGATATGGTGTCCGTTCTTTCGGACGTGTCCGAAAGAAGACACCATTGATGACCTGCAGCCGTCTTGAACGAAATTAGAGTTACATTAATACCTTCATCTGCTAGCGGGCGTTGATGTATATCAACGGAGACAGGTGAAAATGTGTGCCCCGACCGGAACTCGAACCTGGGATCTCCTGCTTACATGGCAGACGCTCTATCCACCTGAGCCACCGAGGGCCAGAGGATAGCGCGACTGCAGGGGCTATCTACATCTACATCTACACTCCGCAAGCCACCTGACGGTGTGTGGCGGATGGTACCCTGAGTACCTCTATCGGTTCTCCCTTCTATTCCAGTCTCGTATTATTCGAGGAAAGTAGGATTGTCGGTATGCTTCTGTGTGGGATCTAATCTCTCTGATTTTATCTTCATGGTCTCTTCGCGAGATATACGTAGGAGGGAGCAATATACTGCTTGACTCTTTGGTGAAGATAAGTTCTCGAAACTTCACCAAAAGCCCGTACCGAGCTACTGAGCGTATCTCCTGCACAGTCTTCCACTGGAGTTTATCTATCATCTCCGTAACGCTTTCGCGATTACTAAATGATCCTGTAACGAAGCGCGCTGCTCTCCGTTGGATCTTCTCTATCTCTTCTATCAACCCTATCTGGTACGGATCCCACACTGCTGTGCAGTATTCAAGCAGTGGGCGAACAAGCGTACTGCAACCTACTTCCTTTGTTTTCGGATTGTATTTCCTTAGGATTCTTCCAATGAATCTGTCTGGCATCTGCTTTACCGACGATCAACTTTATGATCATTCCATTTTAAATCACTCCTAATGCGTACTCCCAAGATAATTTATGGAATTAACTGTTTCCAGTTGCTGACCTGCTATTTTGTAGCTAAATGATAAGGGATCTATCTTTCTGTGTATTCGCAGCACATTACACTTGTCTACATTGAGATTCAATTGCCATTCCCTGCACCGTGCGTCAATTCGCTGCAGATCCTCCTGCATTTCAGTACAATTTTCCATCGTTACAACCTCTCGATACACCACAGCATCATCTGCAAAAAGCCTCAGTGAACTTCCGATGTCGTCCACAAGATCATTTATGTATATTGTGAATAGCAACGGTCCTATGACACTCCCCTGCGGCACATCTGAAATTACTCTTACTTCGGAAGACTTCTCTCCATTGAGAACAACATGCTGCGTCCTGTTATCTAGGAACTCCTCAATCCAATCACACAATTGGTCTGATAGTCCATATGCTCTTACTTTGTTCATTAAACGACTACGGGGGGAACTGTATCAAATGCCTTACGGAAGTGAAGAAACACGGCATCTACCTGGGAACCTGTATCTATGGCTCTCTGAGTTTCACGGACGAATAGCGCAAGCTGGGTTTCACACGATCGTCTTTTCCGAGACCCATGCTTATTCCTACAGAGTAGATTTCTAGTCTCCAGAAAAGTAATTATACTCGAACATAATACGTGTTCCAAAATTCTAAAACTGATCGATGTTGGAGATATAGGTCTTATCATTCAGCACATCTGTTCGACATCCCTTCTTGAAAACAGGAATGACCTGTGCCCTTTTCCAATCTTTTGGAATGCTACGCTCTTCTAGAGACCTACGGTACACCACTGCAAGAAGGGGGGCAAGTTCCTTCATATACTCTGTGTAAAATTGAACTGGTATCCTATCCGGTCCAGCGGCCTTTCCTCGTTTGAGCGATTTTAATTGTTTCTCTATCCCTCTGTCGTCTATTTCAATATCTACCATTTTGTCATGTGTGTGACAATCTAGAGAAAGAAGAAATCTGCTGAACAGGCATCCCACTACAGTCCCATTTGCATTCTACCAGAAAAATCCAAGGCTTTAGAATACCTGGTCCACTAACAACTTACTAATTATTTAACAAGTGACCTTTTAAAAGAATACCTGATTTCCGGAAAAATCGCAGCACGAGTACGGCTCTTATAAAAGTGACTGATGCATCGAAACAAGGTATAGACAAACAACAGGCGAGTATTACGCCTTTTTAGGATTTCGATGAAGCTTACCATATGGTCCACTTTGACATTTTATTAGCTAAGCTCGCAAGTCAAAATTTTTCTTTAAGTGCTATAAAATGGTTCCACTCATACCCTACATTCCAGTAAGAGTGTAATGACTGGAACCAAAAGGTCACAACGGAGTTATGTAGTATCAGGGGCCGCACAAGGATCAGTGTGGCGCCCATTACTTTTCTCATTATTTGTTAATGATTTACAGACTTTGCTCTCAGTCTTTAGCAAGGCTTATTTGAAAGTATGTTAACAATTACGATAGGAAAAAATTAGCTGCTAATGACTCACCATGTGCATGATAAGGACGACAGAAAATGATTGTCTGTGAGGTCTACCTTCTATGGGATGTTGAACACACCCTTGCTGACATGCAGGGCCGTGGATTCGTGAAGTTGCCTCCATACCCGTACACGTCCATCCACTCGACAAATTTGAAACGAGACTTGCCCGACCAGGCAACATGTTCCCAGTCATCAACAGTCCAATGACGGTGTTGACGGGCCCAGGCGAGGTGTAAAGCTTTGTGTCGTGCAGTCATCGAGGTACACGTGTTGGCTTTCGGCTCCAAAAGCCCATATCGGTAATGTTTCGCTGAGACTTACTGATGGCCCAGCGTTGCAATCTCCAGAAGGGTTGCACTTCTGTCACGCCTAACGATTCTTTACAGCCGTCGTTGGTTCTGTTCTTGCAGTATCTTTTTCCGGCTGCAGCGATGTCGGAGATGTGATGTTTTACCGGATTCCTGATATTCACGGTACACTGATGGAATGGTCTTTCGGGAAAGTCCCACTTCATCGCTACCTCGGAGATGTGTCCTATCGCTGGTGCGCCGCCCATAACACCACGTTCAAACTCACTTAAATGTTGATAACCTGCCATTGTAGCAGCAGTAACTCCGCCCGACACTAGACTCTTGCAGGCGTATTCAGCCTATTTACGATAGAATACCATGCATATATCAGTTACCTTTTTTAATACAACGATAAATGTAAAATACCTGCGCGAGAGATAAATACTCTGTGAATTTAAACATCCCCGTGTGAATTCGATAACAAAGATATACAGACTATATTAAGCTACGGCAAAGAGATAATTATTCCGTGTTGGACATTGGATGTTCTATGTCGGACTGAGAGGAGATTGTTGGAATCTGACATTAAGGCAGTAATCTGTTTTACGGCATTGAAGAAAATAAATACATATAAAAACAAAAGCAGTATCAGGTATGTAGAGTTCATAATCCTTAATCATTTCAAAAGAAATATTCGGTGATTATAAAGACGCAAGTCGTTCGGAAGTGCTGTGTGGTTTGATGGTGCGTACCTGTAGTTTTACACGGTTTTGGGATTCGTAAAGAATATTTATCCGGAGACCTAAATAATTTCACTCCAGCTGCCTACGCCCCACACCATTACAGAGACTCCACCAGCTTGAACAGTCCCCTGCTGACATGCAGGGTCCATGGATTCATGAGGTTGCTTTCATATCCGTACACGTCCATCTACTCCATACACATGGCACAGCATAGCACTTGGCTGTACCGATCGAGCTATAAATTATCTTTAGCGATTTCAGTTTGAGAAGTTCCAGCAAGGAGACTCAAGGAGATCTGCTGCTGCGAAACTCGTATGGTTTACCCGTGTTCTTTAATTACGGAGAACAGTAAGCAGTATAGACTTCATAACCACCGCAAACATAATTAAAGGACTCAGTTTAAATCAAAGGAGCAAACAGCAAAAAGGAATCGCTAAACCAAACCATAAATAAAAATCAATTAATAATAATATGCAATCACATTAATAAAACGCTCATTGAATAATAGAGAGAATAAAAAATAAGAACTTTAAATAGTGTACATACATTTCTGTCAACTGAAATTAGAGGATGGTCCCGTAATATCGAGCAGCAGACTGTGGAAGACAAGAGCTTCCTCTGATTTCGAACAATACAGCTTTGGAATGGAAACTTATTGGTCGTCCCCACCCCCATTAATACGTTCGTTTCTGTTGAGTACTCGCCATCCAATGTAACGTACCGTGTTATATTAGTCAAATTTTCATCGCGCCGTCATATACTGTAGTGGTAATCAATATAAAGGCATGAATATATGTGGGAAAATTGACATTATCAGTTTGAGTAGTTATGCACAGTGTATCTGCAGTAGTATGAGGCCCAGTATACTGACAAATGCAGTCAAATGGAATGGTATTTGATGTCAGCAGTACAGAATGTAAAAAGACATCAACGATTCAGGTGGTAGTGGGTGGAACTCGATGTCAAGGCAGTCGGTTCTGGTGCCAGTGTGTGCTTACGTATGTTTACTGCAGATAGGAAGGAGACACGATTAGTGATACTGCGTGTTTTGTACATAAACCACGAATGTTACAGTGTCATGCGGAAAACAGTTATCATGTGAAGAGAAAGCAAACCTCGGTCCGTACATGAAAA